>NC_083795.1:7041827-7429839 GCF_015708825.2 Lethenteron reissneri
AATAACACAGGCCCCGAAGGCCAACTCGCTGACTCCGTCGCACGAGCTAAGAACCCGCGTTTGTTAAATCGCAAGAGAGTAGCTGCTGCCGCTGCGATGCTTAGCGCGGTTGCCAACGGATCTTGTCGACTGTTACAATGCAACTAACCTTGGGTTCATGCACACGTACATACATCCAAAATTCATTGCGTTACAATGCATCGCAATGCATTACGCATGTAGGCAAATCCAAGGTCCATTGCATTACAACGAATTACACAATGTACATTGATCCAAGGATCATTGCATAACAATGCATGGCAATGCATCTTATGTACACGTGTATGGTCATTATCACTAGAATCATCATCAGCCATGCTGGATGAAGGCCGCTACCGCCGCCTCCTCCTCCTCTCACCATCCTGGGATGCAATCCACCATCGAGCAATATTAACCGATTTCACCGCTCCGTCTCTCACGCTGCAAGCCCTCTAAAACGCGTTCCGTTCCGCGCACGTTTACCTCGCTCGCGAGCAGTGCCAGATGATCCCAGTAGCACACGTGTAGTAGCTACACGTGTAGTAGCTACGAGCCCCGCACTTTCAAGGGCCCCGCGCTAAATGCTTTCACGTTTTCAATTACGGTTCAGTGATTCTGCACTTGCTCTATTACTATAGTACTATACCGCCCTTCAACTTTTATGAACGACTGGGTGTTTAAGGTTAGCGATTTGTCGTATTATCCGGCTGTATAGCAAATGAAAACATACAATTACTTTACTATGCAAGTTAAAAATTAATGTTTTGATATTTGCGTGTTTTTATTTAGGGCCCCTTTGTAACATCTGCTACAGGCCCCGCACTAGCTTAATCCGACACTGCTCACGAGGCGTTCGTCCAATACGCGAGCGTGAATTGAGCCCCCGACATTATTCGTGAGAATGAATCTATCAAACTATTATTAGTATCGACTCGTCGTCGTCTAAGGCTGTGCCAATGAACTCGCGCGAACCCCGCGGCCACTGGAGGCGCTACAACGAGCGGCAAATGTTACAACGACTCGAAAAAATGTTCGCACAATCCGTCGACTTTGTTTTAAAATAACACAACTCCGGACGAAGCGGGTTAGATAATACACCTGAGAATTGGATGACCTCACTAGGACGACGACGACTCCTGCGACTACAGTAAGCAAGACGCCGAAACAAAATGCGTGGATGCCGATAATTGGGCCGAGGGTCTTTAAGGTTTTTTTTTTTAATTACCTGCAGGCCTCATTATCGCGGGAGACGGCAGCGAGCCAGGGGACGGCGCCTGTGGCTGTGAAAGGGCGTTGGTGGTGGTGGTGGTGGGGGGCTATTGGGGAGATGGCCCTGAATGTAACGATAAAGTTCAGCGAGATACGATGTACGCACACACGCACAGGCAGATGGCGGAATAAATAAATGAGGTGCTCGCCGCCGCCTCTGCGCGAATGTATCGTGAGGCATACTGCATCTTGTCGGCCGCTCCTGAAACCGCGTTATAAGGGGCGCGTTCCACGTTATAACGGGTCGCGTTCTGCGTTATAACGGGGCTCTTTCCGCGTCGTGCGAAAATCGTCCTCTCACGGAAGGGCCGCGTTAAAGCGAGAACGCGTCGTGTGAACCCGCGTTAAGCGAGCACTTACCGAACTGTAATGCAGTCAACGAATCATCCATTTGTTTTTTCAACCACGTGGGAGTGCACGTGCCAAGGTCGCCGTGGGAGTGCCGGTCTCCCCCTTTGCAGCCGCGCAGCGTTGAAACTTGGCGAACAAAGCCTCGAGGGGTGGATACAAAACTGCCTCTCTCGCTCAGGCTATACGTATACGAGCCACGAGTCTCAGAAGGACTCATTGTACAGAATAGTCAAGTTCGAATTTAAGCATGAATCGTCGCATCGTGTTGTAAATTGCGACATATCATAACATGCACGTAATACCGGATATATATTTTCACCGTATACGTGTTTGTGTGCCTCCGACTGCGTGTCCGTGTGTGTACCTAGCCTGGCACAAGCGCAGTGGTTGCGTCACCACCACTTTGTGGCGAACGGCAGTTGTTGTATTGTATGGGGAGCGGTGGCGCAGTGGTTAGCGTGTTGTACTGCGAATCCCGCATCCCGAATTCGATTCCCGCTCACGGCCAACGTCAGTGACGATTGTCTGAACCGGTCCTGGGCCTCCCTTAGCTCGACTCGGCCTCAAATGAGTACCTGGTGCAATGTGTAAACTTCGCCACTGGGGAGACAAAGACGGCCGGGCGTGGTGCTGGCCACCCAGCCTCTCGTGTGCCGCTCCAGCCTTAATAGGTGCTCGCGAATAGAACTTGCCCCAATATTCTGGTATGACTGTATGTATGTGCGTGCAAGTCTTCATCCTGGTTCTGGTTGAATATGCTTGCGTGTGTGAGTGCGTGAGACGAGGTGGCCGAGTGGTTAAGGCGATGGACTGCTAATCCATTGTGCTCTGCACGCGTGGGTTCGAATCCCACCTTCGTCGCGATTTTTTTTTTTTTTACACTTGGACACTCTTGCAAATGACATAAAACAAACTCAACATATTCCTCAATAACACTAGCGTATGAATATAATAGCCCGACGGTTCAGGCAATGGCCCTTCAGTTTATCATAGGAGTTTAGTTTACTATGGAAGTTCAGTTTACAATGGAAGTCCAGTTTACTATGGAAGTTCAGTTTAGCATGGGCAGGAGCCGGAAACCTGTGGCTTCGTAGCCTTATGCGGCTCTTCAAGGACGGCTTGGTGACAGTTATTTATTAAGGGCCCACCGTCTCGTCTTCACATGGCATTGCGGTTCTTGAAATATTGAGTTATTTTTGTTCACCAAATTCGAGAAAAAAAACATATTTTTGTTATATTTGTTCCCGACCCCTTGTCTATGCGGCCCACGCAATGCAGAGACATCCGCCCTTAACCTTGCTTTTTCTTTCTCTCTCACTTGTTACCCCCCTCCCCCACGCCTCTCCGCAGGTCAAAGTCTGGTTCCAGAACAGGAGGACGAAACACAAGCGGCAGAAGCTGGAGGAGGAGGGACCCGACGAGCAGCAGAAGAAGAAGGGCACGCATCACGTGAACCGGTGGCGCATGGCCACGAAGCAGCCGAGCTCAGAGGACATCGATGTCACCTCCGACGACTGAGAGGGAGGGGGGGGGGGCATCTCGCGCGGTCGCCGTTGCAGATGGAAGCGTCAGCGTCGTTGCGCAACACAGAGCGCTTCAATATTTATAGTTTTTTTTCGGGGGGGGGGGGGGGTTCGTGTGTCCGGTGGACTTGCCTCGAGACTCGCCACGAGATGAACTCCTGGGTGGGGGGTGGAAAACGAGGCGAGGTGAAAACTTTCCAGGTTGCGTGCGCAGGGCGTTGGGACGCGTGGAGGGGTTGGAGCCGACAAAGAAGAAGATTCGCCCCGTTCGTAGGATGGCCTGCCCTCTACTCTATAGTATATACACACGCACGCACGACACGGACAGATGGACAGATGGAGCTGCTGGTACGTTGGCACGAGAAGAAGAAGGAGGTGAGAGATGGTCGAGGAGGAGGGTCGGTAGGAGCTAGTCGAGGGAGATTATTGACGAGGTTGTAATTGGTTGCACAGACAGACAAGCCACGCAATGACTATAGCACCGAGAAGATCTGGAACAGAGCATGATACCCGAAACACTCGATCAAAAAGAAAGAAAGCAAGCAACAGTGACTTGGTTCAAACTTCAATGCGACAAATGTGTCGTGAAGACAAAACCCCGAGTCCCATGACTGTCAAAGGACGGCATCGTCCTCCATCCCGAGTCTCCCCCTCCACCTGCCCGGGCCGGCGGTGTTTGAAGCTCCGCTGATGAGACCCCCGACCGATATTTGAACGCGAACCTTTGAGCCGCACGCGAGTCTGACTGCCCTGCGCCATCCGTGATCCGTCACTCCCGCGGTGTCACGGGGGAGCGCTTTGGAAGCCGTGACCCCCCGCCCGCCCCCCGCCACCTCTCTGAATGCCTCTCATTAAGGAAGCTCCACACGCTTGGCGTGGCGGAGTGCGGGGACACGGCTCGTGAACACGCAGCCCATCGGCGTGTATCGTAGCCACGAGAGAAGGAGCCGTGTCTGTGTGTGTGTGTGGTGCTGTGTGGTGTACGTTGAGGTTCGCATTCTGAACAAAACAAAAGTGCGCTCATCGCAAGACGGGGGGGGGGGGGGGGGGGCGGGGGTCTCTATATCTATAACTCAAGCGACAACATGAAGAGGCGAGGAAGGGCGAGATGGAGAGAGGCGGCTGCGAAGGAGGTTGTGGACAGACGAGGAGGGAACGTGGCCGTGGCTGCGTCACGGTGCGGGCACGGGGGACGCGGGGGGGGACCCCTCTCGTCGTCGGTCGTGGACGGAACCGTGCCATGCCGGCGACCGTCACGTACACAGTCCTGACGTCACAGTGTTGACGTCACGCTCATGGTCTTGACGTCACGTTCACCGTCTTGACGTCACGGTCCTGACGTCACATTCATCGTCTTGACGTCACCGTCTTGACGTCACGTGCACGGTCTTGACGTCACGTTCACCGTCTTGACGACACGCTCACGCTCTTGACGTCACAGTCTTGACGTCACGCTCACGGTCCTGACGTCACAATCTTGACGTCACGCTCACGGTTTTGACGTCACGCCGAGAGGAGGAGCTGCGTCGCTGTCGTGCTGCCGGTGCTGTCACGGTGTTTTCTTGTCACTTTAACAACAACAACAAGAAGAAGAAGTTTAAAAAACAAAGTTCAGCCGTACAAATGGGTAGAGCGAAACAAAGATTCACTGTGAACATTGCAATCTCATGATGTTTTTATTGTTGTTATTATTTTAGTTTATTATTTTTGGGGGGATGGGGGGTGGGTGGGAAGGGCGCTGTGGTTGGTGCGGGTGGAGTAAGAAGGGGCACAGAGACTTGAGAGAATGACTCTCGAACTCCGAACACGGTTTGGGTCCTAAATTATTGCCGTAAAGTTCTGTGTTTAAATCAATAAATCTCCGTGGATGAAAGTAGGCAGAGGAGGCGTCTTCTCTTTTCTGGTTTTTTTTCTGTTTCTCGCCGCTGAAAAGGAGACGCTGCACATTGTTGTTGTTGAAACAGACGCAACAGCATCAGCAGCATCAGCAGCAGGAGCAGGATCGTGAACAGTCGCTTCAACTCCAGCCCGTGCAGCGTGTAGGGGGGGCGGGCGGGCGTGACCCGCGCGTGTGTCGCGAGTGTAAATATCTTAACCGGTGCTTACTTTTAAGCTTATTTCTCTTTGTTTCCCTTCCCTCCCCCCTCCCTCCTCTCTTCTCGAACGATCGATCGGTGGTCGCGTGATACAACTCTCCGAGTCATTTGTCCATAATTGCATTGTAAATAAATATAACTATATATATGCACACACGTGCTCTCGAGGGCCATTGCGTTTTAATTGCACGCGCGCTGCTGCGTCGCGCTCGTTGGCCGTGCGGCCGACGAAGATCGAGGCGTGGGGTCGGTCTGGGGGCAGCAAACGAATCTACGCGGCTCCCCCAGCCTGGATGTTGCCTTGCGCGATTGATCACCACACACGAGGAGGTTGTCCACCCTGGGAGGGCGACGCTGTGGGTAGCCCAGCAATATCCATCGTTGTACCGTACTTATATGCTCTCGCGCGTCTATGCTCCCCGCTCGCCTTCACCAAAACCCCCACTCACCAGTGTGGTGAAGTATGGCCAAACAACTCCGCCCCCCCATCACCGACACGGCGTGGCGGAGGCCTTCATCATCATCATCCAGCAGTGGACTGACGAAGGCTTTGCAGAGCAAATTATCAATCCGCATGTTCAGCCAAGGAACCGAACGCGTCCGAGAGGGGGTAGCGTACACCGAGGAGATGGAGCGATGGAATCACGTTCGTGTGCAGGTTTCCAGAGATGGATTGTTGCACCCCAACAATGGTGAGAGGACGCGGCTTTAGGGCGGTCTTCATCCCGGCAGTGGATGAAATCACGGCAGCTGCTGCTGATGATGCTCATGAAGATGATGCTGATGATGATGATACTGATGATGATGATGCTCAGGATGATGATGATGCTGATGATGATGCTCAGGATGATGATGATGATGATGATGCTCAGGATGATGATGATGATGCTGCTGATGATGATGATGATGCTCAGGATGATGATGATGATGCTGATGATGATGATGCTCAGGATTATGATGATGATGATGATGCTCAGGATGATGATGATGATGCTGCTGATGATGATGATGCTCAGGATGATGATGCTGATGATGATGCTCAGGATGATGATGATGATGCTCAGGATGATGATGATGATGCTCAGGATGATGATGATGATGCTCAGGATGATGATGATGATGATGCTCAGGATGATGCTGATGATGATGCTCAGGATGATGATGATGATGATGCTCAGGATGATGATGATGATGATGCTGATGATGATGATGCTCAGGATGATGATGATGATGATGCTCAGGATGATGATGCTCAGGATGATGATGATGATGATGCTGATGATGATTATGCTCAGGATGATGATGATGATGATGCTCAGGATGATGATGATGATGATGATGCTCAGGATGATGATAATGCTGCTGATGATGATGATGCTCAGGATGATGATGATGCTCAGGATGATGATGATGATGATGCTCAGGATGATGATGATGATGCTCAGGATGATGATGATGATGATGCTGATGATGATGATGCTCAGGATGATGATGATGATGATGCTCAGGATGATGATGATGATGATGCTGATGATGATGATGCTCAGGATGATGATGATGATGATGCTCAGGATGATGATGATGATGATGCTGATGATGATGATGCTCAGGATGATGATGATGATGCTCAGGATGATGATGATGATGATGCTCAGGATGATGATGATGATGATGCTGATGATGATGATGCTCAGGATGATGATGATGATGCTCAGGATGATGATGATAATGCTGCTGATGATGATGATGCTCAGGATGATGATGATGCTCAGGATGATGATGATGCTCAGGATGATGATGATGATGATGATGATGCTCAGGATGATGATGATGATGCTCAGGATGATGATGATGATGCTCAGGATGATGATGATGATGATGCTCAGGATGATGATGCTGCTGATGATGATGATGACGACGCTCGGTGTGGCTGTGGAGCAAACGGAGCCCGGCCACGGGGCTTGCGTTTGACACCAGCGCTCGCATCACAAGCAGATGTATTGACACTGGAGGAATCCGATGAGCCATGCAGCTCTTTCTCACTGACAAACAAGAGAACGCGGGACGAGATGTGACGACGTCGCGACGCAGCGCGCAATTAGCGGACGTCCAGACGCCGTGGCAGCAGCAGCAGCAACAGCAGCGAAAATAGCAGCTGCACAGAGGGACAACAGCAGCAGCAGCAGTAACAGGAGCAGCTGTGAGAGGCAGCAGCAGCAGTAACAGCAGCAGAGGTAGCAGCAGTAGAGAGATACAGCAGCAGTAGCAGCAGCAGAGGCAGCAGCAGTAGCAGAGAGACAGCAGCAGCAGTAGCAGCAGCAGTAGCAGCAGCAGCAGCAAGGGCGCCATGAGTTCGACCACGGATCCTGAAACCTCACGCGCTGCGTAAATGACACCGTCAAGTCATAGACACATCACACACAGACACATCACACACAGACACATCACACACAGACACATCACACACAGACACATCAAACACAGACACATCATACACAGACACATCACACACAGACACATCAAACACAGACACATCACACACAGACACATCACACACAGACACATCGCACACAGACACATCGCACACAGACACATCGCACACAGACACATCGCACACAGACACATCAAACACAGACACATCACACACATCACACATAGACACATCACACACAGACACATCACACACAGACACATCACACATAGACACATCACACACAGACACATCAAACACAGACACATCATACACAGACACATCACACACAGACACATCAAACACAGACACATCACACACAGACACATCACACATAGACACATCACACATAGACACATCACACACAGACGCATCACACACAGACACATCACACACACACACATCACACACAGACACATCATAGACACATCACACACAGACACATCACACACAGACACATCACACACAGACACATCACACACAGACATCGTGCAGGGAAAGCCTCAGATTGCTACCCGCCCGCCGAGTCTTCTCTCGCCTGTAACACTGCACCAGGTACTGATTTTAAGTCTGAGTCGACCTAAGGGAGGCACCGGGCCATGTTGAGATCGCCGGTTTCGTCGAGGAGTGCGCTAACCACGACACTACCGCCACTCACCACTATTCTGCGGGACGCACAGATAGACACACGCAGACGGACAAAGACACGCTTCGTGGAATGCAGGCAGGCAGGAAGAGTGAAAGCTATTGGCTTAGACAGATCGATAAGCAACAAGACAAATCGGGATACTGACAGACACACACACAGACAGACAGACCCGCAGACATGCAGACAGGAATGCGGGCAGGCGAGAAGCGTTCGGGACAGTGAAAGAGGCCTTGACACAATAGCATACTAACAAAGATTGGAATACAGACAGAGAAGCTGACTGACAGACACACAGATACAGTCAGGAATGCCGGCAGGCAAGCGGAGTCCGGGAAGACAGGGACATGGAGACATTCAGCCAGGGGAACGAGTAGAGTGAGGGGCAGCAGCTAACAACGTAAAGAGATATATAATTTTAGATTTAAAGCTTTCGTGACTGCAGGGATTCATCTTCTTGGTTCTTTCGGTAAAGTCACGTAGAAGGGAAATAAAAAAAACATATATTAAAAATAAAATAAAAAAAATAAACATTTTATAATTATTTTATAATATAAATATAAAACAATATTAATTATCACGACGTTCCGACTGCAACACAAGCAATCATCATCAGGTGTGAAATCCACAGCAAGAAAATTTGAAGAAAATAAAGTAAAAACATTTTTACTGTGGATTTCACACCTGATGATGATTGCTTGTGTTGCAGTCGAAACGTCGTGAGAATTTTTATTGTTTTATATTTATATTATTTTATTGTTTCCCTTCTACGTGACTTTACCGAAATAACCAAGAATATGAATCCCTGCAGTCACGAAAGCTTTAAATCAAAACGTAAGGAGATATGAAGGACAATACGGGGACAGCCAGAAGAGCGAGAGGCGTTCACTTTGATGTATCGAGAGACAGAAAGACGCGAATGACAGCGTGAAGCCAGCATGCAAAACAAGGCCGTAGCCATGGAGTCAACATTGGGGGGGGGGGGACCAAATCTTCCCATGGTGTCTGGGGGTCCCAACCAAGAAAAAAAAATCTAAATTTGAAAACTCATTTCCTGACTAATATATTTTAAAAAATTAACTAACACATGGGATGGACTTTTCGATTTAAAGCTTTCGTGACTGCAGGGATTCATCTTCTTGGTTCTTTCGGTAAAGTCACGTAGAAGGGAAATAATAAAATGATAAAAATAAAACAATATTTTTAAAAATAAAACATTATATTTTTATTATTTTATTATTTCCCTTCTACGTGACTTTACCGAAAGAACCAAGAAGATTGGATGGACTTTTTATTTCTTTTTTACAATAATGTCTAATAGTGTATTGTATTGCATTGCTCTGTTTTTACTTTTTTTTACTATTTCTTGTTTTATTGTATGTGATGGCAGAGATTAGGGATTTATAAAGTAAAACCATAACTACAATCATAAAAACAGAAATCTACGCATTCATTTATATGAAGACAAGTCCAGATATTGTGGCCAAGGTTTAGCAAATTGTTATTTTTATTTACATAGCATAGCAATTATTTTTTATAGCAGTATATTGGGGGGGGGGGGACATTTTGAGCATATTTGAATATTGGGCGGGGGGGGGGTGTGTCCCCTCCCCCCCAATTTCTATTATAATTACGGCTTTGATGCAAAGAGTGAGAGACACTGACGAGCAGTAAGACAGACGGCCAGCCAGGGAGACGCACGCATTCGCGGAGTGAAAGACGACAAGACACACATACGTACAGGGAGACACGTGCAGAGACACAGGCAGACAGACGAGAATGTGGACAGGCAGGCTGGCACACAGAGACGGCACCGACCCGATAGACAGGAGAGCAGACAGACAAGGGGAAAGCAAATCATAGACGCACAGGCAAGCGTGCGTCCACGGCGCTTTGGATGAAGACCTCCTCACGCCGCGTCAGTCATGGGGGTTGTTTGACCATACTTCACCACTCGCCACTAATGGCGCAACCGGGTTTATAACGCAGCGCACTAAGCACTGCGTCACCACACCACCCCTCCACATTTATAAAGACACACACACAGAGAAAGATACGCAGAGGAGTCGCTCGCGGAGAAGAGGGTGAGACGCACACAGAGCGGGTTTGTGTGGGGTGAGAAGAGAAGTTTGTGTGTGCGTTTGACGGGCAGGGCGGGTGGCGAGAGGCTTGGGGCGGGGGAGGTGAATTGGTCATATGTAAAGCAGGATGGTTTGCCTTGGCCTTAAGCAAGCAACGGAGGCGATACAGTGTCGGCCAAACGATTGTCCCAGGTACACGGGGCACATCCATCAGCATGAGAAAGGCGGGCGAGGGAGAGGGCAGCTCCCCCCGGCATTGAAAGGGAATTGTGGGCGATATAAAGACGCCACGGATTGGCCTCCGTCTTTAGTGCGTAAGTGGATTAGGACCCCCAAATTCTGACCCCGTAAATTGCTTTCCATTCCGCGATCCGCAAAGCAACTTATCCGTGACCCGCGCGCCAGCAACTCCGCGGCAGCGAATGAGGATTTGATGATGAAAAGGAAAATGTTTTTTAGTGGGGTTTTTTTTTTTCTGACACGAAGGGCGCTAAGGGACGTGACTCTGTGTATTGGGGATAAACGGAGAAAATGAAGGACACTCAATGCTGTTTTTTTTGTATATATATATTTTTAGAAATTAAAAATAACAAAATAAAGCTTGTGTACACATGCCAGATTTTCAGCGGTGAAATAATAATAATTATAAAATACTCAATTAGGATTTAAAAACATACTGTAAATACAACCGCAACGGAGTATTCGTCAGAGTAATAATAATAATAGCACTGTAATCAATTGATGAGGTTACATGAGAACTACATTATTTAGCATTGTAAGAAAAGCAAAGTGGGGTTGGGCAGGACGCGTCGCTGGAAGGGTCGAGACTCGTGACGGATCGGCAGCCAAGGTTGGGGAGCGCGCCCGAGATGACTGTCCCCTCCGTAGAGACGGAGCGGTGAAATCAGCCGGCTCGTGTGCAGGCGCCAATCGAATCGTTACACTCGCACGACCGTGACGGATGGCGACCGCTCAGAGGAAGCCTTCATCCAGCAGTGGATTGATCGCGGCCGATGGTGATGATTGTGATGATGATGAGATTCACGCTCATCTTGAACGCCAACATTCTGCTGACTCACCTCATCCCTCGTCCTTCTCCTCTTCCATTGTAACCCCTCCCCCCACCCCCTGCCACCGCCCCCTTACAAACCCACCTCACTCCCCCCACGTTGCCCTCCCACAAGGAGGACGCAATCTTGAAGACCCAATTAAAGGCCCCCTCGATCACCCCAGCACCGGGCGCTGTGGTGATGCGTGCGCCTCGCGTGATGTCCCAGGCCGTGTCAGTTGGGCTAAGCTGCACGTCTCAACAATGACACCACGTGCTCTATTGTGTGTCGTTCTTTCACCACCGCTTTTGAACATCGATGTTGAGAACTCCATCATCGTCGTCGTCGTCGTCATCATCGTCAGTCATGGTTAGTCCACTGCTAGATGAAGCCCCCCCCCCACCGCCTACATGCCGCCGCCGCCACCACCACTCGCGATTTGGCGATGAGTCGATCCACTTAGCACCTGCACACGAACTTATATAATCATCGCTCCCATCTCCACTGGTGGGACCCTTGGGGAAATGATGTTGCTCAAAAAGGGATTTGGTTGAATGTGCGTGCAAAGCGGACGAATGCAAAAATAGACAATTTACAAAAAAAAGTCATGCATTTTCTGGTCTGCGTAAACAGTGTTGGTGATGATATCATCCCTGTTGTTCTCTATATTGGACTTATCTGCGGGCTAATTATTGAATGACCGCGATTTACAACGTCGTGATACGAGTCGAGGTATATACAATAATAATAAAGCAACAGCACAAACTTCTTCCTTTATTAAAATCTAATACATTTCGGGAAAGCCAGTGTACCAAACAAAGAGACTCGTGCGGAGAATCCGTTTCATTGTTGTTATTGTTGTTGTTACCCAATCATCTCTACAATAATTGTGACCCAGTATTCATAGAGCAAGGGGTTTATCTTGTAATTCGCTTTCAGAAAGCTTGCCCAACAATCGTTACACATGCGTGGGGGGCTATTAACAGGGTTGGACAATTATCTGCCTCTGAGTTGTGTCGTTCACTATTAGAAACAATTACAAGAGAGACTGCCAAAAACAACAAAACAACATCACGCTCACCGCATGCATCATCACGTTCCGCTCTGAACAAGGAAAAGTGCCCGCAACGTCGAGGGAGTGCTAATTCTGATCAATAATATGAAGTTGCTGCTTTATTTAAACGTAAACATAAAATCACAAGTTAATAAAAGAAAAAAACAAGATTGTCACTACGATGTCACCGAGAGGGAGGAAAGATCTCGACGTTTCGGTCGACTGGGCTTCGTCGGGAAATATTGACGTTTGAATTGAGTTTTAAACAGCCTTGGTTTTGGGGAAGATTGGTGGTGGATGTTTGTCAGATGCGTAACGTGGCGAGCGTTGATTTATTTTCGTTTATAAAGTGAAGCCACTCACGGATCACTGTGAGCGAGTCTGTCCGCATGCTGATGCACAAAGATCCCCCGTATAGCCTTCACAGTGTGTGGCGGAAAGTGCTGTTAGCGAGCACCTATTAAAGCCGGCACGGCACACGCGATTCTGTGTGTGACCAGCACCCATCCCGAGCCGCTTTCGTCTCCCGAGTGGCGATTTGTTTTCACGTCGCACCAGCCATTCATTTAAAGCCGAGTCTACCTAAGTGAAAGCCTTGGACCGGTCCAGATAATCGTCACTGGTGTTGACCCGTGAGCGGCAAAAATCCCAAGTCGCGTCGGCCGGGTTTGTGCGCTCACCACTTCGCACCAAGACTCGGCACGCCGCTCTCGCACGCGCCACGGGCGCGGGGCAACCCTCGACCGCAACCCACGACTCGACAAACTGAAATGGCTTAAGCGAGGCATGCAGTTTTGCTGCCATGGCTACAGCAGTTAGGGATATAGTCGGGATTAAAGTTGCTCCATCTATACAGCCAAACGTTCTCTTTCTCTGTCCCCCCCCCCCTCCCTCCATCTTCTCCTGCTCCTCCTTTCAAATAAGCCTACGGAGAGCAAAAACCGGTCGCTCTAAATAATCCCAGAGCATTATTAAGGCGTGCGCTTTGAAAACAGACGGATTAGCCGATTGAAAGGCTCCCCCTGAATGGGCCAAAACGGGGGAAGGCAAAGGGTTGATGCTAATGAGGTTAATTCTGTCTGTATCGCCGCATTACACGAGTCCATTCGCCTCTATCTGCTGAATGCAGCGCGACTCCATCCCTCCCTATCTGCTGAATACAGACGGGACCTGAAACCCCGGGACCTCGGCTCTGATCCGCCGCTACCTCCCCTAATCCCCTTAATTACGGCTTTTCTCCAGCGCGCCATTGAAGTAAATGGGTGAGAACATTCAGTGCCGCTTGTGTTCACCGGCCGTTCCATTGAGTCGACGCATGCATGGCCATAATGTGCCATATATAGGAGGAGGAGGGGCGCGGAAGGGCGGGGTGGGCGGGGGGGGGGGGTCTAAGGGGGGGTGGGGGGAGGGAGGGAAGAAGGTTCTAAGACAAGATTCCGAAAATAAGATTAGAAGAAAAAAAAACTATTTCTTTTTTTTAAATCTCTTACCAGGTAAGGCCCAACTGAGCTGTCTAGGTCTATTTTCAGAAGTGACCTGGATTTTACAAAAGATAGCTCAAACGTAAGCGGTTTATCACGTGGACATGTATAGCAGCCGAATAACTCTAAACGCGTGATGTTGATTCTAAATGCGGAGGGAAAAACCCAGAGGACCCGGAGGAAAACCCACGCGACCACAGGGAGAGAGAGCGAGAGACACGCAAACTCCAAATATACAGCAGCAGGCGTCAGGGTCGGGCTCGAACCCACGACCTCCTGCATACCAGGCGAGGCAGACGACATCTCGCTACCGCGAAGCGCGCTTATTACAGAAGCCACCATCTTCTTGCGTAGTTAAATCGCATCACGCGCACGTGTGTTCTTCACACGCGTGAGCCCGGACACGCGTGGGTCCACATGTTGCACGTGGGAGCGAAACGCGCCACCGACACGGCCTTCCCCCGAGGTCGCTTTGTGCCACGGCGCTTGTCCAAGACGCGTACAAGATTGCGGCTGAGTGACCGCACTGATTGATGTTAATTCTAATGCTGTTCCGAGAAGGGTTACAAAGCTGACGTTTGACACACGCGCAGTGGCGTCCGTGCTTCTTAAACAAAACGTAACGCCGAATAATATCCTCAAATAAAATGTTAGATAACACTGTGTAACAATTTTTTTGTTTTGTTCCTGGGTAGTAAGTGTTGTTTCCTAAGTGCTTATTCCTCAAAAGTACAGAAAATGGGTATTATTCCCCAAAAACTTTGCTTTTGTGACCAAGACAGTGATATTTAGAAATTTACCAATTTTCCAGAACATTCCAGATAGATTGAGTGCTGAGTAAACTTGGAGTAACTTCTAGAACATTCTAGAACTTTCCAGTAATATAATTAGTCGTATAAATACAGGGGCCTGAAGCCCACCAGTTCAGTTTAGCTCCAGCTGCCTAAGTGGATACATATCTGAATTTTTCTGAGTTGGCATTAAGGGACTGCAAGCATCCAGCAGATGCATTTTGCTATGTCTGCGGCCAATTTATCAAAACAAGAGCGAAAAAGTACTCTGTGGAAGCATCTGCTAAGATGTGTGAGGCCTACAAGGCATATTTCGGCATGTCTGTCGGGGATCAAAACAAACCCTGGCCACCTCATTTCACCTGCGAGCAATGCAAAAAAACTCTGGAAGGTAAGATGGACAATTGTTGCTCAGAATTTTATGTTATAACATTTTTTTTAATGTTTTAAATTATTAAAGTTTTTATTATTTTAAAATGTTTACAATTTTTCAATGTTATTGAAAAGATATATCATACATGAAAAATGTTGCGATAATCTCTTACACATTAGTCATGGGGGAAATACATGTATTTTTGTAGGATGGTACAGAGGGGAAAATAGAGATATGAAATTCGCTATCCCAAGAATTTGGCGGGAACACACTGACCACTCAAGCAACTGCTACTTCTGCATGGTGAACCCTTCCTAACGTCGGACTGGCAAGAATGCACCTGCTATCACGTGTCAGGACCTTCCTTCATCCATCACCCCGGTGTCACACTGCCATGAGCTCCCCGTTACCCACTCCTCCGGAGAGAGAGCAGCCGTCTTTAGAAGAGAGCAGCAAGTCAGAGAGCCAGGAAGACGTTGTAGATCCAGATTACAATTTCAGAGGTGGAGCTGAGAAGAGAAACTCAAACTACCCCAACCAAAAAGACTTCAATGAATTGATCAGAGATCTTGGTCTCACCAAGTCCAATACCGAGCTTTTGACGTCTAGGCTCAAGCAGTGGAACTTGTTGGATGAAAGTGTACAAGTCGCAGATCAAAGAAATCGTCACCAACCTTTTTTGCAACTTCTTCACCCGTCAAGATGGGCTCTGCTTCTGCCACAATGTGACCAGTCTGTTTGAGGCAATCGGAATCGCCTGTAACCAGAATGAGTGGCGCCTCTTCATTGACAACTCATCCAGGAGCCTCAAAGCCGTACTGCTCCATAATGGTAACAAGTACACCTCTATTGCCCTGGCTCACTCGGTGCACCTCAAAGAGGATTACAACAGTATCAAGACCTTGCTGGATGCCTTGAAGCATGATGAGTATGGCTGGGAGGTCATCGAAGATTTAGCATTCCTGATGGGTCTCCAAGGCGGTTTTACCAAGTTTCCCTGCTATCTTTGCTTTTGGGACAGCAGGGACACCAAGGCGCACTACCACAGGCGGGACTGACCACAGCGGACCGATTTCTCTGTTTGGAGGAACAACGTCAAGTGGGAGCCACTGGTGGACCCCCGGAAGGTGCTGATGCCACCACTGCACATCAATTTGGGCCTTATGAAACAATTTGTCAGAGCTGTAGATAAGGAGTCGGCAGCCTCCAAGTACCTTCAAGACTTCTTCCCTAAGCTGTCTGAGGCAAAGGTCAAAGCCGGTGTCTTCGTCGGACCACAGATAAAGAAGATCCTGGAGTGCAATTAATTCCCCAAGAAGCTCACTAGTAAGGAGAAAGCAGCTTGGAACAGCTTTGTCGCAGTGGTTCGTGACTTCCTGGGCAATCACGAGGTCGCAAACTATGTGGAGCTGGTTGAGACTCTGGTGAAGAACTACGGCACAATGGGCTGTAGGATGTCCCTCAAAGTCCATATCCTTGATGCTCATCTTGATAAATTCAAGGAGAACATGGGAGCGTACTTGGAGGAGCAAGGCGAGCGCTTACACCAGTATATAATGCACTTTGAACAACGCTACCAAGGACAGTATAACGAGAACATGATGGCAGACTACATTTGGGGGCTGATTCGTGGAATTGATTTACAGTATAATCGTAAATCTCGAAAAACTCCTCACTTCTAAATCTTTTGTAGTAAATTTGTATTACTTTAGTATAAAGGCATGTTAATTTTGATTTAAATGTGTTTTTTTTTACTTTGTGAACGAAAAGACACAAATTCGCCCGTTTTCTCATTGAAAATAAGTCAATTTTAAATATCACTGTCCTGGTCACAAAAGCAAAGTTTGTGGGGAACGATATCCATTTTCTATACTTTTTAGGCATCATCAATTACGAAATAACACTTATTACCCAGGAACAAAATTGTGTTACATAGTATAACCAATGATTTGGCCCCTTGCCCCCCCCCCTCCGCAGTGCTTCCGGTAGCTTATGAACAATGACGATGCTACGACACGCGTGGCATGTAGTCGCATCATCATCGTTATACAACTGCACGCGTGGCATGTAGTCGCATCATCATCGTTATACAACTGCACGCGTGGCATGTAGTAGCATCATCATCATCGTTATACAACTGCACGCGTGGCATGTAGTCGCATCATCATCGTTATACAACTACACGCGTGGCATGTAGTAGCATCATCATCATCATCGTTATACAACTGCACGCGCGGCGTGTCGTTGTATAATGACTGTGCCGTGCAGAGACAAATGAAGCGTGTCACGATGAGTAACGAGAGAGAATATCCCGTGTTGACATATACTGCCACGTCCTAATACGGCAGCGCGCAATCATATCCTCGGAATATATATTCTGCATCGGCTTTAAAAAAAAAGATTTTCGATTTAAAAGCGTCAAACATATTTTTCACATGCTGTTGCACTAAACGCCCCGGCTGGTATATAATGTGCTAAATTGCAACTTTGTTAACTAAATCAATATAATTTTGTATGTGTGTGTGTGTGTCTCTCGCCGTAGATCAAGAATTGGAATAGGTGACGACGCTTTTGCCGTGGCAGCACCAACGTTTTGGAACATCATTGTTCCTTCCCTTAGGCTAGCAAATCTCCATTCAAATTGTATCCTTAAACAGAAGATGAGTGCCAGCTACAGCCACATTTGCAACAGCGAATTTAAACTACGAAGCTTACCCGTGACATCGATAGTTCAATAATAAAGTGCAGTATAATTGTATTGGTGTCGTTTTTGACTGTTGGTACTGTGGTTGTTTTGATGTCTTCAACCATCTACGTGACTTTACCGAAATAGCCAAATAATATCTTGCTCAAGCTTACATTTGGTCCTGATAAATCTACAAAAACATTTTGTACACCAGTCCAATATGTACTTCCATGCTAGATCTATATTTACTTACTCATGACCTTAACATGTCTCTATCTTGCTCTAGTACCCTTTATTGTATTATTTGTTGATGTAACTTGCTAACCGGTCTCTACTAGATATCGATGAAAAACGAACTTTATAGCTAATGACATTCCTCCAGGATAAAGATTCTGAGGTCTGTGAGAGCATTAAACATAATAACAACAAAAAGAAATAGCTCGTGGAATAGATAGTCAGAAGCAAATTCTGTTGGCACATTTCCGTAAAGAAAATTCAAACCGCATGAATTCTAATCACATCCAGCCCTTTACCAATCCGCTGGTGAATGAAGTCCTCCCTTAGAACGCCGTGCTGTTCGGTGGAGATGGTTTGACCATACTTCACCAGGCTGGTCACAACGGGTTCGGTGAAGGATGTGAAGGTTGAGTGGAACAGGGATGTATGTTGAACTTCTTTTGCGCCGTACGTAGCCAAACGTGCTAATCGGACGTGTGGAGGATGGACAGCAAACTGGACACAAAAAGCAAATGTCTCTCAACGGTCCACCAGCTGTATTTTTTTTCAATTGAGGACGGTCGCTTGTGTTGCGCTCGAAACGTCGTGGTTTTTAAACCCTTTATATTAAGTTCGCTTGCGTGCTTGCGTGCTTGCTTGCTTGCTTACGACCGTGCAAATATTTCTGTCGTTTTTTAACCCACTTCCCGTGATCCAATCGAGCTGACATTTTGCACACAGACTCGTTGTGCGAGACAATTAATGTTCGTGAAAAACAATTCCAAAATTTTACACTGTTTAGGGAAAACAAATTAAATATTTAATTACCAATTGCTTAATACTGGCAGACAATCATCTGACCCATAGGTGGCAGCCATCTCAAGCCAGAGGACGAGAGGACTCTAGCTGCCACGCATATAAAGGATTTATAGTGAAAAACTTTGTTTTTACGGGTTATACTTATTTACCTTTTCATGATTTTATATCTCCGTGACTTTACCGACAGAAACAAAGAATACACAACAAGCAGCTCTCACGAAATGAGGGATGGGAGCAGAGGGCTTGTTCGGTTCGGATATCACTCGCCACTGATGATAACAGTGGCCTGTGGATCGAATTCAAGTGACCGCCAGGTTCAACCACTCCGGCGTTGTAGCCACTGCTCCATCAGCCAGCTTACGCGTTTTAATGAGGTGGCACTTGTAGGACCGTTCTGTTTTTCACCAACAGCTGGCCAATTGTGTTTTCTTTCAGGCTACATCAAAGTCGCAGTTAGCAAGTGCCCTTTCAAGTATGGCACGAAACGATCGTAACGATGAGGATGACGTGAACGATGGTGACGATGACGACGATCTCGATGATGATGATGATGATGACGATAATGAATTTTTAAAAATGCGTGTCCATACATGTTTGCAGTGATGGTTACTCTAAATGTTAAAGTAGGAAGGCAAAACGATGATTTTGGATACGTAAGCCTCTGCGCGCACACAGATGTATATACAATAATACACGTTCTCTAAGACGTATTTAGCAATTAATGTATCGATCCTCTGATGGATGAAGGCCTCACCAAGTTATGTCTGTCATGGCGGTTGTATGACCATGCTTCACCAAGATGGACTCAATAAATAATCATAAAAATACGGATCGACGGATTTACGAGACTTCCAAACGATTTGATGAATTGTCGGTTTGGCCATGTTTGTTTGTTGTAGTACAGAGTTAGACTGATGGCTTTAATCTAAGTTGTCTTGTGGTTGTTGTTGTTGTTTGACTTGCATCCCACTGGGATTTTTGCACACAGCGTTGGTGTACGGTGCTTTTTCTGCAATATTTTGCTGTCTTTTCTTGGATTTTCTGTTTGCACATCGTCACATAGTCACTTTAAGATGCTTTTTTGTTCATGTTTTTGTTTTTTGTTTGTTGCGATTGCACCCGATTCAAGAGTCGAATGGCTCACAGGGCTATACCTAATAAATGAAACTTTAAACTTGAGTACGGCTGGAAACACACCACGCAGTTAGTCGATCTGCAAAGTACCTTGCGGTGGACAACGATGACGTGTCGAGGTATTCCCACCTCTTCCAAGATATCACGGCCGGCGTCTAGAAGAGTGAGGTCACAGTAACCAACCTCTCGACCCGAGACTCTTTTTATCTCTACATGTCAGTAATACAAAATGAATCGTATTACCGGAACGTGAAAACACGTCTCTCTTTTTAAAACGCAGCAATACGTTGTTTTATAGTCGGTGGTGGTGGTGGGGAGGGTAATTTAATCAAGGTAGTTTATCTAACTTAATTTTTAAATTAAATATCATGAGTAGATTGATCAATGTCCGAACCAAAAAGGTATAATAAACATTGTCACTATTTACGCAACAACCTGCAGCGGCTTTTGGCTGGCCATCAAACAAAGGCGGTCACCGCATCGCACGTGCTTTCAGATGCTCTTCCGCGCCCGTCTGGAACGCTCTCCCTTCCGATATTTATGAAGCCACTGGAGCTATGTACTTGTTAAAATCGAGACTGAAAACGTATTTCTTTAGAACGGCTTTTGTGTCCGTGTTGTTGCCTTTGCCCCCGCGCGCACCTCCGATTAGTGCGATTGGCCACGTACTGTGCGAAAGACGTTCACCATACGTACTTACATCTGCATCAGAGCCTTTCACGGACTACTGATGGTGTGGGGACCACACTTCGAGAACCACTGCTGTCGAGTGACGATTACTCTTAACGGTAGAGCTTAGCACGCACACGCAGCCTCTCGTCTATATATATTCACACAAAAAGAAAAACGTGCGTGATGTTTTTTTTTATTGTTGTTGATCATTCCGTAGCGAGCACGCTCGGAGCAATATTTGCACAATTAAAGAATAAATAGCTTCGGTAAATTGGCATTGCTGTTCACACGCGCGGTGAATGTATGGCTACAGTCAGCATTAATGTGCTTGTTCTCCCTGTGTGTTTACCGCATTCAGACCTGTAATTAATACACACGGCGCATTCATTAAAGCGGCATCGTATTCGTACGTGTAGGGTGTGAGTGCGTGTGTGTGTGTGTACTTGTCCAAAAAGTCGGTGAAGGCTACACGGGGGATCTTTGTCTTGTAGCGGTCAGCGCGAACCCGGCGACCCTAGTTCGATTCCCGCTCATGGCAAACACCGGTGACGATTATCTGAACATGGTCCTGGGCCTCCCCTAGGTCGACTCAGCCTCAAATGTGTACCCAGTGCGGTGTGTATACATCGTCACTGGGGAGACAAAGGCGACCGGGCGTGGATATTGGCCACCAACCCCCTCGTGTGCCGTGCCGGCCTTCATAGTGGCTCGCTAACAGCACTTGCCCCGGCAGCCTGTTAAGGCTACACGGGGGATCTTTGTCTTTGTAGTTGTTCGCGGAATGCGCTACGGACCTGGGTTCGATTCCCGGTCGGTGACCGATCCAGGTCTCTTCCTCGATCCACTCAGCATTTAACATAAAGCATCCGCTGCGGGTGTTGTGCACAATCAGTGCTTTGGAACATCTCGGCAGTCGTTCGAGCTTCTGACGACACCGAAACCCTTAACGCGAATTGCCAGCCTCAATAGGTGCTCGCTAACTGCACGTGTCCCATATAGTGGCACTGTGTGTACGTGCATACGTATACAACTTGATATGCATACTTTCATAACGTCGCGTTTGAAGCTGTCTCTGCAGATGGAGGTCACACGTTCTCCTCTGCTGCATCACTCACGGTTCCGATACCTCCATCCCCACAGCCAGCCGTGCTCTCGACTCCCGGCTCCCGTTCAAGTCCTGGCCCAAGACACCTTCAAATGTGTCCCCTCCTCTGCCTCTCCTCTGACGCTAGTTCTATTCTCGGCCACGGCTAGCATGGGTGGCGAGTGACATCCGAAGCCATCATCGGCAGCCCCCTTTTTCATTTCCTGGCAGCGATTTCAGCCGCATCATCTCTACATAACAAAAAGGCTCAGTCCCTTTTACACGCACCTTTACATCATCCGCACCTAGTTTACATAACAAAGGCTCATTCCTAACAGCGTGCTTCAGCCGCACCGAACCTCACAAAAATAATATGCAGGTCCTACCTTGGCTCCTCCCACCCTCAACCAGTATATATACAAATACTGTTTCTTGGAATTTCTCTCACTTGATACAGCTATCGTGCTGTGACGGTTCCACCTGAAGACGGAAGCTTGTGTTGCCTCCGAAACGTCGTGATTTTTATTTTATTTTTATTTTACTTTTATTAATTTAATTTTTTTTTACCTACGTGACTTTACCGAAAAAACCTTAGAATAAGCCCCCATGCTTCAAATCAACCGGTGTGGTGAATTATGGTGAAGCAAAGTGGGGGTTGGTGGGGGGATGGGGGGTAGAAGCTTCATCCAGCAGTGGATTGACAAACATCCGCGAAGTAGAGATCGCCCAGTCCCCGCGAGGCCCCGTGACCCCGAGTTCACGCGTCCGTCGCGGACACAACAATCGTCTGACAAGGCGCAAATGGCTCCAGAGGCAGGCGGGGGTGTAAATTCCCGCTCCGTTAATTAACAAACGCCGTAATTGAGGAGGGCCACGATGAATATGTATGATTTTGCGGCCGCGATCCTAAAAATTGCTCGCGACAATCTGGTGTTTTGGGTCAGGCCGTTCCTGCCACCCAATCAGCCCGGCGTGTGATAATTAGCGAGGAACACGTCTGTGTGTGTGTCTGTGCGTGGTTCAGGTGTCGGTGTGTTTTTGTGTTGTGTGGATGTGTCCGTGTGTGTGTGTGTTTTGTGTTGTACGTGTTGTGTGGATGTGTCCGTGTGTGTTGTGTTGTGTGAATGTGTCCGTGTGTGTGTGTTGTGTGTTGTACGTGTTGTGTGAATGTGTCCGTATGTGTGTTGTAGGTGTTGTGTGGATGTGTCCGTGTGTGTGTGTGTTGTACGTGTTGTGTGGATATGTCCGTGTGTGTGTTGTACGTGTGTGTTGTACGCGTGTGTGTGTGTTGTAGGTGTTGTGTGAATGTGTCCGTGTGTGTTGTGTTGTGTGAATGTGTCCGTGTGTGTGTGTTGTGTGTTGTACGTGTTGTGTGAATGTGTCCGTGTGTGTGTTGTAGGTGTTGTGTGGATGTGTCCGTGTGTGTGTGTGTTGTACGTGTTGTGTGGATATGTCCGTGTGTGTGTTGTACGTGTGTGTTGTACGCGTGTGTGTGTGTTGTAGGTGTTGTGTGTGTGTTGTAGGTGTTGTACGCGTGTGTTGTGTTGTACGTGTTGTGTGGATGTGTCCGTGTGTGTGTTGTACGTGTTGTGTGTGTGTGTTGTACGTGTCTGTGTGTTGTGCGTTGCGTTGCGGAGCGGTGGCACAGTGGTTGTTGCACTGCGCTACGAAAAGTGGCCAGCCGAGTTCGAGTCCCGCTCACAGCTCACATCGGCGACAATATATGAACCTGTCCTGGGCATCCATCCCCTAGCTCGCACAACACATACATCCCAGTTGTGTGTTCTGTATATAAATGTCTGTCTGTATATACACACACACACCCGCTATCATTACTGCTGCTGTTTCCTTAGCCCCCTCCCGCTCCGTCATGACGATAAGAAAAAGCAACAGCTCTGATCCTTTGTGCAGTTTAATTTTTCAAAAGGCAATTAATGCATCAATTACGGCGCAAATGGTAAATCCCATACCGGGGGGGGGGGGGGGTTAATTTGTCGCCTGCCGTTCGCTCGCTTACACAGAGACACCGCTGTGTAGAAGAGGGGGGGGGGTGGTACGAGGGGGAGGAGAGAGGGAGGGAGCGGAGGACCAGGCGTTCTGTACACATACACAAGGCTGGTATTGCACTCTTTCCCCGTGCGGATAACGCTCCCCGGGATCTCTCCCCCCCCCCCCCCAATGTGGAATTCGCCACTTTCGTCAACAATGCTGCTCTAAATGAAAATGGTATGTATATATATAAGCAGGCGACGTTACGGGCAACGGTCCTTCTTCGTGGCTGAGTGATGGAACCGGACAACACAAAACCGTCGCGTCTCCTCTCCCTCGTTGAACCATGTGTGTGGCGAAGGGGGCGGGGTATAGATGGAAAGGAAGTGGCAGTGAGTTTACAATCACTAGTTATAGTAAAAAAAAATTGCATTCAGCTGACGATTCAGTATACTGCAGCGAGTGCTCCGTTCACCAACGTGCGGAGACAGGTCAGGGTTAGTCCACCTCTGTGACAGACAGACAGCTCCCTCCTTCATCCACAGCTCTCTCTCCTCTCGTCCCTCCTCTGACGTGCCCTCCTCTCCCCACGCTTTCCTCTCCCATTCCCTCCCCAAACCCCTCGATGCTTTCACCTCACTTCCAACCACCAGCTCGGACCATGTCTTCTCATCTACAGCCACGAATCCAATTTATTCATACCGGGAGGGCCAAGTTATGCGCAGGGTATAGGGAGCCGTTACGTAAAAGCGGTAAGATTGTGTGCCTCTGCTGAATGACACTGTGTCACGCAGAGTGCATGACATGTCACCTCATGTGAAAGACATTCTTGTGAAGCGTGTGTACAGCAGTACGTATTCTGCATTACAACTGGATGAGACCGCTGACGTCGCTAAATCTTGAAAATCTTCTGGCATACATCAGGTATGTGTTGGTAGGTAGAGTACTGTAAGATCTATCTCTGTCGATCACTACCAGTTATTAGACGAGTTTGTGAAGGTAGACAGTATTGATTGGCAACGTGTCAGAGTGTTTATTGGTGGTCCATTTTATTTGTTCAAGAGTCAAAAATGTTTGGGCTCAAACGTCGCTCGGCTTTTTTCACCCGTGAGTGAATGGGAAAACGACGATCGTTCAACGAGTTTTTGTGGAACGTATTCTCCCTCTTGATTTAAAGCGTTCGTGGCTGCAGGGATTCATATTCTTGGTTCTTTCGGTAAAGTCACGTAGAAGGGAAATAATACAATAATATATTTATTATTTTATATTTTTATTATTTCCCTTCTACGTGACTTTACCGAAAGAACCAAGAATATGTATTCTCCCTCGTTAAGCGAGACTTACCTGCACTGTGTAGTCCCCATGTCCGACTTCTTCTTCTTCTTTATACACAAGCGCGTTGGTTGTCAAGAGGCAAAGGACTTGCCCGTTTGTTTGAGCTGCGTTCATAACTACGGCTCTTTTGCAACGGACCGTCCATTCCAATTCACAAGTTGTTTTGAAGATCGATCCCGTCTCTCACGATCAACTTGCCTCGCCGATGTATCCGCGCGCCCAAATGAGCTGCACGTGGGGCCGCGGTGAGTTTCGGTGACCCACATTGGAGGCGCGAGAAGGCGTCAATGCGATGATCAAGAAAACTCGGCTGGATTGCAAGTCGCCATCATTAAAGATATCTTCGGCACATTTCCAACATCGCACAGTTTTCCGTATGAAAATGATCTGGTTGTTTGACGACAAAAGAAAACAACGATATGGACAAACATCGCGTTCTTCTTAAGAAACCGTTTGACGATTACTTTCCAGTTGAAGCCGAACCCAACAACTGGATACGTAACCCACTCGGCAGTGAGCTGTCCGCTCGTTCCTCCACCAAGGCGCAAGAGTGGCCGCTCGAGCTGTCTTGCGATGAAATGTTGAGCTCAGGATTCAAAAGACATTGCCGATTGGTGTTTTTGAACTCAGATCGATTGGAGGGTGCCCAGAACTTGCAGGCAAAGCGGTGCATTTGTTGTCGCCACTTGCCGCTACGCATCTGTCTGCGGGACGGGATTCCCCATCGCATCGCCGCCCTCGTCCAGACGCAGTCGGGAGAAGCCGGATGAATGCTGAACTTGACCTGAGGCTAGCACCGACACACGCCTTCACCCGACTTCACAGAACTTCGCTCGCAAAAAGAGAGGCACCTCCGTCGCATTAGAAAGGCAAGACTGTGGTTATATAAAAAAAAAAAACAAGGGCTTCGTTAATTCGTAGAAATAAAAGAAATGTTCATTACGTACGTTGAACTTCTTTCGCACCGTACGTAGCCAACCGTGCTCATCATTAATTGGTCCGCCTCGAGACCCTCTACCCCAGCCTCCCTCGCAATTTTCAAGTGGCACGCGAACAAAACAAACGTTCGAGAACTGGAAGATATATTCACATCGATGGCAGTGATGCGGTGGCGGTCGCAACTCTCCCCAGAAAACTTTCTTGACCGTTCTCCGTGCAGTTCACGTCGCGCTCTCTCAAAACAACTTTTCTAAAACGATTTGTTTAGGGCAGATTAACCGTGTACCGCTCCCCCATTCTACATCTTTAATTCCCCGAGTTTTCAGCAACGATGACCGATCGTCAGGAAAGGATTGGTGGCCGATGGTCAAGAATAATGACTGAGTGACAGCCAAGTATTAGGATAAGTAAGCCAACTGACAGGACGTCCACCGAGGAGATTGAGCGATGAAATCGGTTCCGTGCAGGTGCTGGGTGGATTATTGCATCGCAGGATCGTGAGACGTGGTATTGGCTTGGGGACCCCTTCATCCAGAAGAGGATTGACCATGGCTGATCGTGATATCGATGACAAACATGTTTCAATCATTCAATAGTAGATTGATGCCATAGCAAGGCAAGCAGGGGGGGGGGGGGGGGGGTTGGGGGGTTATGCAAGCAATGGCGTCAGAATATGAAAACGGCATTTTGTAATCGCCAGCGCCCCAGACATACGCGATACCTCGAATGCGTCTTCAACATCGCAGCGCACGCGCGATCAATGCACAGCTAGCGAGAAGCCACTCCACGCTTCTTCTTCTTCTTCCACCGCGGGTCCGTGACATCAGCTGACCGCAGCTCGCAGGAATTCGCGGCATGTGTGCCCGACGCGGTGTGACGATGGACCAAGGGGTCAGCAAACGTGCGTCTCGCGATCCGCACGCGGCTCTGTTAAGGGGCGCAATAGGGGGCTCTTGATATTCGAGAAAACGCGGCTCTTTTATTTTGTTGTTTTGGTTGCCTACAGTGCCGCATTAAGCTGAGTGCGGGGCCTGTAGAAAATGTTAAAAAGGGGCCCTAAATAAAATCAAAACGTAATATTAAAACACATACCATTTTTTTATTGCATAGTAAAGTAATTGTTTTTTTTACTTGCGAAAAGCCAGATAATACGACAAATCGCTAACCTTAAACACCCAGTCGTTCATAAAAGTTGAAGGGCAGTATAGTACTTTAGTAATAGAGCAAGTGCAGAATCACTGAACCGGAATTGATAGCAAGAAAGCATTTAGCGCGGGGCCCTTGAAAGTGTGGGGCCCGTAGTTACTACATGTGTAGCTACTACATGTGTAGCTACTACATGTGTAGCTACAACATGTGTAGCTACTACATGTGTAGCTACTACATGTGTAGCTACTACATGTGTAGCTACTACATGTGTAGCTACTTGTGCTTCTAGGATCATCCGGCACTGGTTGCCGGCCCCGTGAGCATGGAAGTCCAGTAAAAACATGGGCTTCGGAGGCCCATACGGCTCATCAAGGACTGTTTTGTGATGTTATTTATTTGAGGACCGTCTCGCCTTCACGTGCATTGCGACCCTATGAATATTTAGTGTTTTTTTAAAGAATAACAAAAATTATGGATTTTCTTGTCACTTTGGTTGCCGACTCCTGTGCTAGACGCACATGCAGGTTTATTTTTGTTATAATAATTATTACATTATATACATGGACCTCCCGGTGTGGCAGTTAAAACAATTTGGCATGTTGAAATCATATCACTTTGGTCCACAATTATAAATGGGCAAATCGCCGTTAGTCGTATTGGCAAGTTGACGTCTGGTGACCCTGGAAGAGTAGGCCAAATACCGTCCTTTCAGATCCCTCTAGTGGGAGGACTTTGCTACGGCAGAGGTGTTAGCGGGTCATTGCAAGGCTGCGCCTTACCTCTTACCGATGTGGGAGGAGCGGTGGCACAGTGGTTGTCGCACCGTGCTGCGGTCACGGCAGCCTGAGTTCAATTCGCGGCCACGGCCGTCATCGGTGGCGAGTGATATCTGAAGGGGGTCGTGGATCTCCCCTTCCTTCACCAGTCCGCACTGACCGGCGTGGTGAAGTATGGCCAAACAATTCTCCTATGACCGATAACGGCGTGGGGGAGGGGGGGGGGTAACGCTTTCACCTGGCAGTGGGCCGACAGAGGCTTCTTCAAGAGAGATGGCAACGGATTGGCGAGGCCTTCGTCCAGCGGTGGATCGATCATGGCTGGCGAGAATGATCCACACGTGCACGGCTGTACTATTTCTATCAACATGACAATGTCGCTTCAACACCTTCGCCTGTGTACAGCCTCTCTCTCTATATATATCGTGACGCCTCGGGGCGAGAAGAGACTAATTAATGGGAATTCGCTACGGCAGAGCAGCTTATTGCGCTTTCGCAAGTTTTATTATTATTATCATCATGTGTTCCATCAGCGTCGTATTAAAGGGGGGGGGGGGATGACAGAGGCCACTTCTTCACCACTCGCGTTCTCTTTGTCCACGCACAGACACGGCCCGTGTTGGACTGTGGGCGACGATGTCGATGATGAAGGCGACGAGGTTGATTATGATGATGAGAGGGAGATGATTAGCTTGAACATGACGTCACGCCTCTCACCGACCATCCACGTGTATCCCACGCAAACGTTACCGTGTAACCCATGCAAAGGCGCGGGCAGCGCGAGTAAACTGTATATATTTGTCAGAATTTACATACGTAGCAAACAATTCATTCACACGCCCAAGTTCCAATGCATGTTTTGTGATCGTAAAAAAAAAAAATCGTTTTTTCGTAAACTTCACACTTCGTGGTGCACCAATCGTCTCCATCGTCAGACGCAGCACGCGCCCAATGATTGTTCAGCACGCTCCGCGTGACATAGAGAACTTCGATTCAAACTAAGATGAAGAACTGCTATGTGTGTGCGTGCGCGCGTGTGTGTGTGTGGGGGGGGAGCGGTGGTGTAACGGTTAGCGCGCTGCGAACCCGGCGATCCGGGTTCGATTCCGGCTCACGGCCAACACCGGTGACTATTATCTGAACCGGTCCTGGGTCTCCCCTAGGTCGACTCAGCCTCAAATGAGTGCCTGGTGCAGTGTGTAAACATCGCCACTGGGGAGACAAAGACGGCCGGGCTTGGGGCTGGTCCACCCACCCCCTGGTGTGTCGTGCCGGCCTTCATAGGTGCTCGCTAACAGCACTTGCTCCAATAGTCTGTTCAGGCTTCATGGGGGAGCTTTGTACGTGTGTGTGTCCGACGTAGGGAGACAGTGAGACTTGTTTAGCAATCATCGGTCACGTGCTGCGTGTAGAGGCTAGATATGTGTATGAGCGGAGAAGACTGGCAAGCATGGAGAGACGAGCCTTGTAGAATCGCGAGGACTGGAGTTTGAGAAACTCCGGCGTGTCACGCGTGTTCTATTCTGAGCCATACATGCGTCCGTTTCTCGACTTCACACGAATGGCCACGTCTCTGGACCGCTGTAATATTCATTCTATTATAGACCGTGTTTGGGAGCTCCGTATTGGCGCTTTAATTAAGAAGACTCGTCTCCAGATGCGCTCTGTGCCCACTTGAAAAAAAATATTTTAAACGCTGGCATGTTATTATCGCATTTAACCGCCACTACAATTGTGATATTTCAACGTGAGGCCCATTGGGCTGTTCATGCTTTGTACTGAGAGTGGTCGAGAAGTCCCCATACCCTTTCAACTGTGTGGATAATCACAACTATGAAGTCAGGCGTACTAGAGTGTGCCGTGCCGGCAGGAGGTGAAAGTGTGGTCAAACGACCCCCATCACTGACACTGCGTTGAGAGGTCTTCATCCAGCAGTAGACGGACATCGGGCTGGGCATTATAATTAATGTGATACGCAAAGCCACACAAAGTGCCAACACGTAGCGACGCTCTTCTATAATTACAGCCCCGAGGCAGTGACGGTAATTCCTCATTCCTATGACGGGGCGAGTCCATCTGTCGAACAACCACACATACGATGCATATCAACGATCATGACTGAGTGAGCGACTCATGTGAATTTTAACAATGTTCTAGAAGGGCAACAATGCTGATTTTAGAAGAAAACAAACCCATCCGTTAAACAACACGTTCTCATTCGGGACTAATCCACAGCTACGACAGAGAGGTCGCCTCCAGTTTGGTTCGATGGCTTCACTCGGTGCAGTTTTGGTCAAATTGTATCAGAGGACCGAGTAATTCGCCTCCCATGTAGAGTGACGCCAACAAAAAGTGGGACCATTTCTCTACCCGGTTACCGGTGCCTACATCAAAATGATGATGATGATCATCATCATCATCATTGCTGGATGAAGCGGCGCCTCCCTCGCTGCTCAAGCCGTCGCCATTCTATGTGACGGGCACGCGATTCGACGGTCACGTTCCCAGAGTCGTGATTTTCTAGACGTTTCTCTTCGCGGGGAGGGCTCGCGAGGCCATGGGCAGAGATTGTGAAGCGGGAGGAGGATGCACAGACAGTGAGCGGTGCGCGGAAGAGGTGCGTGGCCTTAAACAGATATTTCTTTGGCCTTATCGTCAGCTATTCTGACAAATACACACCTCTAATGAGCAATTACACCGTAATATGCATCCAATTAGTTGGAATAATGACACATCTACGTGCCTACCTTTTTTTTTTTATAAATCGTATTTTTAACTCACGTTCCCCCATCGCCCCGAAGTTGGCAAATTATTTTGCGCGGAAAGGTGGTGCTGGTGGTGGTGCTGGTGGATTGTGTGAGCTACATCCCACCATATCCACGTGTATGGATAGAGACAGTTTCCAAATATCAGTTTCCATCGCCTCTCTCTCTCTCTTTTATTCATTGTCTCTCTGCGCTGGACTTGCCCCCACTCCCAGTATAATTAATCATTGCGGACAACTCAAATGTGCCCCCCCGCCTCCCACTATTGCTTGCGCGTTCATATTCTCATCAGCCAAGTCCAACACTTATGGGAATTAATTAAAAGAAGCGTATTATTGTGGGCCGCTCGCACAGACAGCACCTGAGTGTACGGGCTTTAATCACATTAACATTTTAATTAGCGGTGCTCTCGCTCATTAACCATCGTACGGTTTTAATAATACCTGAAATGTCACGAACCGCGCGCCGCTCACGTTCCGACTCAATTAGAACGCTAATAAGGTCGGTGCGCGCCTGCCCCCCCCCCCCCTTCGCCCCCCACCCCTCTCGCGCTGTCTTTTCCTGTTGTCGCCACCACCACTCTCTGGACGTATCCTCGCGACTAAAACATCATCCCGCCGTGGGCCCACCACGTTCCATGCAGGATTCGCCCGTGTCCCCGTCTGCGTTCGCGGTGCCGGCGTAAGAGGGCGGCAGTGCGGGCGAGGTGGAGGGCTAGGCGGGTCGGAGCGGAGCGGGTGGGTGACACGTGCACGCTCCGAGCAAACTTTGTCACCGGTGGAAAAGGCGCCGTCGGGAACGGAGGAGCCGATTTGCTGGGGACGATGCGAGCAGTGGCGGCCGGTGACTCAAATTGTTGGCGGGGCCTGGTTTTCCGGCCGCCACCATCATGTCTCGCTGCTTGCTTGCTTCTTCTTCTTCGCCTTACGTGAGCTCTGCATTCATCTTGTCCTTTGTCTACTCGCTCATCCACTCTGGAACACCACCGTCGTCTCTCTCGACCTGCCTCCCTCTGTGCCAGCTGCGGTGCTCTGCTTGCTCGTCGCCTGTCTGCTGCTGTCGATGTGTGTGGAGGGGGGGGCGGGTGCTTCCTCTCGTCTTGCGCCATGTCCCCGGCTGTCCTCAGTCGACTTCCTTGCAGCTCGTCTCGAGTGGCGACCCCGCGTCTTCCTTGTACAACGAGTTGTTCGGTCTCAATGGGATCTCGCTCGGGTTATAAATACAGATCACTTATCCATTCACGTGTCTAATTAATGAAACATCGTAATAATTTACGGGCCCTTGACGGTCGTAGAGGGTTTGTTTCACCGTACTTCACCACGCTGATAAGTTCAGCTTTGGCGACGAGTGGGGTGTGGCTAGGGACCGGTTGTCGAGATCTCACTCGCCCACTGATGTTATTGAGACTCGAGGTGGCTGCGTTCGTGGCGGAGTGCGCTGACCAGTGCGCCACCGCTCCTCCGTAATCATCTTACATTATTCTAATTAGTAATGGATATACTGTACTTGTTCTTGATGGTGTTGTCAAACGACGATTATTAAAAAGGACACCGATGTCAATGCTCTCGGAACCTACAGATGAGCAAAGGTCATCGTCCCTCTAATTGCTTGACGTCCACGCAACAATGTTTCGCTATTAGGGTTACTAAGCGGCATTGGCATTAAAGATTGACTTCATTGTAGAGATATGTCTTGGGTTTCACAAGGGTGGAGCGGTAACGCAGTTTTTAGTGATCTCATTGTTTCAATTTAAAGCTTTCGTGACTGCAGGGATTCATCTTCTTGGTTCTTTCGGTAAAGTCATGTAGAATGGAAATAATAAAGTAATAAAATAAAACATAATAAAATAATTCTCACGATGTTTCGGCCACAACGCAAGCAGCCGTCCTCGGGTGATGACCAGGTCTGTCGGGGAGACATTCTACGTGACATTACCGAAAGAACCAAGAAGATGATCTCATTGTTCTCTGAATCCGTCCTGCCTGAGTTCGATTCCCTGCCACGGCTAGCATCAGCCACGAGCTATGACTACATTGGTTCTGTGCCTCGGCCTATCGATTCAACAATCCGTACTGAAGTATATGGTCAGTATGAATGGCTTTTTTTTCCTGACAATAATGACGTGTTCTAGAGTAACTTTGACGTTTGTATTATATTCGGGCTTTCGCTTTTCAAACTCAAAAACAAATTCGTTGTAATTTTGCAGGAATTAGTTTCACACACTCGCATAGCGATCACTCCAATTGATGGCAAATTTGCTGTTAGCGAGCTCCTATTAAGGCCGGGCAGTGTGGCCAGCACCACGCCCGGCTGCCTTTGTCTCTCTCAGTTATTAATCTGTCACACGCGTCGAACGATTTGATTTAAGGCCGAGTAGACTTAGGCAAAGCCGAGGAACGGTTTCAAATACCGCGTGGCACGGACGTGCATCGTGTCCAGGATTCGAACTCGGATTACATGGATTGTAGCATTCGCTTTAACGTACAATGACACACACGTACAAAGACAAACACACACACGTACACACACACGTACACAGATAAACACACACACGTACACACACACGTACACACACACGTACACACACACGTACACACACACGTACACACACACGTACACAGACAAACACACACACGTACACACACACGTACACAGACAAACACACACACGTACACACACACGTACACAGACAAACACACACACGTACACACACACGTACACAGACAAACACACACACGTACACACACACGTACACACACACGTCACAATAAACCACACACGTACACACACACTTACACACACACGTACACACAACAGTACACACACACGTACACACACACGTACACAGACAAACACCACACAGTACACACACACGTACACAGACAAACACACACACGTACACACACACGTACACAGACAAACACACACACGTACACACACACGTACACAGACAAACACACACACGTACACACACACGTACACAGATAAACAAGGCAAACATCTAACAGACAGTAAGAGGCAAGTGCTGTTAGTGAGCACCTATAAAGGCCGGCACGGCACACGAGGGGGTGGGTGGCCAGCACCACGCCCGGCCGCCTTTGACTCCCCAGTGGCGATGTTCATACACCACACTAGGGTACTCATGTAAGGCTGAGTCGACCTAGGGGAGGCCCAGGACCGGTTCAGATAATCGTCACTGGTGTTGACCGCGAGTGGGTATCGAACTCGGGTGGCCGGGTTCGCAGCGCAGCGCGCTAACCGCTGCACCACCGCTCCCCACAAAGACAAACACACGGGTACACACACACACTTACAAAGGCACACATACAAAAATACAGACACATAGACACACCCACAAATACCGAGGTACGTATACAGTACATAATATGCACAAATACACACACGTACGGACAACGTATAAAGAGACAGATATATTCGTTATAAATGATGTTGACTGTGAGCGGGAATCGAACTCAGGTTCGTAGCGCCGTGCACGAACCACGCTGCTGCCGCTTCTCATAAAGACAATGACACACACACAGACACACAGACGGACACACCCATCTTCAGAAACACACACACGCACGTGCGTTCGCACACGCACACTCGGCGGCCTTTGAAACGCGCAAAGGAGTTATGGGACGACCGCGCGTCTGCGTGCCGGCTGCGCGTAGCTTGCCCCAGCGATCTAGGGTGACCGCTCTGACAGCACAGAACTGTGGGATGACAATAACCTGCCCGGTAAACACGGCCGGCTCGGCTGCTTGGGTTTCCGCCTCTCGGTGTCATTCAATCTGCCGGGCGGTTACCTGCGCAGGTGTTGCGCCTTCCGAGGCCCGCATTCTCGCCTTGCCGCGGCGTTAAAATGCTCATCAAGGTGTCACAGCTCAGTGAGACCAGCGCTCTCACAATCCCCCCGTACGCACACACACACACAGACAGACACACAGACACACACAAAGATAAAGATCCCCCGTATAACCTCAACAGACTGTAGGGGCAAGTGCTGTTAGCAAGCACCTATGAAGGACGGAACGGTACACGAGGGGGTGGGTGGCCAGCACCACGCCCGACCGCCTTTGTCTCCCTAGTGGTGATGTTTACACACCGCACCAGGTACTTATTTGAGGCTGAGTCGACCTAGGGGATGCCCAGGAGCGGTTCAAATAATCGTCACTGGTGTTGGCCGTGAGCGGGAATCGAACTCGGGTTGCCGGGTTCATAGCGCAGCACGCTAACCACTACACTATCGCTCCCCCAGACACACACACACACAGACACACACGTGCACGCACACACACAGACATGCACTAAGACCAAGATCCCCGGTATAGCCTTAACAGACTGTTGGGGCAAGTGCTGTTAGTGAGCGCACATGAAAGGCTGGGCGGGCATGTGGGTGGGTGGCGAACACCCCACACCCGGCCGCCTTTGTTGCCCCAGCGGTGATGTGTACACGTCGCGCATCGGAGACTCGTTTAAAGTCGAGTCGGGAGTCGAACTCGGGTCGCCGAGTTCGTGGCGCAGTTCGCTCAGCACCGACTCTAAAGCTCCCCCTCCACGCATTCAAAGACACGTAGACACACACACGCGCGCGCATGTGCGTATATACAAAGACAGACACACATAACCACGCGTGCATACGCAAATGCGCACATGTACTTACACACACGCACACATCCAGCCATACACACGCGCACGCCTGCATGGTCATTTAGGCGCGTCCGTCTCTCTCCGCTCCACCGACTTGGCCTCTGTGACACGGGCCAGCTTCCCCATGCTGGGACTCTACACATGGGTCCTATACGGTGTATGTGTGTCTGTCTCCATGTCTGTATGTCTGTCGATCCGTCTTCTTGTCAGTCTGTGTGTACGCAAGGCGGTGTGTCTATGTGTCTGTCTGTGTGTCGGCTTGTCTCGCTCTCGCTATGTCTGTTTGTCAAACTATGTGATTGTCTGTGCCATTGTGTCTCCGTTTAGGTGAGCGTCTGCCTGTCTATCTGCCTTTCTAATTGTCAGTCTGTGTATACATCTGTCGGTCTGCCTTGTGTGTGTGTGTGTGAGCGTGTGTGTGTGTGTGCGTGTGTACGTTCTCTGGCAGCTCCTCCGTCGCGTCTCGTGTTTGATTTGCTGCCTTCAAGAGTCAAGTGGATTATATTTATCTTATTATATTACATTACAAAAGGAGAGGTAAATACACGAAGAGAGGGGGGAGGAGGAGGAGGAGGCGTTGTAGACGGGAATGCGGGTAATTACCGATTGATGTGTTTGTTTAGCGTGCAGGGGCTGATGCCTCAAAGGAACAAACCGGGGACGCGTTCTTAATTGCGTGAGACTCCTCACTCAGCGCGCGCGCGCGTACACACACACACACAGGTGTCTCGAGTTCACACGCACACACACGCGTACCGTCAGCACCTTCACAGGTATAGGTGTGTGTGTCTGTGTATGTGGAGAGCGGCAGTGCAACGCTTAGCGCTACGAACCGGGCCCCACCGAGTTCGATTACCGCTCACGGCCAAGACCAGTGATGATTATCTCTATCGGTACTGGGCCTTCCCCTAGGTCGACTCAGCCTAAATTGAGTACCTGGTGCGGTGTGTAACAATCGCCACTGGGGATACAAAGGTGGCCGGGCGTGGTGCTGGCCACCCACCCCCTCGTGTGCTATGCCAACCTCCATAGGTGCTCGCTAACAGCACTTGCCCCAACAGTCTGGCAAGGCTATCCAGAGGACCTTTGTCTTTTTTGTATTTGTTGTAGTACCCGCATGGAAGTGGTGCAAACCACGATTTTCCAAAACTTACGTCGGCGCGACTCATCCGTCCATCCATCACCTTTAGTAAACACGCATTTGTAAAATGAAAAAAAATTCGTACCGCGTCATCGTTCGTGCGCCTATGGGTGTCACGTGCGCCTATGGGTGTTAGGTGTGTGCAACCCAACCAACAACGCGCGCGCGCGCGTTCATTTCCCTCGACGGTAACGCTTCTTATTGGCGTCTGATTCACAGCGGACGTTCGAGATCCCGTTCCGTCATTCGCAACACGTGGCCCCACCGTGCACCGGCGTGCCGGCGCGAGTTGGCGAGGTTGCGCCCTTTTGGTGATCGGGACTTTTGGTAAGCGTGGCCCCCAAACTATGGAACGCCTTGCCGCTTGAAATCGGGGCAATCGCATTCGGTAGATGTCATTGAGACTGCTTTGAAAACCTCATCTCTTGGAAGTGGCCTTCCCGCTTCAGTTTCGTCGGTTGCCGCTGGGTGCGCATTGAGATTTTAAGACGGAATGCGCATTGTACATTTGATTTATTATTATTATAAAACTTGAAAAACACCCCAATTGAAGAAATAAAACCGCCGCAAATTATATATTTGGAATCCAAATAACAATAACCGCCCCCTACCTACTGCGAAAACATGGGCAGGACCCTCGTGAAAAAAAAGTGTCGTAAGCCTCATTGAGGCTGTGCTGAATCAACAAACGACATAATTGAGGCGAGTGAGAGCCAGGTCTGTCGACCTTTCTTAACCACATTGGCACGCGGTCACGTTGACACACGCCGAACATAAAAAAGAAACACCCCCCTGCAATAGGTCCCATTACTGTAATAATTGTAATTTACAGAACGTTGGTAACACCACAGCTGCACGGAGGTCTCCACATCCCGTGTCGGCTATGGGGGAGGGGGGTTGTTTGACCATACTTAACCACGCTGGTCAGTGCGGATTGGTCAAGTCATGTTCGATCGTATGGCCGCTGTAAGCATCACTCGCTAGTGATGGGGGGGGGGGGGTTGGTAAAAAAAAGGGGGGGGCGGAGGCCAGGAAAGGTTCAGATATAAATCTCCACTAGTTTGAGCCGTGGCCTGGAATCCAACTCGGGTCACGGGGTTCATGGCGTAGTTGTGGCGCGCTATTCACTGCGCCACTACCGCGCCCGCGTGTGTTACAATCGGGCCAAGTCACAGCTGTTTCAGCTGTTTCACGCAGTGATTACATGGCTGGCAGGCGAGTGCAGTTATGCACGCATTATATGGTCATGCTCGGAGCTCATTACTATAACACGTGGATCCACCTGCCAATGCCCACAATCAAATCGACCTAAAATGTGTCCGATAACGTTGGATCTCGGAAGCTAATCACGTTGTGAGTCTGGATAATAGTTGGACAGGAACCTGATAGCCTGCGAGTATCGGGTGTTATCGGCTTGGGCTGCAAGGTGTCCAGGAAGGTAAGATTACAGCTGGCAGCACGAATTCAACTAAAACTTGTTTTTTTTTGTATTTTAGCAGGTAAGACCCACTGAACTATACAGCTCTTTTCCAGAATCCACCTGGTCACAAATGATAGCTAAACGGCTTTTCACGAGGAAATGTATAGCAGCCAAATACTCTACACGCGTGTTGATTCTAAGTGTGGAGGGAAAAACCGGAGGGCCGGGATGGAGAACATGCAAACTCCAAATATACAGGCGTAAAGGTCGGGATCGAACCCACCACCTCCTTCATACGAGGGGAGGTAATTCACATCTCGCAACCAGTACAGATATGGATTCTTGAATCTATCTGTACGTAGCTCTCAGGGTTTTTGCTCTGGCTACTCCAGTTTCCTTCCACAAGCCAAACACTCATTAAGCTATCGTGAGAAATAAATGACATTACAATTATCATTATTACATTACACTATACAAAACACTCGGGAAAATTACCCGAGATACCTTCAGATTGTTTAGAACAATCTTAAACTTCACCAAAACTACGCAAACATACGATAGACTTGACTGAAAATTCCACGAGGCTCGTCTAAGAAAAATTAATTGGCAGTTGCAGTTTTCAGACTGCAGGAAAATCCAAGAGGCGTCGTGCGAACATTTCTCGACTGTCTCTCAACAGACGTGGAATTCATTTTTGAGAAAACATATCACTGTAAGAGCACGTGGAGATGTCTGGTGTCAAACGTGAATTTTGATAACTCTGACCAAATCACCTCCGTGCATCCTCCGACGTCTACGCACCCCGTTTGCACCAATGCACATAAACAACACATCTATTGATGCTAAAATGGTGATAACAATTGCACATTGCCAACCCGTCCAGTAATTAGGATTGGAACAGTGGCGCAGTGGTTAAGCGCACTGCACTTATGCACCCAGCTACCCGAATTCAATTGTCGTTATCGGTATCGGCAAACATTCGTGGCGAGTGATAACTGAATTGGTCCCGGGCCTTCACTTTCTATAGCTACCACAAAATCAAACGACCCCCATGACTGACACGGTGTGGAGAAGACTGCTTGCAGTAGTAGATTGACCAAGGGCTGTACATGTGCACGGAGCATAACTACATACAATTACAGCACACGCACACACGTGACATCAGCCGACGCGTGTGTGTGTTTTTCGTGTAAATAAGTGTTGTGTTTGTTCTTGCACGTTTGCACATTCCCTCTCTGCGATGTTCTGAAGCTACCACCACTGCCGCCCGTCTTGGGCTGTGATCGTCTTTGTAACAGAGCTCATTGGCTCAACGGGGCCTTCCTTGCCAGCTGAAATAATAAAGCCTAAGTGTGAGTAAACACATTACTCAGTGATGCTGCTGCGTTGGCAGTGGTGCAAAATTAACAAACAATAAACTCAACTCATTCGTCATGAACAACACTGTGGCCTTAAAAGAAAACACATATAAATAGTTCAGGCAATGATCCTCCATAGCCTCTCAATGACTTATAGTGGCGACGTTTCGGGCAACGGGCCTTCATCAAAGCTCGCACACAAATTAGTTCGATAGTGTGGGGTGCGGTAGGGCAGCGGTTAGCGCGGTTAGCGCGGCTGCACTACAAACCCAGCGATCCAAGTTAGATTCCCGCTCACGGCCAATACCAGTGACGATTATCTGAACCGATCCTGGGCTTCCCCTCGGTCTACTCAGCCTTAAATGAGTACCTGGTGCGGTGTGTAAACATCGCCACTTGGGGAGACAAAGGCGGCCGGGCGTGGCGCTGGCCACCCACCCCCCTCGTGTGCCGTGCCCGCCTTCATAGGTGCTTGCTAACAGCACTTGCCCCAAAAGTCTGTTAAGGCTACACGGGGGGGGAGCTTTGTCTTTGTCGGCGTTCGACAGCCCGTGCCAGCAAACGTGACGGCCCCTTTGCCCCAACGTTTCCAATCGCAGGGAGCGTCGGCAGCCGGAGCCGTCTTTAGACAACGGGGTGGGGGGAGGGATGCGGTGATGAGTCACCGCCACACTCGTGACAAACGCTGTCACAATACGAGCGGGCACGTGACGCGCCGGGATGTGCAGGCTCTGCAAACAGCGCGAAGATAAGAGCGGAACTCGAGCCGATGTTTGGGTAGAGGTGCGAAAGGGGGGAATGCGCAGGGCGAGTGTAAGAGAGCCGCGAGTTATGCGCTTGTTTCGCATACGTGAACACGTGTGCGCGTCTCACGCGCCCCGCCGACAGAAGCGCAAGTGGGGGATGCTACGGCGAGTTCCTGCCGACACTTCGCGCGGCCTCAAAAAGTGGGTGGGGGGGGGCAACCTGGCCCCCCGCGCAAGCTCTCCGTGGCGTACGTTTGTTGCTCATAGGTCCGCGTATCGTGAACGAGGCCCAGACATGATTATTCTTTCACTCGGCGGGCATTATCGCTGCTGGGCGCCCGTGGACTCGCGATGCAAGGATCCATCTCGCGCCTGCATCACGCACGCACGCACGGCGAGGCCGTTCCTCGTGGCCTCTATCTCAGGTGGTGAACTCTCTCGAGCGTGTCTGCCCCCCCTGCCCCCCTCGGCTTTGCCACTCCCCATCGCCTGTATCCTCGCTTGCGACTTTAATAGGCCACGAAGCAGCGCCGTACGTTTCACTTGGTGTTACCATGGAACTCATCGCACGGTCTGCGTTGGCCACGAGCCCAGACCTGCGTTTCTCTTCGTGTTGTCACCCGGGGTTATTAAGCTTTTATTGGTACCGATTTATGTATTTTGCCAATGCGAGTGAATTGTGCGAAACAGGTGAATTAACAATGGACATCTCATAGCAGCGGACCGGCGGTTCGGGGGCACAGGTGGTGCATCAGCCAGTCAACTTAGACAACTCATGGCACCTGCTGGGTCTGAACCATGACCTCCTGCCAGCGAGCGTTAATAACTTCACGTGGCTTTAACGTGCACATAGCCTGGCACAAGCGCCGTGGTGACGTCACCACCACTTAGTGGCGAATGGTCGTCGTTGGCGGTTGTAGCAGCGCTATTTGACCGAAGACCCGGGTTCGAATCAAAGCCATAGCTAACGTCAGTAAGTGAATGATATCCGAACCCGGTCCTACGCTCCCCACTTTCACGCACAATGGCCAGCGTGGTGACGTATGGTCAATGAATTCCCACGATTGGCACGTGGGACACCTTTAGTCAGCACATTGACGTAGGAATGTGAATTATGATCAGCAATAATCAAATACATAATCAGATAATCATGCTTCACCAACAGATTGAAATCATGACGATGTTCTCCATCGATCTAGTGTCATCCTCATAACAGACCTTTTCCATATTTCACAATCTTCTGCTTCTCTCATGGAGACTCAGCTGCAACAATGTCCCACCAACCGATGTCTCCATTCTTTTCCATCTTCCCCATGCAGAATCATCTGCGTCCATTTCTCCAGCTGTGACCCTCTTCAGGATATGTCCTGCACGTGGCCAAGTTCCTTTTGGTCAAACGTCTCAGTAATTAAATCTTGACTTAAAGCTTTCGTGACTGCAGGAATTACTATTCTTTGGCTCTTTCGGTAAAGTTACTTAGATAAAAAATTATAAAAAGGTAATTTCCACTTGTAGTCTCTCTCTCTGTGCACATCTTCATTCGTTCTTTGAGATGTTCTAGAAGGCGTGAAGAGCTGACATTTCCCACAAATATAGATGATGGCATGTGCGGCACTTGACGCCACAGAATTGTCATCATTATTATTGACGACTGACGTGCACGACAGGCAACATGAAAAGCGCAAGCGTGAACGATACAACTGAAGTGTAAACTTTATTTCGGTGAGAAATTGTTCAATAGATCTACTACCCTGTTTAGTGTGCGGCGTAAATTGTAACAAAACAGTCACACCACAAGTGCGAGTGGGATTTTCAACAACACCATTATTAAAATTATACTTAGCGTCACGCATCAACAATTAATACATCTTGTAAACGTTACATTCTTTAATTACATTATTACATGACAGACAACTGTGGAGTGTTGACACCGCGTTGAGACAGAGTACTGGCACTATCAACCCAGCCACACCTAGTTCGATTCCCAACCAGGGGCTGACATCTGAACCAGAACTGGCCACCCCCCCCCCCCTTCCTTCACCCACCTACGCTGGCTACCATGGTGAAGTATGGTCAAACAACCCCAATGATCATCACGATGTGAGAAGCCCTTCAATCCAGCATTAGATTCATTATTACTCTAGTCATATACTGTTTTACGAATATATTATGGTTATGTGGCATGGTTTATGGAAGCCCGCAATGTCATTTATTTGCAGCTACTACACATTTTGCGGGCACGAGAGCGAACAATAATGACTGCGACTTGAATAAATTCACAACCTTACATGCCAAGGACAATTATCTCAGATATCATGCTCAAGACTCTGACCAAAGCGAACTCACAACAAAGCGTACTTTCAACGTTCTCGAGTCCTTGGTCAAGATGATTGAAAGCAATTGCTTATTCTCTAGGTAAGTCACGAGGCACCGATTCGTCGATTTAGATTACTGAAACAACAACGACAATAATATAATACGACTCGCATGTGCATGCTGCATGGCACCAACCAGGGCTTTCTTTTTTACGGAACGCAGCAAAATCATTGCGTTGCGTTTGGCGCACGCGACCCTTGCAGCCACTAGAGACGCTACATTAACGTTCCACAACAATCACACCCCTCTCCTCCCCCCACATTGATTCTGTAATCGAACCGTGACCTCAAATCGCGACGATTCATCGGAACGAGAGGAAACAAATCGTCACTTGTGGCTGCCGGCGTCGTACAAACACATAACGCACCACGAACAGGATGCGTCAAAAACAACTCACCCTTACACAAACGATGTAATGCGCTTATCGCTAGCTTCATAATAATGAATCAGTTGTAATCGACGAATCTATGCAGCGCAACATGCCCGCTAGGCAGAAGCGTTACACCTCGCCTTCCCAGCGATTTAAGAATCGATTATACTTCGTGTCATCTGCATTCTCTTTCTTCCCTTCGAGTTCGTACAGTTTTGTTCACTCCGTTAGCCTAAATATATCGTGAGCGTCTCATCTCTATGAGCGGTAAACAATCGGCTGTTAATACGCGCACAATCCGGTTTATGGATCCAACTTTCGGATTGTGAGCTCAAGACCCAATTACGGGCCTAGCAGGCTAATGGGCAAGGTCCAGACCCCCTCAAACCCTGCACCCCCCCCCCCACCCACTGCACTGAGTGATTCGATGAATTCCCACGATCCATGACACACATTTCAAGAACCAATGACAGTATTTTGTTTTAACACTGCAGTCAATAGCGGTGTCAGCAGCTCTAGCGACTCGTGGTGGGGAGAGGGGGGCTCACGTGACACAGCCGTTGTGACGTGACGCGAATCGTCGCTACCCGATGCGCTTCTCTGCCGATGCACGCGTGCGACCACGAGGGAGAGAATCAACACCCGTCGACGGACCGGACTTGTCGCTCAAACCCGGCTGGCACGCGATGTGGGGGGAACAAACAAAAAAAACTGGGCACGTACGTAGGACTTCTTTCGCACCGTACGTAGCCAACCGTGCTAGTCGGAGGTTCCGCGTTGTGCGTGCAGGTATCGGCGACGATTACGTAATGAGCGGCTCTTCCCCTCCTGGTCCGCTCATTCCCCCCCGTCCCGTGTCTCTCGACAAAGGCCCTGCATCATTGTCGCGTCGTGCCGGACGCGACAGGAATTCGAGTTAGTGCAGCTGTCCGTTTGTGCAGCGCTCAAAACACGCGGTTTTTTCTCTCCCTACCCTTTCTTCGGGTTCAACCTCCCATGTGAACGTTATGCTAAGCTTGTATCGGCTTATCTTTCAAAGCGTTGTTGTTGATGACCTAGGAGGGATTTTGTTCCGTGTTCACTGCGAAGGGTTTCATTCTGTGCCGTAGGAAGGCACGGCATTAAATAACAGCCATTACATTTCTCTATCTTGGTAGGGCCGCGTTTTAGATTTTTTTTCTTTACTCTTGTAAATTTGCGTTTGGGGAGGGGGGGGGGTTATTTTTAAGTAGCTCACGCATTCCTGCGGGTCAAAAGGTTTGCCGAGAATTATGACTTGCTGCTCAATAAAGGCGCATGTCACATTACGTCCACAACGCCAAACAATCCCGGGGAAAGAGAGAGAGGTGAAAAAAAATACCGCACGCCGCGTCGGTCGGCATGCGGCATGCGGCGAGAGGCACACGCACCGCGACGCAACGCGATGAGGGCCTTTGCCTGGGAGGGTCGTGCAGGTGCGAGCCATGGTGAGAGTTGAGATTTGTTGAATTCTTGCAGGCGTCTTCCAGGGTGGAGAAAGGAGGCCGTCACTTGGCTCACAGGCCCTTGTTGTAAGTGAGGATCTTGTCCGTGGTCGACGCTTGTATCTCTGGCTCCAACTGGGAGACGTCAATCTGTGCACAGGGGAGAGGGGAAGAGACGAGGAGAATAAATAAGTGAGCAGGCGTTAAGGGGTGACTTGAGGCGTGGCGAGAGGCTATGGGAGCACAGGCATTCTTACTCTGACCTTCAGATGCCATCGAGTTCATTTTTGTTTACTTACAATGGTACAAATGTGTTTGTTATTGTATTTACCGCAGAATTTTGTTGGTGTTGAATGGTTTCAGTAGAAAATATATACATTGCAAAAATTGGGTTGTCACTTAATTTGGCGGAAGACCAGTTCTCAGAATTAAAACATCTGTTCACCGTCAATGTAACAAACACCAGTCTCATAGCAGTGTGTATCGGAGGATGCGCCACCTTTAGTGAAAAATAAATAAATAAACACCGCATGAAGAGTATTTAAGACACAATAGGGCCGAGATTTCCAAATTGATTCCTTGTGACATCATGACGATAGCGCAGCGAGAATAACATTAGGAAGACCAAAACACAAATACGTAAGAATCAATATTAATTGATGAATCAATGCATCGTACAACCCTTACATTCTCTGGACCACTTTCTGAAATGACAATGGATCTTGACATGCGACATCGATATTCCAATCTGGCCTGGGAGTTAGCTTCGCGCAAGACCAACAGATGTTTTTCACAAGAAGTACCTTTCAACACGGGAAGGGGAAGTACATTTCTAGAGACACCAGAACCATCGCCCGTATAATAATAATAACAGCTGTTGGACGTTGATTAGGATTTTATATTGAAAGGTCAGACAGCGGTCAGTTACCCACGAGAGCAAGGGTCAGGTACATGATTCATGAACAATCGTCACACACCTCTTCGTCCATTCAGGTCGAGGAGGTTATTGGACCACGCTGCACCACGATGGTCAGTGTGGGGTCGGTGCAAATGCGGGGGGAGTCTGGACGTGGGAGCATAGAAGTACAGCGCAGTGATGGATTTCTCTGCACTTCGCTGCTGGCCACAGAACAGCGGCCTGTGACAATCTGCCCGCGCACGCTGGGATCACCCATCCAAACACGAGCTTGGAAAAATCGGATGCGATCTGGCACAGTCCCACGTGCTTGGGTCATAGTTCTCTGTACAACCATGCCGCTGCTAAATTAATCCGCGCGGTGTTTAAAGTGTTCGCGCAAGGTTAATAAGGCCCACGGTTTGATTGTGAGCAGCAAACGCTCGCAACGGCGTCGTCGCCGACGAGGAAGACGCAAATCAACGGCTTTTTGGTAATCTACGGGGCGCCAAAATTAGAGCACAACACTCATCAGACAACCGGCGAAGCCAATTCTTTAAGATTAATTGAGAGAGAGAGAGAAAACAAACGTGGCGTTTGACGAGACTTAGGGTGATTGCCAATTGTCCCTTTAAAGATAAGTGGCGGGTGCGTTTTTTTTTACTCTATTGGCCACGCAGGGGATAATTACGACTCTGAATGCAATCAAAATGTTATTGAAAAGCAATAAAATAAATAACTGCCCGTAGCATTTCCCAACACAAATGATATAATAATGAAAGGGGCTTTTTTTTTGCGCTGATCCACGATCGCTGCTGTGCGTGCAGATTGTGCCCTAATCTGCTCGCTCCGGCGAAACGCAGCAAACAAGGGGCGCTAAAACCGCACTAATTATGCGCCTAATTGTGTCGCGTCGTGTTTGCTCTGATCAGTAATTAGTCCAGACGAGGGGAGATGCAGCCTGTGTTTAACGTGTTCTCACCCCCAGCCCCGCCCACGACCAATCAGACCCTCCCCATCCCTTCATCCACCCCTCCTCACCCCCCCTTTCTCTCTCTCATTCTCCACCCACGCCAAGCCTGCCTGCCTGCAAAGAAGACAATGACTGCTGCACCGCACAGCCAAAGTATCATCGCATCAAGCAGTGGAGTCGCGTGATTGGGCCATGGGCCACCGTGCAAAGAATGCCATCGAGGGCCTTCTGTGGTTCCCCCGCCCTTCTTCGTGGCCTGGGACTCTTCCCGCCTGAGCGCCGCTGTGCAGTTGCACCGCCTACACACTCGATGGCTATGCCCCTCCCTCCCTCCCAGCATGAAGTAGTGGCAGTAATCAGCTGGCTTGTAAACATCTCCAGGGAAGGATATTGGGGAGACGTGGGGGGGGGGGCAACGCAGGGGTGTGGGGAGCGGGTCAGGGCAGTGGCTAGGGAGTGAGGGAGGTGGGAGGGGGGTAGACGTTGTTGTCTGTGCCTCCCCTCCCCCGGCTCCCCCCCCTCCCTCCTGGCAGACTCAATCTCCCCGTGTAACCCCAGGGGTGTGGGTTGGGGGCAGGCATGCAGCTGGCTGTGACAGCAGGGAGGGCGTTGTACTACTAAATGGGATTATATGGTTTTACTTGATCAGGGGGAGGGAGGGAGGGAGGATGGTGGGGTGGTGTGTTTAAGGGGTGCTGGAGGGGTTGAATGGGGGAGGTGAAGAAAATTGGGGGGTTGGGGGAATTAGGGGGGGGCACAGCCTGGTGGAGGTGAGCAGGCCCGCGGCCATCTCAAGATCTGTGTTGCACGTGGAGAGGAGGGGTGGCACAGCGGTTAGCACACACACAGTCTCATGTGCATACACAGACACACATTCACACACTCACATTCACAAAGATCCCTGTAGCTATGTAGACTGTTAAGTCTATAAACTGTGAAGTCTATATAGCACGTATTAAGGCTGACACGGCACACGTGGGGTGGGTGACTAGCCCCACGCCTGACCGCCTTTGTCTCCCTAGCGGCAATGTTTACATTGCACCGGGTACTCGTTTGAGCCTTAGTCGACCTAGCAGAGGCTAATCGTTGCTCTCACCTATTTCAAGATGTTTGGTCACCGTGGAAGAGTAGGTCAAAAATACATTCGGGGGGGAGGGGTCTCTCTCTCTCGAGTTCCCTTCTGGTGGAGCTCCTGCCAGCAGTGGTGAGAACAAGCAATTGCAGTGCTGCACCTCTACTGTGCACATTATGAGCATGCGTTTCCAATTATCTTCGTGAGCAATGCATACACAGGACGTGCGATAAGAGGCCTTCAATCCTGCAGCAGTGAATTGACCACGGCTGATGATATCACGGCTGATGGTTACTGATATGTCGGGGTGAGTGGCTGTGCACTGCTGCGCGACGGAGTCGTGTGCGTTGAGTTTTATTCCTGACCACGGCAAACATCAGCGGCGAGAGACACTTTAAACGATAATCGGATCTACCACCAACCACTCGACCAATCGGCGCTGATAAGCGTGGTGAAGTATGGTCAAATAACCCCCGTCGATGACGCGGTGTGCGGAGGCCTTCGTCCAGCGGCGGATTGAAGTTTATTATTTTGATTAATAACCAGGTGAGAACTCGAGAGGATGGGTCTCATTTGCACGAGTGGGTGAATGGTGGTGTCGGTGATTGAGTGGGTGGGTGAGGAGGTTCGTGAGATGGTGAGTGAGTGGGTGAATCAGTGAGCAGGTGACTTCAAGTCGATTGTGTTACCATTTGCGAGAGTGACCTGGGTCACCAACACGGAAAGTGCAAGACAAAGTAAACAACAGTTAAAACAACAACAACAACAACAAAAAGCCGCATCACACGAGGAATTGAAAATATACCACGAACGTAATTATGTGGATTGCAAAATGATATAATTCAGGTTTAAGTTGCCACCATGGCTCTCGCCGTTGATACAAACATACGCTCTCTCCCCTCCACCAGACCCTTTACTTGAGCTATATAATCTATATAATAATAATAGACTTTAAATACAGAAATTATTCACGTGTATTACAGTGGGAAAGTGTGACCCGACTGTCTGGCTGTGATAATACACGAGTTGTAATTGACTAGAAGAATAGAAAGTGTGTGTTTTTTTGTTTGATGGAATGGATTATTACACGTACACACAGAATTAGCGAGCACACTGTCACGAGACACCATTCGAGGGTGCAGCTATAAGGGAGACTTTTTTCCACGTTCCCCGATTTGCAGGGCTGGGACTTGATACAGATTTAATTGGGTTGGGCATTTTTGGACGAGGAAAAAAAAAGCATTACCAGCGAGGCTAGCTGGTGTGCAACAGTCAGCTGCAAAACACAAAGTCAGTCGGGCTCGACTTGACATCGACTGTGGATGCACGCTTATGGAATGTCCAGTGCAGTCAATGAGACATTCCGGTTCGGATGGGCACGGGCAAAGTATCTTCTGCCTACAGTTCCCACCCAACATCGTAGCTCAGCCATGGTGCTGCATTGTAAGCATATCCACTGATGACCTGCACGCGAGCTTGAGATTTCATCGCCACATTTATAATCCCGACCTAGTGGTGGACATTCCTCATTCCTATGATGGGAGCGTGTGTATCCACAGGACAAACCCACTGTTGTATGCATGTTCCACGAACTTCTTTTGCACCGTACGTAGCCAACCGCGCTAATCGGAGGTGTGGGGGAAGGACAACAAACTAAAGCGATTTTCATTTGATCGATCCTGGAGACATGAACGGCCGAGTTGATCTCAACCAGGATTTGAACAGAAGCCTTCTAAATTGCAAGTTGCACACTCTTAACTATTGTGACTCCTGGCCACATCTCTCCAGCGCAAAAGCCTAACTTACGAATTGTACCAAAAACACCCACGTCAGATGCCCACGAGAACACATCATTCTTGAACCAAGAACGTCACAGCCTCGGGTGGCGATGCGGCCCAGCAGTGGAGCACGATCGCCGCTTGTTGCCGAGGTTCACGGTTCGAATTCCTGTCGGCCGCCCTGGTTACTACTGCGGGCTACGTACGACGAAAAAAAATTCAACATACGTACATACGCGCCGTCCGCTTCACAGTGTACGTTGACGATCGCCTGATGTCGTTCGCAAGAGTTAAGTTCCCACTGTGTGTCGGCGTAAGGGTCCAAATTTGGTCAATGTCGTAATGTACTCGCAATTTTCTCAATTGGGGTTATACGCGCAGCAGCATTCGTCACCCGCTACCGGCAGACTAATGGGCCTGGGTAACTCTTGCAAATGAGGCTCATCCTGGCCTCGTGAGTTCTCACACCTGGTAAAACATAAACGTTGTAATTATGACCATAACGGAGTCTCAAGGTGATATATTTTTTATTATGGCGCTGTTTGTGATGTTTGGTCAGTTCATTGTAAAGTACTTTGAGTGTGGGAGAATGCCAGAGTGCCCGGACAAAGACGCCAAGTGCAGAGAACCCGTATGCGATACACGACACGTCATGCAAAAACGTTAAATAAATATCACGGCAATGTGACTGAAATTAATAGAGAATTCTGCAGTTTCGTGAACGTTAAAAACATTTAATTAAAACAAAATTAGCAAAGGGGAAATGTAATAAAAAAACATTGCCGAGCGCAGTGAAACTGCTAAATGACAAAATTGGCTCGACATCATCTCAAGCCAGCACAGGAAGCAGAGCCAAACGCACGCGCACACACACCCCTCCACGGGGTGACACGACAAAGACGTACGCTTGTGGGTGCGCGTGCATGAGTGTGTGTGTGCATCTGTGTGTGTGTGTGGGCGGTGGTGTGGTGGTGTAGTGGTTAGCGCGCTGCACTACGACCCTGTCTTCATACATGTGAGTGTGCAGGCGCGTGTGTGTGTACGTGCACGAGTGTGCGTGTGTATGTGAATGTGTGTACATGCACGAGTGCGCGTGTGTACGTTCATGTCTACGCGTGTGTGTGTGCTTCACCTGACCCATCCTGACACCCCCCCCCCTCCCATTCCAAAAATAAATCCCAACGGGGCAGTAGCCAATGGGAGGCTCCGTGCCCGCCTGATCGGTCAGATGTTGCCAGGTAACCGCACAGATCCAGCTTGACCGTGCGCTAAATGCCGCCCACAACACAAGTTAACAAGGCACCCACAGGTACAGAGGATGAGAGCGATCGCTAAAGCCGTATCCATTTTGGTTTGTTGTTTTTTTTCTCTCTTACGTAATGACTTTAGCGGAAAGCTGTAGTCATTCGAATTGTTTGAACGTTAATCGTCGAGACGATTCGAAGGGAGGGGTGGGGTAGCGGTTGCGCGCGTCAGGGTCGCGGGAGGGAAGACGGTTTTGCGGTAAACACCCAAAGTAAATGATACGAATGTCAGAAAATTTAATTAAAATCTTATAAAGGATATTTTTTTGGGGAAAATGTTGGCAAGCATTAATTCGGCAGAATCAATTACTGTTGTTATTTTTTTCATTTTATTTGTAAAAAAAAACCCCCCAGAAAATTCAGTCTCGTGGAAATAAAAAAAAGCAACTATAAAAACTTAGCGTGTAGAATTATTTTAATATGCACACACGTGCGCGGTAATTTGCGCCGTTAATTTTTGTTTAAAAAAATTTCATCGTGCAGAAAAATGTCAAGAACCAAATAATTCCGATATTATTTTAAGCGGAATTGGGAATAATTTACCAAGAACGCCGCCGCCGCCACCACCATGAACGCCTCCTCCCCGTGAGAGCCTGGACGCGCTCACAAACATCGTACATCCCTCCGACACGGCTCGCTCCTGCAAGAGATCTAATGAGCCGACTACCGTCCACGGTTTAACACTCGCGCCTTCGTACGCCGTTAAATCACCAGCCCACACCGCCCCCCCCCCTTACATCCGACGCCGTCGCCCAGCAACAAAACATCGTCCGCAAAAAAAATCTTTAAAAAAATCTCAGACAAGCAAATCTTAACCCACTTATTGCGATATTCCCAAATGTGTTTCCTTGGGAGTCTCAACCACAGTTCGTATGTTACTCTCCCCCCCCTGGCCCCTGCCCCCCCCCCCGCCCTCCCAATGTCTTTTAGCATTTAAAGTCCTGCGACGGCAGAACGAGTGGCAGGCAGCCCATGCCCTGATTTTCCCGAGCGGCAACTTTCACGAGTGAGCTGCCGGGGGGGTGGGGGGGGGGCGGAATTGGCGGCCGGGCGAGCGAGGGTTAAAGGAAACGTCTCTTTGCATGTGCTCGCTTGCCGAAGCGTGCGCAGCCAACAGACGGTTGGCATCAATAATTATGAGGCTGCTGCTCTCGGTGGAGGTGGCGGATTAGGTAACATTTATAACCAAATGACGCCCGGCCCTGCCTGCTAATTAGGATAATTAGGAAAACAGGGGGCTTCATTATTGGGCGCGCAGCCCCCCAGGACTGCCTCCGACGCACGCTCACACGGTGAGACGCCCAGACGTCGCTCGATCGCTCGCTCGCTCGCTCATCCACTCACCTGGTTATTCACTCACTCACTCACCCACTTGCTCTCTGACTCACACCCCCCTGCTGACCCAGGTGCTCAATCGCCCGCCAACCCACTCGCGCGCTGCCTCAATCGCTCACTTGCCCACCCACTCGCTCGCTCACTTCCATGCCCGCTCGCTTGCCAAGTCGTCGTTGATGACGACGACGACGACGACGACGATGATGAATGCGCAGCCTCCAATGGATATGGCTGCACGTTATTTTATCAATCCAGGGAAGCCGCCAATGCGCTACGGCTCACGGCGTCTGACAACGATCTCGACCGACATCAAGCCGAAAGCATAACTGCAGAATAAACATCAGTGCAGAGATGGTGCTTTTCAATAATGCTACCAATCAGCAAATGCTTGGATCTCAAATCGTCCACGAGCACCGCTCACACTCCAATGGTGAAATCGGCAATGCTTTGGGACCTCATTACAGCCCCGAGTTGTTGACCTATCAGTATGCATATCCTTGTGACCTGCAGACATCGGCCAATTAAAATGGATTCACTCCCACGCTCCACTGCCTCCCAAACAACAGCGCCCCCCCCCCATCGCCACCCCTCTCCCCCCAACCAGTTCCTTCCACTGCCACCCCCCCCATCCAGATACGCGCACATGCACATACAAACACATGCTCGCGCACAAGCACGTACACACATGCACAACCACGCACACGTACACACATGCACAACCACGCACGCGCACGCCCACACACACGGACGCATGTTGCACGTAAAAAGAACCCCCCTCCCCCTCCGTATAGCCCCAACAGCCTGTTGGTGCAAATGCTGCAAGCGAGCACCTATGAAGGCCGGCACGGCCTTTGTCTCCCTAGTGGCTATGTTTACACACTCCACCAGCTACTCCTTTTAGAGGCTGAGTCGACCTAGGGGAGGCCCCAGGACCGGTTCAAACATTCGCCACTTGCATTTGATCGTGAGCGGGCATCGAACGAGGCGCGCAGCGCGGTGCGCCAACCGCTGCGCCACCGCTCCCCACGCGCGCGCGCGCACACACGCGCACACACACGCGGATAAGCCGGTCTCCACGGTTGCGTGATCTTTAGGAAACGGCCGGTGGAGTGGCGGCGTGCGAGCGCCCTTCCCCTCGGCTCTCCTTTGTTCCGACGGCCGTCGCAGTCTTTTACATGAAAAGGTCACGGCGAGAATCGATTCCGCGCGCACCTCCCGGGAAATCGGTGGCACAAGTCCAGCCCCCTCCCCTCCCCTGAATCTCTCGGCGGTTCCCCCCTCTACGACCAATTCACCCCCCCCCCATCCCCCGCCCCGCACGTGCCTCATCATGTCCTGCCTCGAAGGCTAAGCAGGTTGAGCCTGGTTAGTACGTCAATGAGAGACCGTTGCTTGAGAATGCCACTGTGTTGTGAAGGTTGGGCTGCAAGCGAGCCAAAAGGTGGCAGGGCAGTGACAGATTCTTGAATCCATCTGTGCAGAGTTGGGTGTTACCACCCACGAGGCTGTGCGTGGTGGGGTTTCTCTGGGGTTCTCTGGTTACCTCCAACTTGCAGCCAAACAAAAGCTCGTTCATGGGATTGGTGAACTACCCGGTGTGGGACCCTCCTAAAATCGAGCTTTCAGACTCATGCGAGTCTCTTCCGGATAAATAAAGGGCGTGACTATTATTATAATACAAAAAATACAAACTACACAAAAATAACCATAGTAAATAATTATAAAATACTGTAAATCATAATCATAACTGCGAGGGTTAGTTTACGTAACATAGAGCACTATATGCACGTCACTCGCTGTTTGCTCAGTGCGCATTTGTATCGCTTGCTCGTTTTTATTTTTTTTTAAGACAAGAGAGAGAGAGCAAAACCGGGAGTGCTAAATTTGTGAAAATGCACACCATATGTAGGGGTAATTAACGCTAATAGATCCTCGCCGGCGAGAGAAGATGCGTCGAGCGTGAAAACAAAGAGTCGCGTGCACGCAACAGCGCCGTGGCAGATGCCGACCCCCCCCTCTCCTCCTCCTCCTCCTCGTGCCGCTCGGATCCCCGCAGGAGGCTCGCGTGGTCGAAGGGCCCAAGTCGAGCGTAGTTATTTATTTATTTGGGAGCGGTTCCCGACGAGGTGACGACTCGCTCACGCTGCGCGCCATGAACTCGGCGGACCGCGATTCGTAAATCGCGATCGTCTGTCGGATGGCCGAAGTGAAATGTGTGTTGTGAACCATCCGCCACCTGACGCGGCCAGTCCATTAAGTTGTCACGTCAACAGGCGTGTCGGGGTGGAGGAGGGTGTACAACGCATGTCTTTAACCGAGCACGATCTCACCAAAAAATCAATAACGCATCATGGCAATGGTGGCGCAAGGTTGTGCCTGTTCAATTTGGCGAGCGATGCCTCGAACCGGTCCCGGGCCCCTCACTCCCCATCGCACCTCCGCCAAGCCGCGTTGACACCAGAGTGGTGAAGTATGGTCAAATAAACTGACAAGAAACCCCCCCCCCCCCCTGAATTATCTCGGGGTGGAAACGTTTGACGTGGCCCAAGCCCACTCGGGTGGCGATTTGATGCAAGGATCATTTAACACTGGGGTGAAGGAGAAGTGGCTGCAGGGGCATGCATGTTGAACTTCATTCTCACCGTACGTGGCCAACCGTACTCATCGGAGGTGCGCGGGGGAAGGACAACAAGCTACAACACAAAACGCGGTTCTAACGAAACGAGTTGTCCATCGCTACCTAATATCACGCGGAGCGGAATCGCATCAGACGCACGCGTATCGTAACAGACATCGATTCACACACGCGCACGACCCAACCGGGAGGGGCGCGAGCTTAAGGATCGACGTCAAGTCGACGCCACCAACTCAGCGTGGCACCTCGAACGGGCAGCAGCATCGCGAGCAGTGGGGGGGGGGGGGATATCGAATACACGATCACTGGCACCTAGCCATCCCGCGTTCTGCACGGCCATCTGCATGCGACACGTTCATTAGGCAATCACCAACGCGGCACGTTTAATTACCCCTTAGAATAATCGTCTTAATTGTAAGTCGGGCAAAACAAGCGGAAAAGGTGTGCGGGAATATTTGACGCGTTTTTTTGCCTGCGCGTGTTTGTAAAGCGGAAAAACAGTTTCCCATGGCGGTTGCGCAACGACGCCGTTCCGCGAGCCGCTTGGTGTCGCAGTGACCGCCAGCGATGGTGATCTTTGCAGGCGGTTCTGCGACCCGCGCATCGCATCCTTGGGGAGGCCAGGTGTAAACTCGCATTAACACAATTCCTCCGGGGGAAGATGGGGGGGGGGGGGGCCTGCGGGGTTTGGGTGTGCGCGGTGAGCCGTGAGTGATCAGGGGCCGTTGAGGGGTTTTGGTTATTTTGGACAGGGACTGCTGTTTGGAGGAGGTCGTGGGCAGGAGAGACGCGAGGGCCAAAGGAGGGGAAGGTTATTTATTAAAATTTATGGCCGCCCATTAAAACAGCATACAAGCGGTGCGCGAAATATTCACATTGGTGAGATAAGTCAAAGCGGCATAACAGATGGAATTTCCTAATCACTTTCCTTTTTGGGGGGGGGGGGGGGGGGCTGCGACGGCACGTGACCCCCCAACAGGAGTTGTTGTTGTGGAAGTGCCGGGGTGGTGGCCTTGGGTTCTGCGGCCGAGGCCGTCGGACGAGGCGAGCTGGGGGCGGCGGTCGTAAGGGCCGCGGTTCACTCGGGCAGGTTCAGCGCGCCCACCGCTGGCAATCGTCTCCCACAAAGCCGTTACTCTCGAGCGGCTCTGGAAACTTGGCACCGCAGTGACACGGCGCGACAACGGGGTTTCCGTCAAGACAACCGTGACATCTGTGTGTGTGTATGTATGTATTATGTGTATGTGGGGAGCGGTAGTGTAGCGGTTAGCGCGCTGCGCTACGAACCTGGCGACCCGAGTTCGATTCCTGCTCACGGCCAACACCAGTGACGATTATCTGAACCGGTCCCGGGCCTCCCCTAGGTCGACTCAGCCTCAAATGAGTACCTGCTGCGATGTATAAACATCGCCACTGGGGACACAAAGGCGGCCGGGCGTGGTGTTGGCCACCCCCACCCCTCGTGTACCGTGCCGGCCTTTATAGGTGCTGCTCGCTAACAGCACTTGCCCCTACAGTCTGTTAAGGCTACACGTGGGATCTTTGTCTGTGTATGTCGCACCGTACGTAGCCAACCGTGCTACTCGGAGGTGTGCGGGGGAAGGACAACAAGCTAAAGACGAAAAGCAGTTCTCATCTTGTCCACTTGGTTAAAAGCGTGAGATACCACGGTGTCCATCGTACTCCAATGAACCGACTTATCCGCCACGCTGGCAGGGTATTTGGCCTACTCTTCCACGTCTTGGAATACCACTTGCGCCTTTCCCGACTCGCCACTCGTGACCTGCTGATAGACTGTGGTAGATCCATTCTAGATTTGAAGCTTTCGTGACTGCAAGGATTCATATTCTTGGGTTTTTTTCGGTAAAGTCACGTAGGTAAAAAAATACAAATAAAATGTATGAAAGTAAAATAAAATTAAAATAAAATAAAAATCACGACGTTTCGGAGGCAACACAAGCTTCCGTCTTCAGGTGGAACCGTCACAGCACGATTGCTGTATAAAGTAAATGTGGTAGATCCACTTCTACTGCTGGGTGGACAGAGGCCGGGCTATGTAAGAAACTTGCCCAAACGGGGGTTGTTAAACCATACTTCACCATGCTGGTCAGCGCAGGTTGATGAACAGGTTGTACGAGGCCAATTCAGATATCGCTCGCCACTAACTTTAGCTAGGAATCGAACGCAGGTGTTCAGTTCACAGTGCAGTGCGCAAAATACCGCGCCCACCGCTCCACCCAAAAAAAGTAAAAAAAAGCACGTGCTGAAAATTTCAACAAAATAAATATTAAATATACACAACTCACAAGCATTAATCTCGTCTGCAAGTGGCAGATGGATTGTTACTCTCCTCAGCAACGTGAGAGACGGCAAATGCTTGGGGAGGGCCTCCATCCAGCAGTGGGTTGATCACAGCTGCATAAGAACCCGGCGTGCTGTTATATTGTGGCGGCAGGGTGGAGCCGTGGTAACACCTGTGGGCGCCGGTCTGTGTGAAGTGTGTACGTTCCCCCGCACCCCCCCCCTCCTCCATAGCCAAAAACAGACAATGTCACCGGTGTTGGCCAAACATCCCAATGCAGGACCCTCCTGAAAAGGAGTCTTCGGACTCAGCGTGGTTTTTCTGGGTGAGTAAGTTAATAATTGTAACAATGGAGGGAACACAAAGCAAGTTTTGTAGGCAATCAAACGGCGAAAAATGTAAACATGAAACAATTCCGTCGGCAAGGCCGTAACACCTGCACGCTCACGAGTGCGGGCAACGTATTCGCACCGGCACGGTAACCACCACCTCCACCAAGATCACACAGAGAGAGAGGCTTCTACATCAATTTCACTTGGCGGATTAGCACGAGCACTGACATCACCCGAATTAATAGCATCATTACTGCCGACATCAGGTTACAACAGCCTTGCAAGGGCTTCTGTGGGCAGTTACGAGTAATTACTTCTGCCTTCTGTTATCACGAGGAGAGCCCCCCCCCAATATTTACGTCCACTTGACTTAAAAGGAAAAAGCCATTACGGTACGTTACATTTCTAGCGGGAAAGTGGAGTAAGAACAAAAAAACCCGAAAGTGATTTAATTAAAGGCGCGGGAGGGGGAGAATGTAACTTTGACAGTTTGTAATTCTCCACCCTAATTTTGACTTCTAACACCGCTGGGATGGCACGGGTCTCTCAAGCACTGGAGCAGCACCTGGGCGGGACGATTGGTGACGTGGGAAAGTCGGATAACAAGCCCCACCGCAATGCCGGTCGAAGTTTACCGCAATGCTGCAATGTGTTGTCGTGAAATAATTTGCAGGCAGTCTGCCTCCCTGTAATGGGCCGCTTGTATCGTTATGCCTTGGTAACAATAACAACAATAATTATTTACAGCCCTTCGTCACTCCACTGTCAGATGAAGGCCTCCCAGCACACCACCGGCCGTGAGCGTTGTTCGAGGTGCGTGTGGTCTCGATGGTATATGACCAGTTCAGATACCACTCGCAAACCGATCCTAGACGTGGTCAGGATCAAACTCGGCTTGCCAGGGTTATATCGCGGTGCGCCAAGCGCGGCGCCAACGCTTTAACGTTGCGATTGGGAAAAATTCACAACTCAAACTACTTATGTTTGGCCTGGTGAGAACTGAAGACCAGGACAGGCTCATTCGCAAGATCTCTACCCTCTACAATCAGCTCAGTTTGTGCCTGCGGGCGCGCACACACACATCACAATGCTCCTGCTACCGATCATTGGTCCACTTAGAAATTCACGCAAAATAAAACGTTTATCGATAGGTATGAAATTGTGGCCACTCAGAGCGAAAAATGTATCCATTATTTTCACGCGCGGCTGTGTTTTTGGCGGAACACCATACCGCGAACGTGCGTCACCTGTCGCAAGCGTAAGACATCCAATTAATTTCCGACAAACAAAAAATGAAGATCGCCGAACTCGATTGCACTAGGCCGTCATCAGCTACTGCCGACGGCTTCCGATACCCACGAGAATCCGTGCCATTGTTTTCGTCGCAAATTGAAATCCGCACACAAAAGGCATTCCGACCATATGCAAATTGCAACAGCTTAGCAGCCATGCGATTATATTCATAGAGATCTTAGAAACTATTTCAGACATAAGGGCCTTAATTAGATGTGATTTTCCTTTCTAAATTGAGGGTCAGGAGAGAGATCCCCCGAACGGAGCCACCAAATGAAAGGGTCGGGTTCTCAATGCGGTTGCGTTGGAAGTAACTGCTACGTGCAAGTCACATTCGCTTGAGAAAGGAATGTTCCAGTTACCGGAGACATAATCCGTTAATCGGCAATTTAGCCGACTTGCTGGACGGCTGCCCGACCCGCCAACGGGGGATTTCTGAAGATCGTTCCTATCTTGGAAAACGCTGCCGCGCTAAGCGACGACAAAAAACAAAGACGGCCGCTGCGACGAGCAGGTTATCGTCGAGTCCTGGCGCGAGTGTTTGTGTGATGCTTCGCTGTAAGAGCAGGGCCCACGCCTCCGGCGAGATGCCAGCTACGACGTGAAGGCGGTGACGGGCGCAGCGCTGCCATCCGCCCCTCATGCCACTGCTGGCGCAGGAAGGGCCTCCAAACTCGGCGGAGCTCTGGAGCAACCCCCTTTATAGTTGAGGATTTGCCCGACTCTTACATGGTATTTCTTGGTTCTTTTGGTGAAGTCACGTAGATAGAAAATTTAAATAAAATGTAAATATAAATTAAAATAAAAAAATGATAGCCAGACTAATTGGAATACGTGGGAGTAACCACACTCTATATCTCACCACCCGGGACTTGGCGATCGACTCTTTACACCGCTGGAGGAGGGGGGGAGGGGGTTGGGGGGGGAATTCAGGATTTTAAATGCCATGTCGGAAGAGCGAACCTTCGACCTCAAGATTGCAAGTCCAGCAGCTCGCCATTACATCGCGGCAGCTTCCCTTCTACTACATCACAATTGAACGCACCGTTGCAACAACGCAATCGATGTCTGCGGGAACGACGCAGCCTGATAAGCCGCGAACAGCGGACGAGTTGTCATCTCAAGTCCGTTGACTTCGTGCCTCTGAATGTGTGAGCCACCCCGTAACCCGCGACACCACCGGGCGCAAAACCGCGTCAACGTTCGCCCGCAGACATCCCGAGAGCGAGCGTCGCCGTCACAGACGACGACGCTCGCTCCGCGCAACACGACGTTGGAGCGACCGTAACGACGCGCCGGTCGGAGTCTTGTTGATTACGACGACGACGCCGTTCATTCCGTGCCACGCTCACAAACATCGCGTTGCGAAGACGCGCGCACGCTCTCAGGGCATGAACATTCTGATTTCGCACCTCTGATTTGCACGGTTGGCTAGGCGCGGTGCGAACAAAGTTAAGTGTATAAAATCTATTCACCGGTTTCGTTTTGCCACCCGTGTTAAATCACAACGGACTTCGGCTTAGCCATCGAAAAAAGATGCTCACCGCATCACGCACTTTCAGATGCGCTTCTGTGGCCGTCTGGAATGCTCTTCCTTCCGACATTAGGAAGCAACTAGAGCAATAAACTATAAAATCTACATTGAAATAACTCATTTCCCTTTAGAACTGCTTTCTGTGTTTAGTTTGTTGCCCTTCCCCCGCACCTCCGTATTAACACGGTTGGCTGCGTGCGGTGCGAAAGAAGTTCCACGCGCACATTTTGCACTTGGCTCTCAAACCCTCAGCGCCCACCTGCGCCACTCGCCGAACTATAACGTTTACGGTCTCAACTCCGCGAGCAGGTGCGTGCGCGCGCGCGTGAACGACACGCGGCGCGTGAACGACACGCGGCGCTTGAACGACACGCGGCGCTTGAATCCAATGAGCGAGCGTGTTCAATTGCCGCTTCCTCAACAAGACGAGAGAGTGGAGAAAATTGCGGGCTTTGCGTTATGGGCTCGCTTACACGACACCCGGGGGGGGGGGGGGGGTCACGGTAATAACCCCCCGCCCCCGCGTCTTCCTCCCTAAAAACCTGCCAGCCTGGAGCTAACGAGCATCCGTTTCACGTGCACTCAACACTGTACGTGGCGAACGCATTTCCCCGCACGCGGCGTGCGCCATTTCAGGCCGAGGTGACCTAAGCAATCCCCCAGGTCATGTTTCGATACTCTCAGCCTCTGTATCCATCGTGCCGAGAGAATGTGCTAACCCCGACGGTAACACCAAGGTAAAGATCCTAACCCCCTAACCCCCATCCCTTAACCCCTGACTCCAAACTTAACACCTAATCCTCACGCCTGGGGCAAAGTGCAGTTGTTGGTGGGCACCTATTAAGGCCAGCACGGCGCTCAAGGGGGTGATGCGGCCAATACCACACCCGGATGTCTTTTGTCGCCCCAGTGATGATGTTTGCATACCACACCAGAGACTCATTTAAGGCCGAGTCGATCTAAGGGAGGCTTCGGAGAGATTTGGATGCCACTTGGTGTTAGCCGTGGCTATGAATCCAAGTCAGGTGGCTGGATTTGTGAGCACAGTATCTTAACTGTTGTGGCACCGCGCAAAGAGCATGCGTGCGCGATACCATCAGTGGTGCAGTGAACAGTTTCACTGTGCTAGGAACCGAGCGACCCGAGTTCGATTCGCTTTCGCGGCCAAATATCGGCGACGAATATCTGAACCGGTCCGAGGCCTCCGCTGGGTCGACTCAGCCTCATGCGAGTACCTGGAGTGGTGTGCAAACATCACCACAACCTCGTGCGAGCCATGTCGGCCGCCTTCAGAAAAAAACCGCACTTGTCCAACAGTCGGTAAAGGCTATAGGGGGGAATCTTTGTCTTTGCGATCCTGCACACGTGCACACACGCATAAATAAACAAGCACACGCGTATGCACGTGCAAAAGACAATGATCCACCTGTGGCCTTTAACGGAGTTGTGGGGAAGGTACTGTTACCGAGCAGCGAGTAAGGCTCACCACCGATGTTAGCCGAGGTTGGGGCTCGAACTCGTGCACGTGTGGGGAGGCAGTGTGCCACCACTCCCAACACACAAATAAAGACAAAAATCCCCAAGTATAGTCTTAGCAGACTGCTGGGGCAAGTGCTGTTAGCAAGCACCTATGAAGGCCGGCACGGTACACAAAAGGGGTGAGGTGGCCAGCACCAGGCCCGGCCGCCTTTGTCTCCCCAGTAGTGATGTTTACACACTGCACCAGGTACTCATTTGAGGCTGAGTCGACCGAGGGAAGGCCCAGGACCGGTTCAGATAATCGTCACTGGGTGTCGACCGTGAGCGAGAATCAAACCAAGGCCGCTGGATTCGAAGCGTAGCGCACTCACCACTACGCGCTGCCGTTCCCCACACTCCCCGCACGCGTGCAGACATCACTGGTCAACGTGAGGGCAGGGCGAGTGGTCACCTCGGAGCAGGACCAATTACCCGTGTGGTGGAGGCACGTGGGGTCTGCGTGGCAGCCAGGCGGGACAGTGTACGGTGGGAGGGGAAGGCAGCAGCAGCAACCGATATCTCAGCACGCCGGGGAAAATATCCGCTCGTCTAGTGAAGAAAAACACTGATACAGAGGGTGAGCCGTTGTGTGCCTGGGAACAGAGTGATGGGTCAGCACAGCTCAGACCCTGGGTTCGAACACGGGTTGCAGCCAGCTGTGGTTAAACCAGGTTCTCGAGTGCAGTGAGTTGATGATGGTCCAAGCCTGGGTCACCAATGACTGAACACAAAAACCCAACTTCATATATATATAAAAAAAAAGTTTTGCCGGCTGCCTGTCTGTCGCACGTCAAAAGTATCCGCACTCGCCGACGTCGCCGCCAGTTCTCTACGTACGGCCATCCAGGCTGTGCTCCAAAAACCGCTCACGCCGAGGCCACGTTTACGACGTGAAGCGAGATCCGTCCCTGGCAGTCCACGCGGCTCCCCGAGCGAGGTCCCCCGTTACCTCTGGATAACCGCGTGCCGCTCCCGCAGAGGAATGCAAAGGCAAAGCAGAACTCCAGCTGTACAGGCAGGCAGGCAGGGGCTGTTCTTTGTCCGTCTCGTTGGGATCAGCTGTGCGAAACGCACCGCAGCGGGTGGCCACGCGGGTCTCGCGCTTGTCCAGGTTGAAAGTAAACAAAAAAAAGAGCGATTTACTAAATAATTATGTATTTTGTTGCCGTTCTTTGTAGTACAGTACTACATTTTAATGTTGGGTATGATACTGCCCGACTCAACTCAAGGTTCAGATTTTATTTTCATTTTAACAGCCCTGAGTCAATTCACTGTTCGACGAGGGCTCTCTCTCCCCATGCTCTCAGCAGTGCGGGATTCAGAATCAGAATCAGAAACGGTTTTAATCGCCATGTAAGTTTGCACAAACAAGGAATTCACTATGGCGGGACGGTGCATACATTGAACAAGTAGGAATCTTAACTTATATAAAAGGTATACACTCTAACTATACTAACGTTACAAAGTATAAGTAATACCAAAGGGCTAAAATCTTTAAAATTATGAATAAGTAGACCTTATAAAATGCGAATGTAAAATGTTAATAAGCCGTATTAAACAATCTTAAAATACAAAAATACAAATAAGATTACACGTAAGTATGGCAAGGTGTAATTATGTAGATAAAATGTTATAGTAAGTGTAACAGTCATTTTAAGTGTAAAAGTCATTTTAAGCCCTTGGCCTTGTTGAGGAGGCCAACAGCAGATGGGAAAAAACTGTTTTTATGACGTGAGGTTTTGGTCTTGATGGACCGCAGCCTTCTGCCGGAGGGGAGTAGCTGGAACAGAGAGTATCCACGGTGCGAGGAATCGTCCGCAATCTTCCTCGCTCGCTTCAGGGTCCTCAAAGTGTGCAGGTCCTCAAGGGTTGGTTCATCGGCCGTATGTCGTAGTGCGGACTGACGACAGCGCAGAAGTGCGGTACAACGATGGACTTTGCTGCACTGCTCTTTCTCTGCTGACATCACAGCCCCGCAGCAGCAGCAGTCCGCAGAGCCCATCCAAGCACTGTCCAGGCTCAACCCTGCTTAGTTTCAGAAATCTGATGAGATCGAACGCATTCCAGGTGATTTTCTCACTCGTCGTTGTTGTTGTGTGTTTTGTTGTTTGAAGGCATAATTAAACAACTGTGCCAGGTGGTTGTCTTGATTCCACTGGCCGGGCAAGTGTCAGGTCTAACACAAGGATTCGGTCCGCTGTAGAGAATAATCTGATTGAGACTTGGACAGCAGTGGCCCGGAGCCAGATAGGAGCAAATTTCCATGCAAAAATGCATGCCAGCACCATGGGGGCTCTTTTTATACCAAGTAACTTTATTTAACGAACTATTTTTTTTATTTTACAAGGTAAGGCCCACTGAGCCACATAGCTCTCTTGAAGAAGTGACTTGGCCACAAATGATAGCTTAACGAAGTGACTTATTACATGGAAATTTATAGCAGCCAAAATACCACTTTGGGCTTCAGAGTTCGCAGAGTTTGTAAAAGGTAAACACCAGGAAACCGCTTCTTGTAGATGCACAAGAGGAGCGTGCAGGGAGAAGTGCTGGGTAGTGGCCATATATGTGGAACTTCTTTCGCACAGTACATAGCCGACCGTGCTAATCGGAGGTGAATAACCTTTGACCTCTCGAGCGAAGAGATGAATTGTCACGATTCAGCGATGCCATTTTCAATATATTTTAACGGTCTCTCGTTTTCATTGGTTCTCAATTTTGGTCTGTTACACTTGTACGGTTTCCTCCACTCCATTCGGCCTCGTTGCGGCACGCGCGTCGAATTTGCAACAACATCAACGAGCGGTTATCAAGCGCACGCTTTCGACGCATTTAAACGAGAGCGTAGGGATTGGTCTCTAATCGACGAGTCGAGGCATCGTGACAGGCCCACTGGTAAGAACGACAAACAAACAACAACGCCAAGCTACACTGACCAGCGTGCTGGACACCATCAAACAAACCCCAAAATTTGACACGGTGTGGGGGAGACCATCATCCAGCAGTGGATTGACAAAATAAGCTGCAATATTTTGAAGCATTGGCTTTTTCACTGCGAATGGAGCCTAAAAAGTCAGCCACTGTGAGACTTCAAATTACTTCACGTAACTCCTGAAATCAACGTCTTTGCTCTAAACACTGCATTTGATAGTGTTTGTGATACACGATCACATGACAGCATTAAACATTGAACTTGCCATTGTTTTTGATTTAGCAAAGGAATGCTTGGCAATGACGTGCAGAAACTGGACCCTCACATTTGCCTCATGCTGAAAACCGTTAAACCAATTTACCCACTGAACCTTGGCTGCTGTTCCACTATTTATTTAACCCAGACCCCCCCCCCCCCCCCCCCCCGTTTTGCTACAGAAACTCCTGCTCCCAATGGTCTCTTCCCCCTGGTCTTAAATAAAGGACGTTAACCGACTCGGGCACTTCTCTGAGTGCATTAGGTATTTGGCTAAGATCTTCGCCTTCATGCTATCAGAGCAATTAGCATAATCACCTCAGTAATAAAGGTTTCTATTAATAAATCACCCCTCCACAAATTCGTCCGAGATCCCAGAAACCAATTTTTGGGATGGCGCAAGACAAGCGGAGGGAATCGGGGTCAACTGTTGGAGTTCTGCTGCCGAGGATCCTAACAAAAGTCGAGGGCCCAGCACAACTGCCCCTCGTGGCTCCGTTCTGCCAAGAGAACGGTGGCGGCTCCGTCGTCAGCCGTTTCGGAACAGCGACCGCTCGCTGCTGCGCTCGCCTCTTTGCCGCGGTCGAGTCGGTCTAGAGTCACGGCGACAGCGCAGTCAACACTTTTCCAAATCACATTCCACCAAAAATAAAACCCAACTGGACGGAGTCCGCTGCCAACGCTCAGCGGTGCCGTTCCCGTCCGGCCTACGTGCGCGCAAAAGACACGGCGGGGGGGGGGGGGGGGGGGGGGGGGGGGGGGGGGGGGAGTGGGGGTTCTTGGTGGTGGCGGCGGCGGCAGCCGTGAGTGATGGAGCGCACACTCTGCGGCTGGCGGCGCGGGAAGATGCGAGCGCGCGATAGAACCGACGTGGGACGGCGCAGATACAATCGACGGGCGAGTGCCGGGGCCTGCCCAGAGGCCCCCGTGCGTGCGTGCGTGCATGCGTTACATGGCCAACGAGCGAGCTCCAAGCGGGTGGGCGAGCCAACGAGTGGGAGAGAGAACGGGCAGGCGTTCAAACACGCGCCGTGCTTCCTGAGGGGCCCCTTCTTGGCCGCGCTGGGCAGGTGAGCGAGGGGGTAGCGTCCCCATTCGTTGCGGTTAAAAGTTCAAAGTTCAACTGCTGCTCAGCTCGACACCCCCAACCGCCGTCGTCGTCACCGCAATGTTCCAGAGTGTGACGATCAATGTCACGCACCGTCAGCGCAGAGAATGGGGTGAACCCTGGGCATGTGACGATTCATCCCGGTGAATGTTAGGACAAATCCGCGTCGTGATTTGATTTTTTTAAAATGTGTTTTTCCTTGTAAAAAACATCGGATGTTTTTTTTTTCTCCATTGTGGTTTTTTTCGTCTCGTCTGTACAGTTTTGTTCGCTCCGTTTTTCTAAATTTAACGTCAGCATATCTGGTACCTACAATTTGCAGTGTGTAAATAAATGCAGGATTCTGTGTGTGTATATTGTGAGAGTAAGAAGTGGTTTTAATTGATGAATCGATGCCTCGATGTACGAATAGTAACTGGAGCTGTATCTCACACACACCCTGCAGGGCTATTGCTATTAGCTATCCCACATTAGGACGTACAAAGTTACAGTGATGATCCATCTGGGTTTATTTGTGACCGAAGCAAAACATTACACGCAAGCTACAGGAGTGAATTATCATTGCTCATTTTCTCTATAGTGTACTTATTAATGCAACGTTATTAAAATTCTAAACACAGCAGGAGACAACATTTGGTACTATTGTATCACATAAGAGTGTACCTGTGACATTGTCTCCTTCTCCCCAAACTTAATGAAAATGGAATCTCGGAGCGAATCACAAGCACGAAACGTTACAACTCGTCTGACCATGTGGATGAAAGGAGAGGTTAACCGTGACCTGTCCGAGCGACATATCGGGCTGCCACCCCCTGACGTACAAAGATCCAGGACATCTCACGAGGAGGAGGAGGAGGAATGTCTCACATCGTCTGGAACGGCGTACAGAGTGGTTAACGTAAGCCGTGAACAGTCCGGAGCGCTGCTACGGGAATCATTTTGGCACACAGCCACATCCACCTCGCCTTGTTTTGTCCTCGCGATCCAGTAGTGTGGGTGGTGGTGGCAAAATAGGGTACGATAATATGGGATCATTATGCTATGAAGGGCCATTTCCATGAAACGTCGCCTATTATACGTTTCCTTTTCGGCGTTAATGATGAGCGTGTTGAATGTTTAATTCGTCCTTGGGCACCAATGCTAACTCAAGTATCACCAAACAATTTACAGGATGGTTATGGATAGGCTTGCTGCATTCACAGTTTCGTGAATAACGTAAAAAAAAACCATTGAGAGTCCTTTGTCAGTCCACTGTTGGGTGAAGGCCTCCCCACGTTAAATTAGTTGCAGGAATCTTTTGACCAAACAGCGCAAGGCGCGAGGCCCAACGCCGATAACCCCCGCTTCCAAGCCAGCCGAGCAGCAGTGCAGGAAAATAATGAGTGAGAAATTGAGCCCTGGGTCTATCATCGTTATCATTATCACCCGCGCCTACTGGACATCTGTGAAATAGAGCTTTAAAACTCATCGGATTCCTCCAGTATAAATATTCTCATTCTGACTTTTAGCGTCCCGGGAAAGACTTACAGACCTCGCAGGACGGACAATCGGAAGAGCGGGAAGACGACCCTGGGAAGACCGCAACAGGTGGCGGCGTTCCTCCGTGTTGTTATCGGACCCCCCCCCCCGACCCACCCCTCCCCCCCCGACCCACCCCTCCGCCCCCGACCCACCCCCTCCCGACCCACCCCCCCCCCCACCGTGGGTGTGGACGAAGGGGCGCTCACCTGGGAGTACTGCGGGAAGATGGCGATGGCGAGGGGCAGCGCGGCGGCGAAGGTGGCGGTGCACACGAGGGTCTGCAGCGGCAGCGCGAGGCGGGGCCGTGCGCGCAGCAGCGCGGTCCTGTGCCAGGCACACGCGGTGAGCACCACCCTGCATCAATAACACTGGTCAACACACTTTTTCTGGCATAAGGTATTCCAACGGGTCTAATGTAATTTTGGGGTGTTGATTCCAAATCTGGCATCAGTTTTTGTCTATCACATTAGGTTTTTGAGATATAAAATATTGCATTTTCAATAAAAAACTGCAGAAGAAAAATATTAAATAAATGTGGATATCTACATACTATCCTAAAAATACAGCACCATGTTTAACACTAAAGCAGTCACTGACTCGCAACAACTTGCAATCATAAATGACAGAGTTAATTTCGGGTAAAATCAATGAAAATGGGGTATGCCGATAGCATAAAATGAGATGTGATAGAGCAAATCTGAGACCAGATTTGGAATCAGCACCCTGAAATTAGTCTAGAACAGCTGCAAAAGTCCAGGTCAGAAAAAAATGTTTTTTTGTTGTTGACCAGTGTTATTAACGATGATGATGATACTTGAATTTTATACGGAGCGTCATTTCGTGCCAACGGCGTCACACAATGCGGTAGGTTAATTATACATCAGGAGCAAATCCCACAGACGGGGTTTGGCTACGCGCGGCGCGAAAGAAGGCCAATGCACGCACGCACATACACGCCAAGCAAATGAAAACCTTTACTACAGCAAGCAAAATAAAAAATGAACAACAAATTAAGAAATGGCACCAAAACATAAAAAGCACAAACAACAAAAAAGTGATCACAACAAAGATTAGCACGGCTGGCTACGTACGGTGCGAAAGAAGTTCAACTGCATACATACCACAAACTACAATGACAAATTAATGTACACTCACATGGACAACAGGCAATTAAACACTATTATCGTTATTATCATGTTGCTATTAAACAAAAGTGTGAAGGCAAGTCTCGTGTGCAAGCAGAATGCTTACGCAGGCATTATTGACCTCTCAAGCACAGAAATATTTCATTGGGTAATGCTGATCCTTTCTTATTAGATCCTGTGGCTAATATAGATCCGTAAAAGAAGACATCTTAAAAATAATAAAACTCCGGCAATTACGCACTCTTTTAGAGACACGTCGAAAATTTCACGCGCAAATTAATTTTTTAAAAAACCTTTTAAAATCAACACGTTGTGCATCGAGGGCCGTTAACAAGAATGTGCGCGCTTCCACGCGGAACTCTCGCAAAGCAAGCAGGCCAATCCTGAAATGTGAAAATCGATATCCCAAAAAAAGGATAAAAAATGTATATATCACATTTCATCAAATTACTATTCTTCGATAAAAAAAAAAAAGAGTGAAGGAAAAAAAAAATCCCATTATCTCATCAACCCGACCACCACAACTACAGAATGTACAAATCACGCAGAGGCAATTACCACGCGGGGCAGTGGCTGCAATTAAAGGCGCGAGCGACGCTGTGCGTCGTCTGAGAATGGAAGGGGCTCTCTCCGTCTCTGTCCCTCGCTCGCTCGCCCCCTGTGTGCCCCGGCACACCTGTGGTGGCGTGGGTCAGAGATCACAGCGCGGCAGGAAATCCGAGCCATTCACCGCTCATTTCCCGAGGTCGCGAACCCTGAGCCGCACCCTTGGCATGCGCGCGTTAAAGCGCGGGTTGTCAGACTCTGCGTGTGTTTGTCTTTGTGTGTGTGTAAGTGAGGAGCGGTGGTGTAGCGGTTAGCGCAATGCGCTACGAACCCGGCGACCCGAGTTCGTTTCTCGCTCGTGGCTAACACCGGTGACGATTAGCTGAACCGGTCCAGGGCCTCTCCTAGGTCGACTCGGCCTCAAATGAGTACCTGGTGCAGTGTGTAAGCATCTCGCCACTTTGTCTTTGTAAATGGGAAACGGTGAAATAGTGGACAGTGAATGGCGCCTCAAAACCTGAACTTCTAACTTTGAGTGCAGCCATAGGATCGGTTGCGAAGTTCATCGAGGTCAACTCGGCCTTATACGAGTACCTGGTGCTGTGCCGGCCCGAATGGGTGCTCACTAACAACACTTGCCCCAACAAGCCTGCTTAAGGCTATATGGGGCTTTTGGCTTTGTGTGTGTGTGCGTGCAAGTGCTTGTGATTGTGTGCATGAGTGCCTGTTTGACTGTGTGCGTGCATGCATGCATGCAACTGAAAACAAAGTTCAGGTGATGTATCATTTGTTCTATAATTTGTGTGCAAACGGATGTCAGATGTGCCGAGATCCCGTGTCACCGCATTTGTTGGCACGAACACCGTTTGAGACGAAAGGACAGAGATGCCATTGTATCTTGCAACGCTCGAGTGTGTACAATACAAAGATCGAACAAAGATCCCCCATATAGCCTTGAGAAGACTGTTAGGGCAAGTGCTGTTTGCGAGTACCAATAAAGGCTTGAATTGTGGACGAAGGAGGTGGTGTGGTCAACAATACGCATTTGTCCAGTGCCGATGTTTACACACCACACCAGCTACTCATTTAAGGCCGAGCTCACATAGGGGAGGCCCGGAACCGGTTCAGACGACGCTCGCCGCTGACATTAGCCATGGCCAAGAATCAAACTCAGGGAGTCAGATTTGTAGCGCAGTGCACACGCACACACAAACACGTACCCCGTACTCTCCACAATGAGTGTAGCACCTCTTAACTTTGTTTGCAAAAACTAAAAACAATAGACACGTGGGAGCGTTTCGTCTTGTGCGAAGCTACCCACGTTTGACATGAACACTGACACGGCAATTCACCGTCGGATGAAGGTTTCCCCGTCGGCCACTGGGGTGACTCACTTCACTGTGCTGGTCACTGCCAGGGGGTGAAGGGTCGAAGGGCCCAGGACCAGCTCAGATTTCACTCACCACTGGTGTTAGCCATGGCTGGGAATCGAACTCAGTTCTGTAGGATGCAGGGGCCCACTCACGGCTCGTACTTTATGCAAGTGGCTCGAGGCAATAATCCAGCAGTGGATAAGGCACAGCTACTGTTGCTCATGATGAGTATAGCACATTCTATATACGCATGCATTCTCCCATAATTGCAGTGCCGACACATCTGAGAATTACAAATCCGAAATCAGAATCTGAATATTTATTCATACCGGAGGGATCCGAGGAGCTATAAAGCTCTTTTTCACAGATGTCCAGTAGGGGCAGGTCAGCACGTTACACCAGCAAACCATCTGCCCTGCCCACTGCTCTTGCTGCTGAGCATCTGTGAGAAAGAGCTTTGGAGCTCATGGGATTCCTCCAGGATAAAACACATTTTCTGAGACTCACTACAATTCGACCCACCACCCTCCTCTTCCTCCGTCAATGACACCGCGAGCAGATCCACGCTGTTGTTATTTTCACAGATAGTCCTCCCCGCCCTGACAAACAGCTACACAGGCCTCCGTCCCCTCACGGGGGAATCCTCTCCTGACATTCCTCGGATTGTAAAAGTAATTTCCTGGGGTCAGGCCCCTTAATGATGCCTGCACCCCCCCCCCCCTCCCTCCAAATCACCTCTACAATCCAGAGATAATTTCCACTTGTGTATGTGTATACACAACCACACGTATACACACACACAAACACTCCTTCACACAGGCAGGCGGACACCCATACCTTCGTGAGTGTGTGTGTGTCTTCGTATTCGCATTCATAGGTCCGAACATGTGAGCAAACAAATATGTAACGACCGTGATGAGAGCCTCCACACACCGTGGGAGTCGTGGCCAAGGCGGGGGGCATTTGACCATACTTCACCAAACTGGTTAGTGCGAAATTTCGATTTAAAGCTTTCGTGACTGCAGGGATTCATCTTCTTGGTTCTTTCGGTAAAGTCACGTAGAAGGGAAGTAATAAAATAATAAAAATAAAACATCATAAAATAATTCTCACGACGTTTCGGCCACAACGCAAGCAGCCTTGCGTTGTGGCCGAAACGTCCTCAGGTGAAGACCAGGTCTTCACCTGAGGACGGCTGCGAGCTGGTGAAGTTGCGGGGGGGGGGGGGGGGGCGGGGGGAGCACAGACGTGAGGGACGTGAGAGAGTAAAATTACAGTGCAATGGATTTTCTGCACTCTTCGTCTTCTGTGCCTCTGCTGCCAACAATGCGTCCTCGCAACAGCAGCAACAGCAGCCGCAGCACTCTAACACCCGTGATGCATGGTGGTCGCGGTTCAGCACTATCCAGGCTCACCGCTGCTGAGCTTGAGAGAGAGAGAGAGACATCGAACTCGGGCGCATTCTGAGAGATGCGAACAGTTTAGATAAATATATAGCCACGCGAATTATGCACGCACACAGACCTTGCACGCACATTACACACACACAGACCTTGCACACGCATTACACACACACAGACCTTGCACACACATACACACACATACCTTGCATACATATACACACAGACCTTGCACACGCATTACACACACACAGACCTTGCACGCATTACACACACAGACACACAGACCTTGCACACGCATTACACACACAGACCTTGCACGCACATTACACACACACACAGACCTTGCACGCACATTACACACACAGACCTTGCACGCGCATTACACACACACAGACCTTGCACGCATTACACACACAGACACACAGACCTTGCACACACATTACACACACACACAGACCTTGCACACGCATTACACACACACACACAGACCTTGCACACACATTACACACACAGACCTTGCACGCGCATTACACACGCACACAGACCTTGCACACACATTACACACACACACAGACCTTGCACACACATTACACACACACATAGACCTTGCACACACATTACACACACACACAGACCTTGCACACACATTACACACACAGACCTTGCACGCGCATTACACACGCACACAGACCTTGCACACACATTACACACACAGACCTTGCACGCGCATTACACACACACAGACCTTGCACGCATTACACACACAGACACACAGACCTTGCATACACATTACACACACAGACCTTGCACGCGCATTACACACGCACACAGACCGCTTTGCACACAACCACGACGGAGCCATACGAGAGTCACATGGGCCGCTACGAACGCAGCTTCTCGCACGGCGAGGCTAGAGACATAAATGCATGTGTAATAAAAGGACTCAGACACTTCTTGCTGACTCCGTGTCCTTTATTTGGGGCTCGCGTTCTCCTTCCCACACGGCACTCCTCCTGAGACTCTCTCCCTGGCAGCCCCACATCTGCCTTCGCTCCCGTAGCCTTCCACGCTCCTGCAGCTCCGCTGCAGGCTCTTGGTACAGCCCTCTGGCTGCTCCCCCAGCAGCTCCATCTCTGCTCCCTGTTCCTCCGTGCGTGGCGATCTCGCCACCTCCCAATGTCAGCCCTTCGTGGCCTCTATGGCTATCTCGCCATTTCCTACCTCAGCCCTTCGTGGCCTCTGTGGCTATCTCGCCACTTCCTACCTCAATCCTCCACTCTCTCTTCCACCCCGCTGGCTGGCGCCGTCATGAGCCCCTCAGCCACCAGGCTGAGGCACGGCGACCACCCAACGTGTTCACCACCCTTCACTCCCCCGACTGACCCAGATAGCTTCCTGTCTCCCCGCTATAACTTCTCCCCCACGTCACCCTGACTCCTCCCTCTCGGATCGTCATATCCGCCCCGCCCATTTACGCCCGCATTACACTACCCTCCCCCGTACAGAAAATCCCAGCCGTCCTCGGCTGAAACAGAACAAAATAATGCGGGCGAAGGCATCACAATCAGGAGTCCCCCAGACACAACGGAGATTATAACAACAACAACACAAGCAACGAAAGGGGAGGTATCAGGAACTGGAACAGAACACCGGCCTGTCCTCCGCGCAACATCAACAAGAATAAAAATGGCACAATGAACAAAAACGGCAACTGACACGCAAGAACGGCCAACGCGCACAATCCAGAAATGTGATGTTTTAGTGCGTGTCCATGTTGCAGTTCCATCCGCTCGGCTCAAGTCCAACGTCAAAGAGCAAGTGGTAGAGCAGAATGACGAACGGCGCTCAATTGCTCCTTCAAGTCCTCATCCAGCTAGCACACCAGGTAACACCCAGTGCGACGGGAGCTGAAGAATCTGTGACGAGAAGGAGAATCCAATCCCCTGAGGCACAGCACAACAACGCACATCCGCATGTCGTACACGACAGCCACCCGGCCTCAGGGTAGTGGAGATGATGTAAATCCAGCCCGCTTAAAAAAAACTCCCCATAATTACCTAAAATAACGCAATGGATGCCCCAGTATTTACATTTTAACAACAATATCATTTACACGTGACAACAACAACAAAATTTCCTGCTCTTACCCACCAGCAGTCCTCCCTTGAGGACCAGCACAGACATCGCACGTACACAGCATGTACCCACGGTCACTCTCAGCAACCCAACAAAACGCCTAATCGCACACCCTCGCGTGGAGAGAGCCACGCTCCCCAGTGGTAACGTTTAACTCGCCCTAACCCCCACCGTGGTCGTCAACCCACAGCAACATCCACTGACCATACTCTCAGCTAGTGCAATTTCGGGGATGAGCAGCAACTCGGCCACGCTCCTCCCTTACTATCCCATCAGAGATGGACACACACCAGCCTCGTATAGTCCGATGCTTTATAGCCCAGGGAAGGTCCATCCCCCAGCAATGCCAGACCCCCTGTACTCTCCCCACGGGGCAATGTTCTCTTATAGAGACAATAACACCCTAACCCAGATCCCGTGAGCCCCAGGCACACCAGGTTCAGTCTGCCACCGCACAACTGAACCATGACTCCCCGAGCCATATGAGCACATGGCCCATTAGTTTAAGACATACCACGGAGGTTTCGCCTCCGGGCTGTCAGGTCAGCCATCAGCCATAGGCCGATGTGACCACAACTCGTGCATCACCCAATCAACAATGGCAGGCATAACAGATGGAATATTTGCCCCACCTCGGTTTATCCCGCGCGCTCAAAATGGCGTCCCCCTTCGCCCAGCGCGTTCGCGCAATCTCTCGCGCGCACTCAAAATGGCGGCCCTTTCCGCAAAGCGCATCGTCGCCATACCCCGCGTGCGCGCAAAATGGCGGCCCAACGTGCGAACACGTGGCCAGTTTTCTCCATTCGTGCACCCCAGCTTCCCTTAGCTGGGGGTCACAAGACGCATCCCCCGTCACGTTATAACAACCCCACCAACGATAGACGCACAGCCCCAGCTTGCTGCGCACAGCTGTCATATCGTGGAATTTTTAACCAATATTTTACCAACCACATTAGTTACACAACCCAACTCGCCAAGCAACTCGTGGCTGCATGCGATCAACCGAATACGCGACGCCACTTGGCGCCAATTTACGGTCCCATTAGCATTAACCTTTGAGACACCCACAACGGCGTCATCGCGCACCCTCATTTTCAAAAAGCTCAATTACCCCTATAATATACACGCAATCTCGTGTGCACAACACCCATACAACCAAATTTTTGGGTCCCCCTCTATAATATACACGCAATCTCGTGTGCACAACACCCATACAACCAAATTTTATGGTCCCCCTCTATAATATACACGCAATCTCGTGTGCACAACAACCATACAACCAAATATTTGGGTCCCCCTCGAATTTGTTAGCAATTTCCAACAGGTACGCACAATATAATAACAATCTCAATTCCAATAGTCAACCACTGCATCGCACCCCATAACCATACAGAACGGTATAACAGCACATGCAATCAGCATATCGCGATCACACGCGTACATTTAAGCACAATAGCAAGCAGATCTGCAGGCAACCAACACACCATTAATCCTGTCGTAACTTTGCAGCAACAACACAATTATTCTCTCTCTTGCAACAATCGCATGGCACACAGCACCTCGCAGCACAATACACCAAAAAAATATATATTATTTTTTTCCAATTAAGCCCATCGCACAAGGTAACCCACAAATAATACAGCGCAAGATACCCGACGCTCCCAAGTTAATAATTAACTTCACCATCAAGATAACAACTCCACGCAGCAGCGCACACACACAATTTGACACTCAGCAAATACAGCAGACTCTCCGTCCATTCTCAACACACGCACACACTTATATTGACACCAAGCAACAAGCAGATAGCGCGTTCATCGTTATTACACACACATACACACAGTCCGAACCGCGCTCCGCACAATCGAGTCATAAGAGAAAACCAAAATAGCCCCCCCCCGGCCCTCGAAAGATGAGTGAGGTGTGTGTTAAGGCCGGGTGCGTATCGTTATGACTCGCCCGGGGCTGCAGCAAGAAGAGGACGGCAGGGTGGCAACTTGAGACGCCTCGCAGAACTCGTTCGGCGACTTGACGGCTCCGTTGTCACGCACCCGAACCAGGACGGGAAGCTCCCGCCCCAGCAGCTGCAGCATCGGCGTCTTCTCCTCGCAGCACCCCCTCGAAAAACAGCAGCTCACAGCAGGCTGCTCACCCCGCGGCACCTCCAGATGGCAGCGCAAGGCTGCCTCTCCGCCGCGATGTTGAAGATGACGGCGTCCTCCCGCCGCGGTGAAGACAAGATGGCGGCTTCCCGCCGTTTCTCCCCTGCCACGCCCAAGATGGCGTCTTCGTGCCACGTGGCAATGGCGCTGGCAGCGCAGGAAAGGCAGAGGCCTGCGGATCACCACCGGGCCTCCCCGACGTCGTCCTCGGCGTGGTGAACTCACACAGTTGCGCCAGCACGATTTTCAAGGTCCCCATCTGCATCGCCATCTGTCTCCATCGTAAGTTGGCGTCCTCCGGCACAGACAGGTCCACCGACGCGGCGACACCTTGCTCACCCGGACCCGTACTCGTTCCAGAACGGATCTCCTCTTCCATCGCAGGCAGGTCCACCGTCTGAGGAAGGTCGTCGTCGTCGGATGATGTAGCAGGAATATTCTTTTTTTTTTTCTTCTTTCTCTCAGTTGTTTTGAGATGCCGTTTCACTTCTGACTCCAGTGTAATAAAAGGACTCAGACACTTCTTGCTGACTCCGTGTCCTTTATTTGGGGCTCGCGTTCTCCTTCCCACACGGCACTCCTCCTGAGACTCTCTCCCTGGCAGCCCCACATCTGCCTTCGCTCCCGTAGCCTTCCACGCTCCTGCAGCTCCGCTGCAGGCTCTTGGTACAGTCCTCTGGCTGCTCCCCCAGCAGCTCCATCTCTGCTCCCTGTTCCTCCGTGCGTGGCGATCTCGCCACCTCCCAATGTCAGCCCTTCGTGGCCTCTATGGCTATCTCGCCATTTCCTACCTCAGCCCTTCGTGGCCTCTGTGGCTATCTCGCCACTTCCTACCTCAATCCTCCACTCTCTCTTCCACCCCGCTGGCTGGCGCCGTCATGAGCCCCTCAGCCACCAGGCTGAGGCACGGCGACCACCCAACGTGTTCACCACCCTTCACTCCCCCGACTGACCCAGATAGCTTCCTGTCTCCCCGCTATAACTTCTCCCCCACGTCACCCTGACTCCTCCCTCTCGGATCGTCATATCCGCCCCGCCCATTTACGCCCGTATTACACATGCACAGACACTTTCTCTCCGAGCGCCGGCAAGCGATGTTGGCCAAAGTGAGAACGTGCAAATGAGGCCGCTAGAAACGTGTTGCGCGAGCAAAGCAACGGGAAAAGCCGGCACAACACGAGCGGCGGCGAGTACGGGGGGGGGGGGGGGGGTTGGATCTCATAAAGTGGTGCAAGGCAGAGGAGGAGGACGGGAGGACGGACGGGGGGTGGGGGGGGGTTCGATGGTGCTGATCGCTCGGTCCATTCGCGATCGATCAATGCGCGAGCCCACGCGAGCTTGACATCGTCATCGCAATCGAACTGCGGAGTTGTCGGTGGGCACACCAATGGAGGATGAGCAGCCGCGTGCGGAGAGAACCCGTCAAGCGAATCCTCTCCTCCTCTACCCCCCCCCACTCCTCCTTCTTTCATCCCCCCCCCCCAACCACCAACACCACCAACACGTCTTTGTGTCTTCCACCCCCGCCGCCACCTCCCCCCATGCGTCGCATCCCCACGATTCGAAACTAATATAATCAGCCTGACATGTCCTTGCCCATTAAGCGGCAATTACACAGCTGGGCGGTTCTCAGTGACCGGGTAAATAAACACCGCCGCACGAGGACAACGATCTTCGCCGTTCTGCTATCTCCTTGCTCCCCCCCTACTCTTCTACTAACACACCCACACACATCATACTTGGGGGAGGGGTAATGCAGAGAAGGAGGAGGGGGCACGGATAAGGAGTGGGGCGAATGTGCTAGGGAGTGGGAGAGGGAAGCCGAGGTGGTGGACATTGATTGAGCGCGAGTTGGAGGGAGGGGAGAGGGTGGGGATGGAGATGGGGAGGAGGTGGCTGGGGGAGGCTCCATGCAGCCGTGTAATTACTCCAGGCTGCACAAACAAGCGGCGCTAATGAACCAATCAGGGCCTCGAGCGCGTCTCTTAACTCGCCCCATCCCCCGCGCCCCAACGCACACTGCCCGCCCCCCCTCCCCCTCTGGTCGCGTCGCCACGACCCTTGACAATGCATCCGCCATCAACCCGGCCGCTACCTGCTGGAGGCACTGGGGGTTGCCACCTGTCTCAGTTTGTGTGCCTGGATCTTTCTCTTGCCAGGTAGCTGCTGTCCTGGGCAATCTGTGAGTATTCCCGGGACAGTATAAGCCCCAGGTTTTGTCAGTTGCTTAATGATACGCCAACAACAACAACACTCTAAACGATGCATTTACACGCAGATCTCCCCCCCCCCCACCCCTCTGCTGGTATTGTAAAATATTTGTCGTGTTACGCTATCGTCCCGGTTTTTAGATATCCCTGAGGTGGCAACCGATTCTGGCACCACACAGCCCCTGACAGCAGCAGCAGCAGTAGGGTGGTTCGGTGCCTGCAGCCCCCCACAGCGTCCACTCTTCCGCTTGGTTCGCAGATGTCTGGGGACTCAGAGGGGGTAGCGGTCTCGGTGCCGTGAGCGAGATGTCAACTCCCTCGCCTGGTATACAGGATGGTCGGGAGTTCGATCCCGACCCATCACGCCTATATATTTGAAGTTTGCATGTTCACCCCCGGAGCCGCGTCGATCTTTCTCCTCCGGTTTTCCCCCTCCATATTTAGAATCGACGTGCGATTATAAGAGTAATTTGGTTGCGATACATTTCCACGTGATAAGACACTTTCGTTGAGCAATAATTTGTGGCTGAGTCGCTTCTAAAAAATAGAGCTATATACAGTAGCTCAGTGGGGCCTTACCTGGTAAAATATATATTTTTTAAATAGTTTAGTTTGGTTCAAATTCTCGGCACGTTGCTAAGCGAGAGCAGCCGTGGCCTACCTCGTGGAGCGGTGAGCGCCGTGCGTCTTGTTTTGGCCAGAATTTGGGGTGGGTGGGTGTTGGTGTGGTAAATGTGGAGCAGATGGTCGCGGCCACGTTTCGTGAATGTGGGATTGATTAGGCAATTCTTACACAAGCGAGAGAGAGAGAGGGGAGAGAGACACTCCGATACACAAACACGCAGTCCTTTGCGATCTGACAATGTGTTAGCCAGACAGCCAACACATCCACTCTTAAATCTATATATGTATTACTAGACATTTTTTCCCCCTCCATTTGTACAACTATCCACAAAATGAGACATTCATGCTCTAATTTTACGTTTAAATGGTTCAACCCTTTTGCCTCTTTTTTGATATCTAATATCTAGTGTTTGATTTTATTTGAATATATATATTGCTATAACAAAAACTACGATCTGTACCGCTGTTACAAATTGTTCTATAAGGTGCTAATAGGCTAAAAAATATCGCTCGGGGAGTCGAATTAATTATTGTATCCAACTGCGCAGAGCTTTGAGTTATCAACCTTGCATGGGCCACGAGCATTCTGCTGGTTTCTCTGGTGTCCTCCAACTTTCGGCCAAAATACCGATACATGGCACCGGCCAAGCGTCACGATTCAGGGCCCTCCAGCGAACGAGTCTTCAGACTCAACAAAGTTTTCTTGGCTAAAGGGGCGGTGGCGCAGTGGTTAGCACGCTGCGCTAATCACTGCCATGTCTCACATTTATGAACCAATGCTGTAGCCCCCCGGGGGGCCCCTCTCTCCCTTCGCCAGCCCTGACCGACCAGCACGGTGAAGGATGGTCACAAACAACTCCCACAGCTGACATAGCGTGGATAATCTTTCATCACATCAGCGGACTGACATTAACTCTTAAAATAAAATGACCTCATCATTTCCCCCCCGCCCCCCCGCGCATCCCCAACGTGCCCGTAGCTCCCCTCCGGCGAATTACACGTGCGCTAAATATAACCGGTGACATATCCGCTCAAGAATGTGAAGGATGCTTCATTATAATAGATTTAATTGATTTAGCGCCTCCTGACTGGCATAAAAAAAAGTGTTGTCCAGAGGTCACCAGGCCTAGCGGGCTGTTCCTAAGCCTGCTGGCGCGGGCGCAACGATAGTTTATCTTAGATCTGTCAAGCGCGCTCCGTCATTCAGCACTCGGCCGTATTATTTCAGGTGCGCTTATACTTTCTGGTTAATATTAGCGCTTTGGTACAGAAGTCAAACAAACTCGACCCAGCGTCAATGTCGGCGCGGGCAATATTGGTTTTCCTCGTCAGTGCGAGCTCGGGGAGCGAGGGGGCCGGGAGGGTACGGCTGTGAAGAGGGGAGTTGCGGGGTGGGGAGTTAGGGGGGTTTAGTGGGGGAGGGCGAGAGGGGTTAGGGAAGGGGGACAGGGCCATGGTAGGGTCGGTTGGGGTAGGGGGGTGGGTGGTTGACGGGGAGGTGATGGTGAGAAGAAGTGGACCTAAGATGGGATCAGGAGACGGTACAGCAAGCGGGGTTGCCGAACGATCTGTGTGGACGTTCGCATTTTTACTGCGCATTGCGGTTGCCTCTCGTCAGCATCATTCATAATAGATGCATGTAATACAAATAATGAACGGCCATTTCTCAACCTATTTCTGGACGAAGGCCTCCCCGTGCCGTGTGGTCACGGGCATCGTTTAAACGTCCGTCACTGCGCTGTCCCGTGCGGGGATGGTGAACTCGGGGAGGGCTCGGGCCCGATTCGGATGCCACTGGCCACTCATGTTTGCCGTGGCCAGGAGTCTCGCGGTACACGAACCACTAAACCACCGTCTCCCAATTAGTGAGTTCACGGCTCGTGAGATGATCGGCATGTGACTAATAGGCATGTAGCCAATGCATCGATTCCACAAACAGCTCTTGATACTTGCATGAATATGTGGCAAGTAATACTCAATTATACAAGACAGAAAGCAGGGCTGTATTGTAACGCTGATTTTAGGCTACTCGAGCAGGACGTGAAATCGGGACGTGAAATCGTGACCAAGATTTGACAATCAGTCAGCACGAAATTGTGACAATTCATCAGCACGAAATTGTGACAATCCATCAGCACGAAATCAATCCACTGCTGGACTGAAAGTCTCCCAACCCCACGTTGGTTTTGGGGGTTGCTTCAGCTACGCTGATCAAGGGGAGCCAGGGAGGGGGGGGGGATGCAGTCAGGACTGAGTCAAACTGTCGCTCGCCACCGACGTTAAGTCGTGGCTGGGAATCGAACTCCTCCTGCCAGGTTCCCAAAGGGGCATGCTTAAACGCTGCACTCTACCCCCTAAATACAAAACACCTGAAATATATAAGACGTTTATATATTTTTTTTAGATTTTTACGTGCGAAATCAAGAACCAATTTGTCAATCGAACAACACCTTCATAACAGCATCCCACGACGCTGTACATTAATTATCCACAATGGCCAAATCCCACATTTCAGCCACTACACCAAGCAATTGAAAAGCCCACTACACCAAGCAAAATGAATCAACAAATTAAGAAAAAGGCACGAAAAAATCGCACTAACAAAGACAAAAGCACCTCGCGCGTCCCACACCCTTTGCTCGCCGAAACTGCCCAGCTCTCGTGGATCACGGGGAACACGGCAACATCAGCAGCAACAACAACAACAAACAACAACAAACAACAACAACAGCGGCGCTCGCGCTCAACAACGACACAAGTCCCTGCTTATTGGGAACTGGCGTCTAAATCCTATTTTCAAAATGACATCAGCCGCTTTCTTCTCTCGTGGGCAACCGCACAGTGGGAGAGGGGGCTGGGCGGTTGTGGGGCGCGGGGAGGGGAGGGGGAGGTCTGAAATCCGGTACCGGGAGTGGAGAGCGGCGAGTCAGTCCTGCCGTTGTGGGGTTTGTGGATTTTAGGAATTGCGTTGCATCGCGGCTGAGAGCCGCGGTGTCGTCGCGGTTGTTGGAGAAAGGTTCCGCGCGCCCGACCACTCTCGCACTCGCGCGGACCCAAAAACGGACTCAATCCCCCCCATTATACTTCATTAGTTGTTATGTCTCAGCCCTTTAATTAAGAAATAACATTTTCACCTTCGATATATTTGCACTGCGGCTCATGCGTGACCGCAGGTGTGTCCTCTCGGCCCAGCCGAAGGGGCCCAAAACATTCCACTTTTTTTTTTTGCGCCCGTACTGTTTTGATTGTATAAACTTGAGCCCGACGCTTGTGTAAACATCCCCAAAGAACCTCCTTAGTGTTTGTTAACGTCCAGAGAAGTGCAATGTATATTTTAGTAGCTAACTAGAAAAGTGTATTTTAAACGCCGCCTTTTTATGCCTTGTTAATCATGGTTTCATAAAAAAAAAATAGAGCCTTGCTCAAAATAGACGGAGAGCACTGATCGCTATAAATAAGCCCTGTGCTTGGAGAGGACTTGTACACACAGCAGTGCGCGTACGCACACGTTGTGTGCACGTTGTGTGCACACGACGTGTTTCTGCAAGTAATGAGGAATTGCACGGCCAGCCGCTGAAACACTCGTCTCTCACAAGCTCGAAGACCACACTCGCGCCGCAGTCCACCCACGCGGCCTCGAACTTCCCAAGCGCTCCGTTACAATTAAAAACCCCACGGCGTGTTGGGCAAAGCATGCGTGCGTGCGCGCGCGACAATTGGTTACTCGTGTCAACGCGTTTTCATACGGAGCTGAGCAATTGGATTCTCAACCCGCTGCAAAACACTCGTCCGGCAGCTCTCAACGGGGCTAACACTCGCCACTGCCGCCGCCACTGCAGCCCACACACGCATCCTCAATTTTTCCCTAAACCGAAGCGCTCCAACACAAACAAAACGCGTGGTAAATCTGCAGAGCGCCTCGCCCGAGTTTCTGAGGACAGGCCCTAAGCCGTTGCGAATACCTTTGCCGATCGTCGGTAGAACTTGACGTTTGTGCTGATTAGCGGGGACAACATTAATCGAGCGAGCGACACATGTGTAGCTTGACAGATGACTTAATGACCCGCCACAGGGGTTAAGCTGTGTGACTCCTGCTTGACGGGTAAAGGATTTAACGCCATGCATATGGAGTTGGGTCATCGAGTGTTTGCGTGTGTGTTTAGTGCGTGTATCTGTGTGCGCGTGCGCCTACACGAGTGTGCACGTACATATATGTTCGTGTGCATGTATGTAGTGACGCACTTCGCAGACAATAATGGGAGGCGCTCTGTTTACACATTCCTGCGGAGGGAGCTGGTAGGAACGTTGGGTTGCTCGGTCAATGGCCAGGGTCAACGGCGGCGTGGTGTATTCCGCAAATATGCCCGACTGTGAGGGCGGGCACAAGCCGGCGTGAGTAGGTTAAACGTTGAGTTTTATAAGGGCACCACGGGGTGACCAGCCCCTCCCCACCCAGCCCCACCACTTCCACCCAGCCCCACCCTCGCCACCCAGCCCCTCCCCACCCAGCCCCACCCTCCCCACCCAGACCCTCCCCACCCTCCCCACCCAGACCCTCCCCACCCTCCCCGCCCCTCCCCTTCCCTCCCCACCCAGCCCCTCCCTCCCCACCCAGCCCCTCCCTGCATGACGGACACAATAATCCCCTGTGGGCTGGTGTAACCAGGAGGTTCCTACCAGTATTAAAGCCTTACACAGGCACAGGGAACACGATACTCAGGCCAGGGCAGCAACAGGCTGCCTGACCCACAACGCTGCAGACGTGAAGATGTTAAGGTGCACTCGTCCACGCCAGGTGTAATGCAAATATAGTTTGCGTTCATTTTCTTTTCCTAAAGATGTTTTTTTATGTTTATTTGTGGGACACCTTGCTAGCAGCCAAAGTACATTTTAAATTATTTGACTAATAATCCAAAACATTACTTCATGTAATACATAGCATAATAAAATGTGTTTTTATGTTCATAGTAAAAACATTGTTGTCTGTATAATTAAGCATTAGAAATAAAGGCTTTACTGTTAATGAGTACAGCAAGTTGGCTACTGAGGAACGGTCTCTTAATGTATTAGGAATAATCCCTTCTTTCGATGAGTTTTTTTTCATGAGCTCCAGAAACACACAGAGAGGAAATGTAATTGGCGATACACCCCAAGAAGGACCGTCAATGAGACCGAGTAGGGCTTTCCTGCACAGATAAATATCTAATTATGATGATTATTTTAGATTGTAGTCTGCCACAGTAGGGGCACGACCATTTATTCACCCAATCAAACCAACGTGATTCAGTCTCAGATCTGGAATTTAGCTAAATTCAGTAAAAAAAAACACGAACTTAATAAAACGGGTTTCATTTTTAAGCAGCTATTGGTGACTGACCTGAGATCATCAACTCTCAACTCAGTTTAACCATGGGTGGCCAAAACCCAGATTCAAACTCAGAACCTGGGTAGTTGCTGGCTCCTTATCCCTGTGATTCCCCGATCCAACCCGGACGCTTTTGAGACAACTGAAACCTTTTCAACCTTTCATCACAATCGCACTTCCTACCAGAAGGGAAAATCAAAGTGAATTCTCAATGAGTGAGCGAGCGAGTTGGCGAGCAAGTGAACTATGAGCGAGCGAGTTGGTAAGCGAGTGGTAGGCCTCGGCAAGGTAAGGTAAAAGGTAAAAACAACGAGCCTACCTTTACCCTACCTTTTACCCTTACCCCATAAAAATTACCCGAATGACAAGGTAATTACTGGGATACTACACATTAAAAAGGTTTATAACAGCTAAATGCTAGGTAGAGCGCTTCATTCATATAGAATACTCTCGATGATTCCAATTTTAAATGGAGGCCACGGACTGCGCCACAGAGCGGTAAACAAGGTATTTACCGGGTAATTCTTCCACGCTACATTTACCCTACCCTTTACCTTACCCCTTGGCATGTCGACACCTTTACCCTTTAACTTTACCCTTTTACCCGGTAAAAAGGGTCAATTACCTTACCTTGCCGAGGCCTAGCGAGTGGGCGAGAACGCGAATTATGAGCGAGTGCGCGTTGCCCTCACCTCTCCAGCATCGCCATGATGAGGGGGGGCAGCACCAGGATGGGCATGGGCAGCACGATGCGCGTCACCGCCGTCTCCGCCAGCGCCTGGAACGGAGCGAGCGCGGCCGCCGTGCGGGGCGAGACAAACAAACACGGTTGTGGGACAAACGCGTGCCGCGTGCCCACTCTCACCGGGGAGAGTGCCGGCTAGGTAGGTGTGTGACCCGGGCAGAGCAGACTCGGCTCGTGTTGCCACGGCGGTCCTGATGGGGTTGGGCCCGCAACGAGCGGGGTTGCCACTTGAGCCTGCGGAGCTGCGCGCAGGTTGGAGCTTCAGGCTTGGGCTCACGTGGTATTTTATTAGAGGCGACTGATTTCCAAAACGCATAGGTTTTCGGCATCACGGCAACACATCTCAATTCCGCAGTTCGTGTAAGATACATGTATTCAGACTTGCCTTCCCATAAAATCGAATTTTTTAAATTAAAACGGTCTGTTTACTTTTCCTGTATTTTTAGGGACTACTTACTTTTCTTATGCTATTCATTGCGCTCGGTTGCACTTTATTTTGTGTGCGGTTACAATTGACTTTGCTCATCCGGTGTTCCTACTCCGTTGTAATGTAATGTGCACCAATGCCCACTTTATTAAGGGCGTAAAATGAAGATTGACTGATTGATTGACATCTCCCTTGGTGGCCAGACAACCAGAATAAATGCCCAAACTTCCCACAAACAACAACAACAACAACAAATGACACACGGGGCGCCCTTCAATGGATCTGAGCGCGTGCACGACCGTCGACGTCGATCTGAACGCAAGTTTTTACGGAGGCGGCGTCCCCAGCGTCTCGTGAGAGGGAGGAGTGGAGGGGCTTGAGCGATGAGTGCGAAGGAGGACAGGGAGCAACTCCCCGGCGACTCGTGGAAGGTGGGGAGAAGGCGGCACGAGAGATGTGTGGGAGGGACAGGGAAGCGGCTCTCAGAAACTCGACAGAGTAAAGCCACATGCTAGGATCCGAATCGGATGACAGGGTGGGGGAGGCGGTGTAAGCCTCCGAATTTTACTCTCGGGTGAGCGTACGTAGTAAGCGTCAATAGGCTCAAAATATCAAGCGAGGGAAGTCGAATGATGAACGGTGCATTTTATATATAAAAAAGTGTGAACGCACTATTTCAATGAACAACTTACAGAAGAGCCTCAATAATGGCTGTGAGGTAGCAGGGAGATGGCAGCACAACAACGGATTGTATCCAACTGCGCAGAGCTTTGAGTTATCAACCTTGCATGGATCACAAATCATTTTTCTGGTGTCTTCCCACCTTCGACCAAAACACCGGTACATGGCACCGGCCAAGCATCACGATGCAGGACCCTCCAGCGAACGAGTCTTCAGACTCAACAAAGTTTGCTTGGCTAAAGGGGGCGGTGGTGCAGTGGTTAGCACGCTGCGCTAAACCACTTCCATGTCTAACATTTCTGACACAATGCTGTAACCACAAACTTATAACTGGGAAACAACGCGAGACCTCGGCCGACAGGTTACAAATTGATTCGCGAGGCCCCGAAAATTAGTTCATGCCAGCCATCGTTTAACAATTGCTTACGGGCGGGCGAATCGCAAGCCCCCCTCCGCGCCGCTTGTAAACAGCCTGCATTGCGCCGCCGCGCGGTTTCGTTTACGCCTTGCAAACACATTTTTGGGGACTAATTTGACAATGCAAATTCCGTGCCAGGTCACAGTTTTGCATTGACGCTCTTGAAAAGCATCGCGCGCCATTTGCACCATCAGTTATCCAAGTAAAGTGCGTAAATTAAATGACGACGTGGTAACAGCCTGGGACACGAGTTTACAGCTTCTGATTAAGTCTCCTCGTCAGTGTTTTACATGCAGGTGTCAACGCAGCTGGAAGCATCTGCACGCAGGAGGCCGATTTTCAAAGCTGGCTTGCACCGTGGATAATATATATAGACAAAAATAACCATTTACTGATCAGAAACGTGAAAATTTTACAAAAGTTGGAAAATGCACAAAGGTAGCAGAGGAGTTGAGCCGGCACTGCCGAGACTCTGGGTTAGAATCCAGGTTTCAACCACCTACAGTACAAGAATCAAACCGGGTTCTCAAGTTTGTAGCAAGTTGAGGATGTCAGCCCAGTCACCAATGACCATCATCGTAAATCTGATTCTGTAATGGCGCCGAGAATTAAAAACAATACGTGTTGGACAACAGCACGTGGGTTAGAGAATAAACACGAGTGTATGACTACATGCGGTGCAAAAGAAGTGCAACATACATACATGCATACAATTTAGTTATCATGGATACTGTTCATTCAAGTGGGATTTGGGCAAGAAACGCCAATGCAAGGGATGATGGACGATGGGCAAGACTGATGGCGGAATGGCAGCGAAAGTGCAAAGGAGGGAATGTGCCTGGGTGGGTACAACTGCAGAGATGGAGCAATGAGATCAGCTCCGTGTATAGCAAGCGGGATGGACTGGTAGCATCACGGGACTTTGAGGGAATGGCGATGGTGTGGGAATCCTTTCATCTAGCAGCGGATAACACAATCGCTGCAGGTGATGAGCGATCGATGAGCGCCGGTTATTTAAAGTTGCTCGACGGAGAAAGAAATAATTTAGAACGCGCGCAGACGCACACGCACACCTCTGCAGTTTAGTCTGGGGAAGGAAATGTGCAAGGCATTCGAGGCTCACGTGCCACCGGATTCGAAACGGCTTCTGGGGCCCGGGCAACGCGTTCGGGTGTTTGACGAGAGCGGTTATTTGCTGCCGCTGTTTTCGCAACGACAGAGGCCACGCGCGCGCGTGAACACTCATTTGTGCACACGTTCGCATCCTCGCAAAGGGCCTTACAGGAAAGACTCTCTCGCAAAGTAGATTAACGAGGAAACGCGGCGACGTACGAGCCCGCCACGGGCTGTGTGAAAAAAAACACAACAGTGTGAACATCAGATGTATTTAGGGCTCGTTTACATCCACACGAGCCTATTTCGTCACTCCATCTCCATGATGGATCCTTATTCCTAGGTGCGTTACCTCCTTCGGCCGTCACTCTTGTCGTGGTTCAAAATCGACGTGTGTATACTTACGAATCCCTCCCCTCTAGTTGAAACCAATTCTAACACTTTGGCTAAATGATAAGAAACTGATCAGGGAATAAATGTGCGTGCAGGCTGAAAATAAATAAAGGATAGCAATGAATAACAAAATATGAGACGCACCAAAAAATGTGATTTCCAGAGAAAACATATGGTTTCAACTATAAACCATTTTAATTTTACCAGAATGCAGCACAAATGATAGCTCAACTAAGTGTCTTATCGTGGTGGAAATTATAGCGGTCAAATGCTTGAAACGCATGTTGATTCTAAATGTTGGGTGGAAAAACCAGAGGACCTGGAGAAAAATACACGTGACCACGAGGGGAAGATGCAAACTCTAAACGCACAGGCATCGTCAGGGTCGGGATCGAACCCAAGACCCTCCTGCACACCAGGCGAGATAGTTAATATCTCGCCACTGTGGCACCATAACACCTAAACGCAAGCTGAATTCATTGTTCCAACTGCAGTGGACGTCCTTTCGGGCGTGTTCCTTCCTGTTGGTCATCACTCCGTCGCTCGGCTCAACCAGTGCCCCACCATCGGCTCAACCACCGTCACGCGGGATTGGTGACGTCACGCGGGATTGGTGACGTCACGTGGGATTGGTGGTGTCACGTGGGATTGGTGGTGTCACGCGGGATTGGTGGTGTCACGTGAGATTGGTGACGTCACGTGGGATTGGTGGTGTCACGTGGGATTGGTGGCGTCACGTGGGATTGGTGACGTCACGTGGAATTGGTGACGTCACGCGGGCTTGGTGGTGTAACGTGGGATTGGTGACGTCACGTGGGGTTGGTGGTGTCACGTGGGATTGGTGGTGTCACATGAGATTGGTGATGTCACGTGGGGGTTGGTGACGTCACGCGGGATTGGTGGTGTCACGTGAGATTGGTGACGTCACGTGGGATTGGTGGTGTCACGTGGGATTGGTGGCGTCACGTGGGATTGGTGACGTCACGTGGAATTGGTGACGTCACGCGGGATTGGTGGTGTCACGTGGGATTGGTGACGTCACGTGGGGTTGGTGGTGTCACATGAGATTGGTGACGTCACGTGGGGTTGGTGGTGTCACATGAGATTGGTGGTGTCACGTGGGATTGGTGACGTCACGTGGGGGTTGGTGGCGTCACGCGGGATTGGTGGTGTCACGTGGGATTGGTGACGGTCACGCGGGCGGGATTGATGGTGTCACGGGACGTGGAAGGCACGATGGGTACGACCGATCGTTTGGCCACTATTGTGGCATTTTCTGCCATGGAACAGCTCGTTGTGTGAATTGTTACACAGCCATTCCGTGTCGGTTCAGTTGGAGGAGTAGCTTTACTATTTGAGTTCAGGGTTAGGTCAGGGTCAGCGTTGGGATTTGCATCCCAATTGCCCTTTATCCATCGAGTAAAGCCTCACTCGAGCCTTAAGTATGTACGTTTGAATCCAACCGTACTAATCGGACATGCCAGTCCCGCCTGTGGTAGTGCGCGTTGGTGTCTAAATCTTTTGTATTCTTTTTGTTTTAATTTTGATTCATATGTTGCATTTTCTGATTTAATGTGAACGATAAGACACAAATTTGCCCGTTTTATCATTGAAAATAGATACATTTAAAAATATCACTGTCCTGGTCACAAAAGTTTGTGGGGAATAACAGCCATTTTTTGTACTTTTAAAGCATAAGCAATTACGAAATAACACTTACTACCCAGGAACAAAAATTGTGTTACATAGTGTTATTTGTTCGTATTAGGCATAGCATTAGGGTTGGCAATAAGGTAATGGTTAGCGATAGCATAAAGGTCAGAGTTAGAGGCTGGTTTTGGGTTCGTATCGGGGTTATTGTTCGTGTGGGACTAGATAAACGCTTATTATCAGCCTTGGCGTAAAGATTAGTTTTAGGATTAAGGCTAAGGGGGTTATAGGGTTCGCATTGGGAGTTAAATTGAGGATTAGTGTTGGCATTAGGGTTGGGGTTAAGGTTGTGATGAGGATTACCGTGGTCACTATGGTGAAATGTTACCAACACAGCACGAGACACTGCTGGCATGGATGACACCACCACCATTTTACAGGCAGCGGGGGAAGGGGGGGGGCTAAATGATGCCTTGACTTGCTGGGGTGGTGGTGGGGGGAGGGGCTGTGGGTGGGGTTGAGAGGCAAGTGGGGTTACTGTGGTTGGTGGTGGTTGATTGGGAGCCTGTGACAGCCAGGTTGAGGGTAGCTGCTGCTCTGCTGACGGCCGTGTGACGCGCACGTGTGTGCGTGTGACGCGCATGTGTGTGCCAGAAGTGCCAACTGATACAGCACGGGGCACAGCTGGTGCATCTGTCAGTCATCTCGGTCAGTCAACCCATGGCACCTGGGTCTGTTCCGTGACCTCCTTCCAGCGATCCTTTCGACATTGCACGTGGCCTTAAAGTGGACATACCCTGGCACAAGCGCCGTGGTGACATCACCGCCACTTTGTGGCAAATAGCGGTTTTTGTTGTGTGTGCGAGTGTGTAGGGGGGAGTGGTAGTGTAGTGGTTAGCGCACTGCGCTACGAACCCAGCAACCCGAGTTTGATTCCTGCTCAAGGCCAATATCAGTGACAATTATCTGACACGGTCCTGAGCCTCCACCTCGGTCGACTCAGCTTCACATGAGTAACTGGTGTGATGTGTAAACATTGCCACTCGGGAGACAACGGTGGTCGGGCGTGGTGCTGGGCACCCACTTTTTCCGGCCTTCATAAGTGCTCACTAACAGCACTTGCCCCAACAGTCTGCGAAGGCTATATGGAGAGGGGTGGGATTTTTGTCTTTGTGTGTGTGTGGGCGTCCCACACTCACGTGCTTCGCTGCTGTCCGCGAGGTCCCCACGACGCGGCCGTGCTCATCCACGACGTCCACCCCCTCCTGCAGCTCGTTGTGCCGCATCAGCAGAACGTTGCACACGTTGGCGGTGGCTGTTGGGTTTCCGCATGCGAGGGGGGACGCTTTAGGACCGGGTCGCGCCCTGGCACGTTTCTTTTTAGGGTAAATCGTTTCTGGTCAATCGTGGCCGGCAATATTTGTCGGCGCCGTTTTCGGACGCTTTGACAAATTTGCTCGCGCAAAATCGGGCAAATGTGACCGCTGCCACCAGGGCCGGATGAAGGCACGGGGCTTTAGGAGCTGTAAAAATAAATTCTATTTTTCTTAACTTTGTTTTCCTTTTGAAAATATTACTGGGGGCCTCACAGTACCTGTAGACCAGGGGCCTACACAATCTTAATCCGCCCCTGGCTGCCACCACTCGTGGGTGACTGGGATGGCAATGTCGAATCAGATCACAGAGATCACGTGGCTGCCCGGGGGTGCTCTGTGGGCCAATCAATGTTCAGCGAATGCTCTTTTCAATAAATGATGTCTTCATCGTCTAGACACGACTCCGTCACTCAATACCACGGATGCCCCCCCGTCCCACTAGGAATTAAAATCAGTGTTCTCATTTGTACAGTTTTGATGACTACATTTGCTTACATGTGAATTAACATTTCATTTGCATAAATCATATCTCACACACAAAATTCCATGCTTGAATCATGAGCCTAAAAAAAACTTAGGGGAGGGCCAGAACCAGTTGAAATATTCATCATCGATGTTGGCCATGAGTAGGAATTGACTCATGGCACAGTATGCTAACCACTGCACTACCGCTCCCCGTTCGATAGGAACGCACGCACGCAAACACAAAGATACTCCAGGAGCATACGCCGAGTAACTGAAGACTCTAGGAACGGCTGTGGCTAGCGAACTAAAGACGTTTGAGGTGACACAGAAACACGCGGTGACATCTTAAGGGGGTGAAATGAAATAATCCACGAAAAAAAAGACCCCGTTATTTATTTATTCATCTCTGTCCACCGCCCTCGCCCATGAACAAGGCCTCGTCACGCGAGGCAAGGGCAGAGCAGCTCATTAACCTTTAACGGGCCTGGTCTAAAGCCGATAATGAGGACGTTAATAGAAGTTTTAAGTCCTTATGCGCTTAATAATTAAACTGCCCTAGCTCGCTCGCAAATCTCCCTGGAAGCCTTTAATTGCCGCGCAACTCACGAGTCCTCCATTAATTAACGCCGCGCCAAAACTGAATAAGCTACCGAGTCTGGCGGCTATATGATACATTTATTTTAGAGAGCTCATTATAAAACCTTGGGTTGTTTTCTTTCTGCTCCGCAATGTTGGTGATTTTCTCAACTTTTTCTTTCAATTGTATTATTTTGCGACCACTTTTTTTTTTCGTGTGGAGGAATTTCTGCAATAGTTCTGCCTAATGCAAGTGCTGCTCACTGTTAATGAGTCTTCGCACTTTTTGGTCGCTAGATTTCCCATGAAACACCTAGCGACGATAATGCAGCTTAATCGAATGAAACAATGCATTTGTTAAAGTTGAGAAACTTTGTTTTCAAATAGAGAATAGTTTATCTTTCACGATCACCTTTATCACGGAGATTCAGGCGTTTTCACAGTCGCCTCCTGATTACAATTGGCCGTGATCGGACACAGTCTGTCACGTGCACCCGAACTCAACTTAATCTTCATTCCATTTTTCAAAAATAACTTTTTTGTAAAAAATGTTTAGACATGCGCGTTCCTTTTTTTCAAACTCAAAGAACAATTTTGCAAGAAACATATATATAATCGTATCCATCCCATACATTTGACAAAACAACGTGGATCCAAACAAACGACACTTATTTGAATCAAATATTTTGGCTCGCACGCACATGTCAGTGGCATTAGCCTCTCCCCCGAACAACAACAGCAACAAGCACCAGAAAGAAATGCCAATGTTGACACCGACGATGTCACCTGTTCAAGGTTTTTAACAGAAACAAGGGCTGTAAAATAAAAGTGAAATTCAAAACAGCGGAATGTGGAAGGGGTGGATGCAGAGCGTCATGTAAGGTGTGTGTGTGGTGTTGCGGTTGGGAAAGGAGAGGGTGGGGTGGTTTGGGGGGGGGTAGTAGTGGGGGGGGGGGGGGTAGAAGTGGCGGGGGGGTATTAGTGGGGGGGGGGTGTGCGGTCGTTGTGGGTGTGGGAACTTTACCCACGGCAGGGAAGGGAATGAGGCGCTGGATGAGGAGACGGGTGGCCGGGCTGAAGCCGCTGGCTCTCTGAATGAAGACGTTTAGTCCCACCTGCCGATTGCACACGAGCACATCACACAAGACAACACCAAGTTCCCCCGTGTAGCCTATTAACAGGCTGCTGGAGCAAATGCTGCTAAGCGAGCACCTATGAAGGCCGGAAACCACGCCCGACCGCCTTTGTCTCCCCAGTGGCGATGTTTTTACACACCGCACGACCCGGAAAAGGCCCAGGACAGGTTCAGGTAATCTTCACCGGTGTTGGTCGTGAGCGGCAATCGAACTCGGGTCGCCGGGTTCGTAGCGCAGGGCGCTAAACGCGACACCACCGCTCCCCACACAACCACACATCCCGCACAACCACACACGCACGTAGACACATGCACGCACAGACACTATGCTTACACATGCTGTCTAATGTGTATCGGGGTAAAGCCGTGTAAGTGCAAACTTTAAAAAGTGACAAAACATAAGGATTTTTTTTTACTTAAAACAAAACGTAAGCGATTACTTCAGGCAAACAGCATGTATAGTACGTCGACCTATTTGATAAGGGAGAAACGCTCATGAGATACCCATGGTATCGGACACACGAACACTTTTTTTTTACTGCGCTGTGGTTTTGATGCTGCATTCCATTTCACGTATTCGTCAAACCTAATTGAATCCACTTACAAGTCATATTTTCTAAAACCTTTAAAATTATACCCAATTAGTGTTCAGTATTTTTTGTCACAGTTTTCCTAATCTCTGAAACTGCTGCCAGATTATCAAAGTATGTTGTAAAGTAATTCTACCTGTATGTCGACTCAATTCCCTCTTGGGCCTGGACAATTATGCCCACAATTTCTTCTCGTGAGGAAACGACAACAACAAAAAACTACGGATGGGCACATTTCTCTCCATTTTGTCAGCGTCTTGAGATTCACACGCGATTCGACAATTTGTAAAACTAAATTGGAGTGAATGTCAAACGTCATGGCTTGAAATTTGCCAAATTTGACAACGTCTCACCATTAAGGCTGCACAACATGGACATCAAGGGCCTTTTTATTTACATTTCGTTTCCCGAGAAGCTATTTTGTTCAACGGAGCAGTGTCCCTTTTGGCCAAAGAGCTGAAAGGCCGAATGCTTACGAGACGATCGATTTATTTGCACCCACAAAAATAAGTTAGGTAATTTTTTCGTAATTTATCCCCATTTTCCATATGTTCTAATGTATCTCTTTAAGCCAGATACGAGGTGTGCAGTCCAACGGTGCAAGTAACATGCCGACTGGATGGACAGAAAGCTCTTGCGATGTCGAGAACGAGACGTCACCCCAATAGACGGATCCGTCAGCTGGCTGCTGTTCTATTCACGTGAGCTGTGACCGGGAATCGAGCTTAGGTCGCGGGCTTCGTAGCACAGTGCATGAACCAAATTCACCGCCCCAGTTAACAAGGATGTGTATTTTAAAACTCATAATCAACGTTTTTGGGTTTAGATCGCGTTATTTATAAATGTGTCGTAACCCTCCACCACCCGACACGGCCAATCAGTAAAAAAGTGTCACGTTGACAAAAGACAAATAGTTCACTGCTTTCGCCCACCGGTGTGTTGAAGCGTGAAACCACAACATTTACAATTTGAGTAGTACGACGTTTCGCTGGAAATTGCATCCAGCATCATCGGGCAATTCGCCAGAATGGCGAGGCTCTGCTCTGTCTAACATTTATTGGGCACAACTTGTTCTGGTGATATACAATTGGAAATGTTTCTGAACTCTAGTTGTGTATACTGTGTTTATCGTACACAAAGACAAAGATCCCCCATGTAGCCTAAACAGACAAATCGAGGCAAGTGCTGTTAGCGAGTAGCACACCTATGGCATACAAAGGGGGTGGGTGGCCAACACCACGCCCGGCCGCCTTTGTATCCCGAGTGGAGATGTTTGCACATCGCACCAGGTACTCATTTGAGGCTGAGTCGACCTAGGAGAGGCCCAGGACCGGTTCAGATAATCGTCACTGGTGTTAGCCGTGAGCGTGAATTGAACCGGGGCCTACAGGTTCGTAGCGCAGCGCGCTAACCGCTACACTACTGCTCCCCACTTACAGACGCACACAAAAACAAACGCACTCAAACGCAGGTGTGCATTCAGAGACCCCGTTCACGAATCGTGTTTATTGTACCTCAAGCCTGCTTGCTGACACTCTTTGTGCAACCACATAGCAGGATCATTAACAAACTTGAGAGCAGTCTATTTTCTACGGAGGCTCACCAATTTAGGCATAATTATACAAATTTAATCATTACTGCTGCAGATAGCGGCCTGAAGTAATTTTAAAAGTTGGTCAATATGACATAATTAATGCACAATTGTCTGCATATCTCCCCTCTCATTTAGAGTGTTTTTTTATACAATAGCATATATAATTTTGTATTATAATGCAACACTTGCAAAAGGAAACTTCAACTCTATTGTAAAAATGCAAGCTATAATCGCGTTTAAACGCTCCACTTTAGTTTCGTGCAATTCAAATTGTAAAGCGATATCTCGTTAAGAGTTTTAAAATAATATAAAAAAGCGGGACAGAAATACACACCGGATTTCCACTTTAACTGCGAAACAGCAATTTTAGTTCAAGGAATAAAATAAAATATTTCAGAGCGTTTTAATTAAAAGCATATTTTAATAAAAAAAATATTAATAAAAATAATAATAAAAAACACACAAGATAATATTAGAGATGGTTGGTAGGGTACAATTATATTTTTAATAACTTTTTTTTGCAGAAAAGTCAACAGTACAATTAAGGCGCGACAAATCGGCAATTGTGGCACTGCTGAGGAAGGGGAAAAAAACGTGTTCTCGACAATTGCAGACGTGATAAAAAAAATCTAATTAGCGTTACGCATATGCAGCCAACCTATGAGAGCCACATTCTATCATTTGAAAAATTCTCAACAGTCAACTAAATAACTGCTTTGTGCCGAGTTAGGCAAGAGTGGACAACAACTGTTCCGGCTTACGATAAATTGACACGTTGCAACTTTGGATGAGCGTATATTTTTTTTACACTAATTTTTCCACTCGGAATGCCAAAATGAACTTTCATTTATGAGTTTCTAAAAAGTCGCCAGTCCCAATCACCCATGTCACGGAGTACAGCCATAAGCCAGTGATGAAAATTCCACATTTCTCTGGCAGTGACCGTTTCTTCAAACAGGGCAATTATTGACTTCTGCCAGGGCTTTGAACTCACGACATCACAAAGAGAAAACGCATTTTCTACGACTATGACACACACCTCTTAGTTGACCGCGGTGGACTGGAGGTGAGATGTGTATCACAACCGCGCGGTCAAACTTGTCAACCTGAGTTCAATTCCCGAACTCGGGGGGGGGAAGTGCAGGCAGAGTTGGGGGAGGGGGGGATTGCCACACCCTATTGCCTTGGGTCCTGGGACTCTGTCGGCCAGAGGCCAGATTACAAGCGCCCGGCACTGCGGCGCTCCGGGACAAGTTGGACACATCAAAGGGACACACTCCTGGGGCTCGAGCCTGGGCTCACTGCTGCGCGGGGACAAACGCGTTAAGTAATATTACACCCCGGGCGACCCTCGAAAAGCCGGCAAATCTGCGCAAAGAGAGTGAATAGCAAACAAGCAAAAAGGGGATTAGACCACATAGCCCACATCACCTTCCACTCTACCGAGTCCTCCCCCACCACTACCACCACCACCCTCCGCCCTCCTTTTCAAACCTCCACGACCTCCCCACCCGAACTTACAACCCGCAATAAGTCGCCCTCCTGATCTAACGTCCGGTGTCACTGCCCCCCCCCCGACCCTGCATCTCCAATACGCCAACCCACACTGACCAGCATGGTGAAGTATGGTCATATATGCAAAACGAAGCCCACCCTGCCCCCTTTACCAAAAAGTGTCAGAAGGCCTTATTGCAATCGAAGTGACCAAGAATGGTAAATTATCAAATGATTCTTAATGCTACTGTTAAACCCGCATTCTACGAATGATGAAACGTTCCAGAAAGTAAGAAGCACTCCAAACTAAAGTTGTACAAATCTAGTCTAACAAACAGAAGACAAAGATCCCCCATATAGCCTTAACAAACTGTTGAGGCAAGTGCTGTTCGCGAGCACCTATGAAGGCGGGAATGGTAAACGAGGGGGTGTGTGGCCAGCACCACGCCTAGCCGCCTTTGTCTCCCTCGTAGCGATGTTTTTATGCAATGCTGTAGGCACTCATTTGAGGCTGAGTCGATCTAGGGAAGGCCCAGGACCAGTTTAGATAATCGTCACTGGTGTTGGCTATGAGCGGGAATCGAACCCGGGTTGCCAGGTTCGTAGCGCAGCGTGCTAACCGCTACATTAACGCTCCTCACACACACACGCACACACGCACACACGCACACACTGACTTTAGATACACACACATGGAGTTACACACACATATCAATGTACACACACACAGCGACTCTCACACACACACACACACATAGACTTACACATCGACTCACACACACACACACACACATGGACTCACACACACAACCACATTAAAATAGAATTAACCTTAAGCGTTGTGTACTTTGATTGAAATCGCTAAATAAAGTACTTGACGGATGGGAAAAAGGAATCACGCTTGCTCACCGCAGGGTTTACAGCGTTGTATCTGGCAAAAAATGTAGACATACACCCCACGTCTTCTTGTTTCTTTCGGTAAAGTCACGTAGAAGGGAAGTAATAAAATAATAAAAATAAAACATAATAAAACAATTCTCACGACGTTTCGGCTACAACGCAAGCAGCCGTCTTCAGGTGACGGCTGCTTGCGTTGTAGCCGAAACGTCGTGAGAATTGTTTTATTATGTTTTATTTTTATTATTTTATTACTTCCCTTCTACGTGACTTTACCGAAAGAAACAAGAAGATGAATCCCTGCAGTCACGAAAGCTTTAAATCGAAATTCATACACCCCACGGTTTGGGAGCCAAATCCTTCGCAAGCGTGCGTCCACACACAGACAGACAAAGAATGACGTTTATAGGTTAGAAGATGACGCACTCCCAACTTTTGCTTTAGAACACTGGGGGGAAATGCGGTTTTATCCACTTTCCAAACTCAGAAGCAGAATCTTTATTTATCCTGGAGAAATCCGATGACCTACAAAGCTCTTTTCCACAGATGCCCAGAAGGGGTGGGGGTCAGAGAGATACAACAACAAACAATACGAAAAACGATAAGATTTCAAAGTATAGGAAAATGTAAGCAAATCACTAAAATACAAAAATAAACTACTGTATTTTTGTTTTACCAGGTACAGCTCAATGAGCTACGAGTTCTTTTTCAAAAGCAAACTGGCCGGAAATTATAGTACAACAGAGTGGATTTTGTGGAAATGTATTTAGAGTAGCCCAATAATCATCTGGTGTTGTCTTGCAAACTGTCAGCTCGCATGAGATGCCCCTTGTAACTCGTGGATGCGTTGCACCCTCGAGTCGCGGATTGTAACCCTTAGCCCTATAACGGAATCGTTCCAACTGCTGGACGAAGGGTGGTTTTAACGAGTGGGAAAATGTGCTCCGTTCTTCTTTTCGAACCCCGACAAGCCAAAAACGGCGAGCTTCCTTTCTATCTACGCTTACAGGCCCGGAGGGTGAGGAGAGCACGTGGAGATGAGTCGCATTCGGAAGAGAGATCGGGTGCAAATATACGGGACGGGGATTAATTACAATTAAAGACGAAATAAATAAATTGTCCACAGACATAATAACTGAATGCATACTGCAACAACCATGAAATGTAAGACCGCAAATCAATTTAAAAATGCAATAGGCGTTTGGTGGATAGACTCTAGTTTCTGGCATTAATCTGCGAAGAAATAATTGCGTTCATGATAGCCAAATACATTTAATTTGCCGAATGAAATTTGATCGAAATTGCAAGAGATGAAAGATGCAAGGGTGCACACAACGTCGTTTCGAGGCAGGGTTGTGCGCTGCACCGGATCACCCCAACAAGGCCACCGCTATCACCCCAACCACCTCACCAGCCCTGCACAACAACGCCACTGCACTCGCCCCAACCATCGCTGCACAAACTTCCTCCTCGCCCCCCCCCCCCCCCAAAACAACATGCCCCCTAACCCAACCCCCGCAGCTACCCAGGCCGTCCACGCTGTGGTCGGTCGCGTTAACGCCCAATTACCAGCTGAGTGGCACCGTGTCAGAGACGAGGCGGGGGACCCCATCCGCACTCGCTCAATCCGCTCTGACGGGGGGAGGGCACCTTCACGCTTCCGCAGGGGGGGGGGGGGAGCGCTGCTTTAGCGACTTAGCGGAGCGCTGGCCCCAAAGAAACGGCCCTGGTGCTCGGGGTGAATGCGCAGTGCTGCGTGCGCTTTCCTGTGCGTGTGTCCGTTTGCAGTGCGTGTGTTTGGGAGAAGTATTGTCGCGGTTATCGCACTGCGCTACGAACCTGCTCACGGCCAACACCAGTGACGATTAACTGAACCGGTCCTGGGCCTCCCCCTAGGTCGACTCAGCCTCAAATGAGCACCAGGCACGGTGTGCAAACGTCGCCACTGTGGACACAAAGGCGACCCGGCGTGGTGATGGCCAACCATCCCCTACGTGTGCTGCAGCGGCCTTTATAGGTGCTCGGGTAACAGCACTTGCCCCAACAGTCTGTTAAGTCTATACGGGGGTTCCTTGTCTTTGTGTGTGTGTGTTTGGAAGCGTATGCAAATGCATCTTTATGCAGTGAGCGGTAGCATAGTGGTTAGCGCGATGCTCTACGAATCCGGCGACTCGAGTTCCATTCCTGCTCACGGCCAACACCACGGACACAGTTACCTAAACCGGTCCTCAGCCTAGAGAGAGAGTCGAGTGAGGCTTTCTGGGGCAAAACAAACGTCATTATTGAGGTTAGCGAGCTTGGGCAGGACGCGTAACTAGAAGGGATGACGGCCGACGGGAACGTGCACGGGCGGCAGTCCAATGTCGAGATGTAGCACAGAAAGAGCAGCTGTAGATGTGTCATTCTGGTTGTACCACGTGTTATTTGGCACGATGCTCGATGGAATATTCAGACTCCGAAGAAGCTGCCAGCGCACGGAGCGTAACGTCGGACATCGTGCCCTGAAAGTCCACCAACACGCGCCACGACCCTGAACACCCCCACGGCTGCAGCGCCGGACGAATTGGCTGCAGCCGCAGGACAGCCGGAGACGGCAGCTTCTGGGGAGACCTCCATCCAGCAGTGGGCTGACTCTCACGGATCACGACGACGATCGATGTCGGACGGAGAACACGCGAGTGATTTCGCACGGGGAGCTCGTTAGCCATCGGGAACCGCATGCCGCCCGCCGCTCACCACGAGCCCCCTACCCCCCCGCCCCCCCCCCCCCCCGGTTCACGCCTCCCCACCACCCCCTGGGCTGTCCCCATTGAGAGAGGCACTGCCTCAAGCAGGGAGGCTCCTACTCGCACAAAATTGACGCAGCCGAACACAGGGGAGGGGGCGGAGGGGGGGGGAGTTAATCGGGGCAGGATTCCCAGCCACGCTTGACCGCCTGTTCAGTGTGCGATTTTCGGATCGGCTCGGCTCGTCAGTGGAGGGGGGCGGTGGCGAGGTGGGGGAAATAGGGGGGGCGGGCGGGCGGGCAGGCGGGCGAGCAAGCCTTCTGGTGCTGGGGAGAGGGGGAGAGCGTTGTGCGATAGGGGTCACAGTGGTAAGTGGCAGAATTCAGCTCACAAGATCCGACCTTAAACGGCTCTCGACGACGCTATCCGATGCGCCAGGCGCGCGCGCAGGTGTGGGCCGAGGCGAAAAAGCCGTGTCCACGGGCTCCGTGTGCCGAGACGCACCGAACGCTCTCCCTCGACCGTGCACGCTCTCGCCTCCACAGCACAGGGGCACATTTTCAGCCGCGTCTGTCCAGATAGGTAAAACGCGATACGCACCACATTCAATTCAGGATACCTCTCACTGTGGCAACTGCCCGATGAACTTGGCAACCGCTGGGCCAAGGCCGGCATGTGGTTGGAACCATTGGAGCATGTTTACTGTATTTCCCACCTGTATTCTAGAGCAAAAGTTGTCGGCGAGTCTCGTAATGTGTTCAGTTTGTGTGTGTGCATGTGTGTGCATGTGTGTGTGAATGTGGGGAGCGGTAGTGTAGCGGTTAGCGCGCTGCGCTACGAATCTGGCGACCCGAGTTCGATTCCCGCTCACGGCAAACACCAGTGACGATTTTCTGAACCGGTCATGGGCCTCTCCTAGGTCGACTCAGCCTCAAATGAGTACTTGGTGCGGTGTGTAAATATCGCCGCTAGGGAGACAAAGGCGGTCGGGCGTGGTGCTGGCCACCCACTCCCTTGTGTACCGTTCCGGCCTTCATAGGTGCTCGCTAACAGCACTTGCCCCTACAGTCTGCTAAGGCTATACGGGAGATCTTTGTTTTGTGCATGTGCGTGGGGAGCGGCAGTTCACCGATTAGCATATTGCGCTACGAACCCAGCGACCCAAGTTCGATTCCCAGTCAAGGCCAATAACAGTGACGATGATCTGAACAGGTCTTGTTTCTTTCCTAGGTCGACTGTAAAAACATCGCCACTGGGGAGACAAAGGCGGCTGGGTGTGGTGCTGGCCACCCCACCCCCTCGTGTGCCGTGCCGGTCTTCATAGGTGCTCGCTAACAGCCCTTGCCCCAACAGTCTGTCCAGGCTATGCCATACGGGAGATCTTTGTATGTGTGTGCATGTGACCAGATCTGTATAACTCTCTTGACACCGGGCCACAGTGTTTGGGTTGTGGGGTCACGTACAAACGACTCTGGGCAACCAGCGGCCCCGGAAAAGATTTCCAACACCTGGGACACCACCACATCCAGGATACCACTGTGGCCGTGGCTACGAGTAAACGTCACTTGGCAGATGTCGTCTTTGCCAAAGAGGCCGAGATTAAGAACATGAGCCGGGTAAACAGCACGTTTGACCCCGTTTCGTTTGTGACACGTCTAGCCTTGCCTCGGGACAGCACTCAACAGTGAGTGACTCAACCCGAAAGCATCAAACCACTTTACTCCAAGAGCACAGAGACAAATACACCCCGTGTAGCCTTTCACGAACAATGGGGCAAGTGCTGTGAAGAAAGCACCTACGAAGGCCGGCACGGCACACAAGGGAGGGACACGGGTGGTTAACACCATGCTCGCCCACCTTTTTGTTTTCCCAGTGCTGATGTTTACACAATGCACCAGGTACTAGTGAAAGGCTGAGTTGACCGAGAAGGGGGTCCAGGAATAGGTTCAAACACTGCTTTTCACTGATGTTGGCCATAGTTAAAAATTGAAACCAGGTTTGCTGGGTTTGCGGCGCAGTGAGCTTAATCATTACAGTACAGCACATTTTGCAAAAGCACAGACACACACACACGGACACATACAATAAAACAAGTACATACTCAAACAGACATACCCATCGACAATTACACTCAGACACGCAGTAGTGTAATTTTACAAATGTGGTTCGTGAACGTTAACACCAGGCACACGCACACACAGACACACACATACACAGACACACACACAAACGTACCAGACATGTGCACGATTGCTAGCTCATTAAAAGGAGATCGAACCTCGGCTATACAAGTGTCACACACAAGTCAGGTGTTTACTTTCAGAATAGTAGCTGGCCTACTTACAGCATCTCCATCGCGAGGTTACCCAGAATGCACCACATGCTTGTCAGACCTCGGAAGCTAAGTAGCCTTTGGGCCTGGGAAGTACAGGTTGTTACAGGCTGCAAGGCTAGGCAGTAGGAAAGCCGATGGCAGGCAGCACAAAAATATATATTTTTGGACTGTACCTCGACACTAATGCTTACGTAGGATCCTGCGTTAACCCCCACGTTGGGCAAATTAGCGCGGTCCGAACAGAAAAACAGAACGCAAGACGCACACCCGCATTAAGCACCACACCCAGGTAGCCACCTAGGAGAAGGCAAAGCGAGCTGTCCGTGTGTCGTACTGCCCCTGTGTCGTATCGCGCGTCTGTGTCGTACTGCACGCGCGTCGTTCCGCACGGCGTCCAACAATTCGTTCCGCGTGCCGGAGAGCTCCAGCTGCACATGGAGCGAAAACGTCCGACACGTACGTGTGTATCTATGTTGAACTTCTTTTGCACCGTACGTAGCCAACCGTGCTACTCGGAGGTGCATGGGGGGGGGGGGTGGGAGGCGAAGGACAACCAACTAAACACACACAAAAAGTGAGGAGGACAACGGGCCAAACGACGCGGGGCACAATCCGAGAAATGCACTGGAGCGCCACCGCGAAAAAACTTCCTCCGCAGTACGACCTTTTCTTTTGTGAAAACTAATTTTCTCTTCCGGCTGCCGCGTGGCTCCGGTTAAGATCCCCGACTCAAATCCCGGGGCTCATCGCCAAGCACGGCAAAGCGACCGAGGATTTTCAAATTCCGCTCGCCAGGTGCGATTCCCGGAGGTCGCGCGGGCGGGGGGGGGGGGGGACTCCTGCCCGCCACGTGGACGTGGGAATTGAAAGCGTGGTGAACTCACCGAGAGGCGAGTAAAAAAAAACTGGGGGGCGCGTAGCCATTTCGGTTCCCGGCTGCGGGTGGAAAAAGATAACGGCTGCGTTTCCTCGACGACGCAGCTGGGGCTGCCGACACACGGAGCTTAGCGGAGATTGGAGATGATTTGGATGTTGACACCCTTCGGCGTGACACGTCGCATCAACACCCTCGCCGGATGTCAAGGGCGACCGGGCGCTGCGGGGGGGGAGGCGTGGGGCCAGCCGAGATTAGCGGCGTGTGGCGCGCGCTTAGAGCAAGCGGTGCAAGACGGAGCGCTGTTATCACAGACGGCACCGCGCAAAATGTTCCATTTCCTTTCGGCATTCTCATGCTGAGGACCGAGTGCGTCGTGATCCGGCGACTTGATGATCTGTCACGATTCATGGGTCGCGGTACTTTCATTCTATATTTTTTAAATACATTTTATCCGAACTATCTTTGTATGTGTTGTCTGTCGCGCCTGTTCACCGTTTGTACTTTCTCACTTGTTTTTCCTCGCTCTGTCTGACTTCTACCATCTCACGTGGTCTGTAATTTATTTTGTATTAACGGTCTTGTATTTCCCGTTACATAGATATTGCTTGCCTTGTTTGTGCTGTCTCGTAAGCTCCGGGAGCCGAACGCATCAGATGTAATGTACAGCCCTTTATCAATCCACTGCTGGATTAAGGCCATCGCACGTTTACAAAGACAAAGATCCCCCATATAGTCTTAACAGACTGTTAGGGCAAGTGCTGTTAGTAAGCACCTATGAAGGCCGGCACGGTACACGAGGAGAGGGGGGGGTGGCCAGCACCAAGCCAGGTCGCCTTTGTCTCCCCAGTAGACGATGTTTACACACCGCACCAGGTACTCATCTGAGGCTGAGTCAACCAAGGGGAGGCCCAGGACCGGTTCAGATAATCAGTCACTGGGTGTTGGCCGTGAGTGGGAATCGAACTCGCGTCATCGGAAGTCGCAGCGCAACGCGCTCACCGCTGCACTACTGCTCCCCATAATCCACTTTCATTTCTCACGCACATTTCCTTCAACGCACTGCATCGGTAGCGTACGAAAATCGACGTTCAATCGATAAGCCGCGTACATCGTTACGTGGCCAACGGCGAGCGACGTGCTGCTATGCTGCCAGACTCTGGTAGGGCCGTGTGGTCCGCGATGGGGTTAGGTAAGTAAATAAATAATGTGCACATGCCTGGGGCTAGCGAGCCGGAACACACAGGAAATTACAGGTAATGCCGTACACCCAGGAGTGGCGGAGTGGGGGCATTGGGGTCAACCCCAGCAAAGCAAAGGCGCTAGTGGAAGAACAAATGAAGTCGGCAGGCTTCCCCCATCAGCTGTGCCCATCATAAAAAAAGGAGCACCGGGCCATGATCGATCCACTGCTGGATTAACGGCCCACCCAGAAAAACCCGTCGCATATCCCCCAACGGTGTTGCAATGCTAAAACAGTCCTCCCATGGCCAACGTGCCAGCTGATTTAATCGTTCCGTCTCCTTGATGGACGTGCTCTTCGTTTCTCTCTCTTTGCTGCGTTACAACTTCGGCTGCCGCTCAGTCGTTACTCTTGCCCATCGGCAATCATCCCTTCGAGCGACACGGCCTGCCTTATCGCTCAAAACGATGTCGTTAACCTGCCTGTGTATACGTACGTACGTATGTTGAACTTATTTCGAACCGTACGTAGCCAACCGTGATAATCGGGGGTGGGGGCGGCAACAAACTAAACACAAAAAGCAGCTCGAAAGAAATTTGCTTTCAATTTAGATTTAAAATTGTATAGCTCCACCGGCTTTCTAACACGTTTCCTAATCCACTGCATTAACCAATTCTAACACTTTTGTTTGACAGCGGTTTGTAATTATTGTGTGTGACAAATACGCGTACGACTTTTAGTTGAAGCTCCTAATAGCTGCTGATAATTATACTTCACGTGTTTGTTTGTTTTTTTTTATATTTGTATTCGGCGAGGGTGATGATCGTAGTTTATCCCAACTAAGCACGTGCCTCGTTCATCAGCCATGTATAAATTATTTGGCTAATTTTAAAAGAGTGTCGCTCTCCTTTGGCATCATTGTCCACTACGTATGTCGCATTGCGGAGCCGCGTGAGATGGCGACAGCTCAGAGAGGCCTTCATCCAGCAGCAGATTGATCGTGGCTGACGATAACTGATTTATTATGCACACGTGAAAATATGCAACTATATCCTTGACACACATATTGAATGGAAATATCGTTTTTAGAAATCAAAACACATCATATTTCAATAAGTAAAGCACATGAATGACAATTTGTATTGTCTAAGCTGATGTATTAATGCTACTGTTGAAAATGCTGGTGTTATGTAACGCTGTATATGTTTTTGAGAAAAATATTAAACGGCTCTCGTTTGATTTTTTAAAAGTATAATGCATCATTCAAAGCGTTAGAGCTTAGGGTCAGGGTGGCTGAATGTAAGAGTAGCTATGGCTGTGACGATGGCTGTGTTAGTGCAGAGCAGTAGTGTCGTGGTTAGCGTACTGCGCCATGAACCTGGTGACCCGAGTTTAATTCCTGCTCACAGCCAACACCAGTGACAATTATCTGAACCAGTTCTGGGCCTCCCCTAGGCCGACTTAGCATCAAGTGAGTACCTGGCGCAAAGTGTAAACCCTCACCACTGGGGAGACAAAGGCGGCCGGGCATGGCGCCGTCCAGCTACGCCCTCGTGTGCCGTGCCGCGCTTCAATACGTGCTCGCAATCAGCACTTGCCCCAACCATCTGTTAAGGCTATACAGGGGATATTTATATTTGTGTTTTTGAATCCGACAATGGCTGTGGTTGTGACAAGAGGCTGTAGTTTAACGGTGAGAGCGACTGCGGTTGAACGTGACACTCAAGAGAGAGTGTGACCCTGGCTGCGAGGGTGGCCTGTGGTGACGGAACACTCACCGCGAGCACCACCGCGCTGCCCACTGCTCCCAGGTATCCCTGCACGAAGCGCGCGGTCGGCGTTGGCTGTGGTGGGCAAAAGGCGCAGAAACGTCGAGGTCACAGGCGAGAAATGGAGAAAACAACGTTTTGACTTGCGATCGAATTCGCACGCGCGAGCGCGCTAAAGTGCTTCAACATCGCAGTAATTACAAGTACAGTATCGAAGCGACAAGATCCGTGCGATTTAACCGAATGTAACTCCGCGACGGAACATTAACCAACGTATTTTCACCAACGCCCAAAAACAATAACGACGTTTGTCGTTGCTGCCGTTGAATTAAACGAGATGTTTGTGAACGGTGCGGTAATATTAGCAGAGGGCACGATGCTTCAGTCCTCCACTATTACGCTCATGTTAGCGAGCAGAGCATTTCCCAGAATGCTCGATACATTTACACAATAACAAATTAAACAGTCACAGCCCTTTGACAAATCCGCTGCTGGATGAGGCCTAAAGATACAAATGAGGCTCATGGGGTGCCGTTGTGGAGAGATGTTAACTCCCTTGGCTGGTATGCAGGAAGTCGTGGGTGGGTTCAATCTCGAACCAGACGCCTGTACATTTGGAGTTTGCATTTTCTCCCCGTGGCCGCGTGGATTTTTCTCCGCGTCCTCAGATTTTCCCCTCTACATTTGTAAACATGCATTTATAGTATTCTTGGTTCTTTCGGTAAAGTCACGTAGAAGGGAAATAATAAAATAATACAAATAAAACATGATAAAATACAAATACTTTATTATTTCCCTTCTACGTGACTTTACCGAAAGAACCAAGAAGATGAATCCCTGCAGTCACGAAAGCTTTAAATCGAAAAATGCATTTATAGTGTTTGACTGCAATCAATTTCCACGTGATAAGCCGCTTAGTTGAAAAACAGCTATATAGCGCAGTGGGCCTTACCTGGTAAATTAAAATTGTTTAGTTGAAAGTTTAGATACGATGATAAAAAAAAAACATTTCTAGATGTACATTCTTATTTTTGTTACAATTAATATAATAACCCTCCACAGCTTAAACAACAACAACAACAATAAAAAGTCAACGCGCTCGTCGATAACAACGCGGCATTAAAAGTGGGCAAGTAAAAATAACGTGGGCGACGTTTTGGGGCTTTGGGCCGTCTTCTTCACAGCGCACGGCGGGGTGCGTGTGGGGGGTGCGGGGGGTGCGGGGGGTGCAGGAGGAGACGGTGATGGCAATGTCCTTACGCTCGTGATGCGTCCGCTAAATTGTGCTCTGCAGGGCTCGAATTACTTGCGATGACTGCAAATTCACCGATATCACCGAGGGGCGGCCGGTGTAAAAAAACAAAGGAATGCGGCAAGCGCGTAATAAAACGCAGAACAAAAAAAACGCCATTCAAAACTTAAAATAAGAAGGGATACTTTAAGTGTAAGCGTATGACATGCTGATGTAACTCTTAGGCCAATGGAGCAGAATAAAAGTATACAATTCAAGGCAAGAATAATACAAAAACACTGTTCAATCGAATAACAGGCCCGAATCGTAACGATTAGTCGAATCGATGTCAGGGGGAGGGTGGTTAATGGCTGGTTAATTCTTAGGTAGCGGCCAGTGACCCTATCGGGTGGACATGTGGGTGCTGTTTGGACGCGGCAGGGGATAGGAGGGCAGTCAGGTGGGCTTGGCACCGCCGACAGCTTTCATGGACCCGACTTTGATGTCTCCCGAGGCCGGCCAAGGGAGGTAATGGATATCCCGGAGGCAGGGGGGGGGCATCGCCATCCCTCGTATCATCTGCCGCGAGGTCCTGACACGGAGAGTTCGTGCGCCGCGGCCGGAAAGAGAAGCAACGATGGCCCTCCGGTAAAGAACACTGGGCGCTGTTGTTGTTTGTTGGCCAGCGAAGCGAGGCTTTAGGGCCGGGATTAGTCACCTGAACCTGGGAGCCCGAGAAGAAAGAGCGAGACAGCGAGCGAGCGAGCGGAGTGAGCAAGGGGACAAAGCGCTACTTCGCCGTTTGCGTGCGAGCGTCGCTCGTTTTTATTATTGTTCTCGCGCGATGCAATGCGCACAAAAACCAATTAGGGCGAAAACAATTTGAGCTCGAGCGTCGGTTTGCCACTTTAATTGGCGGCGCTACTCGGAAACATCGACGTGTTTTGAAGTGCGGCGCACGCGTACCCCCCCCCCCCCCCGCTTTGCAAGAAGCGAGCGGGGGGGGGGACTCGGGCGTGCTGCTCACGGCCGCCGAAATCACGCGACCCGCGATCGAGTGCTCGCCGTCGTAATGAGAGCGTGTGCATCACGCACCACGAAGGGGCACCCCCCTCCCCTCCCTCCCCTACCTCCCCTCCATCCCTCCCCTCTCCTCCCACCATGCCTCTCCATTGACCCACACCCATCCAACCCCTCCCCAACATCTCGCTAGTCCTATTAAAACGTAACGTTGCGACCTTCCACTGCTGCCTGTTGACTAATTGTTAACGGTCGGGTTTGTACGAGGCTGGCGTGTTTTCTCTAAATAGGGATCTTTGTTCCGCGGATTCGCTTCCGGGGGGGGGTTGGCCGGCCTTCTTACTGCGTCTGATCACTCGCAAAGCATTTGGAAAATGTATTTCCAAGCGTTGTAAGTCTACGATGTGCGCTATGAGCAACGGCACTGAAAGGCGAACAACAAGTGAGAAGGGGGAATATTTAACGCGCCGGAGATGCGGTACGGGTAACGTTTGAGTCGGTGCGAAGAATTAACGCGTGAGAATGGCCGACTAGTTGGTCAGGATTAGGGGTTAGAATTCGCCTCTCTTTCCCATTACGATGCACGACCTTTACATTAATTCGCCCATTTGTTTTTAACGTATGTATGCATGCATGTAACATGCATGTATGTATACTAACGTCGCCGCACACAGGATCCTCACCTTGCTGGCGTTGCGGTTGGCGTAGTTCACGCACGCGTTGTGACTTTGGTTCAGCCACTGCAAAGGACGGCAACAGGGGTGGGGGGGGGTGGATCGCGTCGCGATGACACGGGCTCCGTTACACGAGCGGTGGAACGAAACGTCGCGGCGGCCTGCGCGGAGCTGCGGTTACCGCACTCAGCCGCTGACCCTCGACAAGTCAGGAGCCGACAGCAATAGAAGCGGCGTGCGCCTGCCATGAACCGATGTGCTCATATTTGAGCGAGCGCAGCCAAATCCGACGGCCACGGATAATCCAGCGCTAAACGTACATGTAAAGATGAACCCGAACAGGACTGCGTCGCCAGCAAAGACTCCTCTCGCTATTTTTTTGGTGGAACGTTTTAATTATTTCAGTAGGAACGGCCCAATGAGCTGCTGCTAGCGCCTGTTTCATTGGGCGTCCTGCGACGACGGTCGAGATGTCGTACAGAACAGGATCTGAGTTGCAATCATGGCCACAGAGGTGGCGATACACGCAGCCAGTATCGGTAGGCACTTAGCACGTTATAGGAACAGTGGACCGGTCACAAAATGTAACAAAAACAAAACGACTACATTCTTTTCTGAACAAATTTTTTTTTTTTTTTTTCACAAAGGGAATTAGAAATAATGGCGAGTAATGCTGTAAGTGAATTTTCGTGAAAACAATGTTTGGAACTAAATGTTTTGGAGAAAGCAAACATACCTGCCAAAAGACCGTGGTGGCGAGCGTCTGATTGGGGAGTAGGAGGCCAACAACCTGTTGATGAGAGGACACGATTCTCCAGTTGTAAACAACACCCATGGCACACACAACATCACCAGTTGTTACTGCATTGACAATGCACAATGTCTACACACCTCAAATAATAAAACCATCACATGGGACGACGATTTATGAGTTACAGGACCCATTGCCTGCACGTCAGGTTTCGGGAGGCCTTTATCCAGCAGTGGCTTGGTCATGGCTGCTGCTGCTGCTGATGACGATAAGCAATGTGACTGAGAGAGTGAGAGAGAGAAAAGTTTTTGTTGAACCCAAGTACCATCCACCTTGTGGCGAGAGTGAACGTGACTCTTGCCATGCTTTACCGTGGGGCGTGCAACAATGCTCCGATTCACCGATTCATGGAGAAATATTGATCCGTCAATTAATATTGATCCTACATGCTTCAACTCACACGTGTACAAATCTGTTGTTTTTTTTATTCGTATCGTGGTTCACACGTTGCACTGTAAACAATACATTTAGTTCCGGGCCACAGCTAACATCAGTGGCAAAATGATATCCAAACTGGTCTCGAAGCACCTTCTGCTCCCTCCACCAACCCGCATTGACCAGCGTGACGAAGTATGGTCAAACAACTTCCACGGACGACATAGCACGGGGCAGGCCTTCATTCAGTAGTTGATTAAGAGTGGTTTAAGAGTGGTTTAAGAGTGGATTAAGAGTTGTAAACCATTACAGCCAAAAGAGGCTCTGCCATTCACCACATGGTTCACGAAACAACAATGTTCTTGAATTTAATTGTGAGCATGCATTGCGTCATAAGAGTGGGGGGTTTCGGTGGAGGGGGGGTGAATTGGGGGGAGGGGAGGACGGGGAGTGGTGGGTGGGGGGTGTAAATCAGTTCACCCCTCCTTTGGGGGGCGGGGGCAGTGGGGGTCACAGGTCATTATTAAGTGCCATGTGGGAGCACGCAGAGCCCAGCACCTGTGAGTAAACCCAATAGGCCGCACGTGGCGGTGGCCAGACACGTTCTCATCATCGCCATCGTCAGCCAGGAGCGATCCACTGCTGGATCAAGGCCTCTCCAAGGCCTTTGCGATCTCTCGCGGCCCTGCAGTGCAATGATACAATAAAAAAAACTCCTTGCGCCCGCAGACGGGGCCCCATTTCAGTCGCTACCACCTCCTTGGTGGCCATTCTGTCTCTCTCGTGTGTGCTCCTTCCTTTGGCTGACACTCAGTTCCTATTCTTGCCCAGCGACGCGTCCTGCCCAAGGCAACCTACTTTTCATAAATGACGTCTTTAACGGTCGACGTCTCGAATGCATTCCCCATCCTTTGGCCACCACTCCGTTTTTATTTGTCGAGCACTGGGCCACTAATCCCTCCTAGCCCTGACGTGTGCTGTCCCAAGTCCACTTAATATTCTTTAACAAAAGCTATGCCGCCTTTGGCCTGCGTACGTTTTCGACCGCGTGCGTTGAAAGCACCAACTGTGGCACTTTCAAGACGTGACGAGAAACCTTGCGGATGGGAAAATGTGAATGCATTCAAGGAAGGGATGAATCCACCTTAGCAGTCGAACCGACATTTACAAGGTGCGTAGGTGGATGGAGGCCTTGAAAGAAAGGATTGGTGGGGTGTTGGCAAAGTAACTGGGCTATGTGAGACCACGCTTACCCACATGTGTTAAGTTTCCTGGGAAAATACGATCGTGCGGATATCCAATTATTCGGAAATATGCTTCGCCGTATGATTTATCGCCTGTGTTTTAGAGCAATTCTTTTTCTGTCTTCCGAAAATTGTGATTTGCAAACGCGCCGCAATTGACATATGGTATTAGAATGCTTATTGCGCCCCAATTTAGGGTTTAATTTCAGAAAGCTATAATTAAAATAAAACTTTCGAGATAAAGCTCATTAAAACGTTTGTGAACGAATAGCAAATTGGAATTAGATGACAGATGTCAAAAAAACAAAAATGTGGTGCACGGCAAGGTTCAGCGATTTCTTTTTTCGTCACAAAAGGAGAAACATCACTCGCTCGTTCACGTTTCCAATGGTGCCCCACTCCTTTTTACAAACAAGATAAATATTTTCGCGCAAAAAAATAACCTGGGTTTGCGCTGCTAAATCTGTCGGGTTTTAAACGGACCATTGTAAGAAGAAATGTCGGCGAAAACAGCAAAAACGGCGCGTTAAATTATCCGCCCCAAATTAGACGAAGTAAGATTCTGGGTGATCATTAAAAAGACAACAGAAATAAATATATAATATACCCGATGTGTATATTTAAAATTGGATTAGGTGACGTTATTGAAAATGTTAATTGCAGATTTTTACTCAGACTTTACCGCTTCTTTTGAAAGTGTTTTTTTTTCCTCTCGTAATGGGAGAGAAAAAAATATAATTCTGTGCACTTACACCGTACGTACATTTCAACATATATAATTATTACCATTATAATGTACAGCCCCCTGTAAAATCAACTTGCCGGATGAAGGCCTCCCGACGCTGGGCTCATCATCATGGGGGTTGTGTCTGGGCCCTCCGTCGCCAACACCCGGGCAAGCACGGGTTGAAGAATCGCGGCGACGCAAGCAGTTCGGAAATCGCTCGCCACCGACGCCAGCTATGGGCGGCGTTCGATTCAGGTCGCTGGGTTCGTAGCGCAGTTCGCTGGACCACTGTGCCACCCCAAAGACAAAGATCCCCCCCCACCCCCCCCGGCGGCCACATAGCCTTCAACAGAATGTCCGGGGCAAGTGCTGTTAGCGAGCACCTATGAAGGCCGGCACGGCGCACATGGCACGGACTAACAAACACACACCCCCGGTTATCTTTGACTGCCTCAGTGCTGATATTTACACACCGCACCAGGTACTCATTTAAGGCTGAGTCGACCTAGGGGATGCCTAGAACAGAGTTCTGGTAATTGCCATTGAAGTTGGCCATGAATAGGAATTGATCTCGCGTCACCAGGTGCCGTGCGATAACCAGCACACGAGGCGCGAGCACGCTACGCAATCTCACGCACTCCTACACACGTCAGGCAATTCCCACAAGTGTCTCCATTTAAAGGATTATTTGAAGCCCGTGCGGCTAAGAGACTGTATCGTCATCACGCACATTCACAAAGTTAAACGCGGTCCTTCTTACCTACCTGCGAAACAGGGCTCCAATGACACACGTAAATGGGCAATTTGTATCCAATAACCCTACAATGTTATTCCACGGAATTCTCCATAATGGCTGTCATGTGCCACCCGTCAAAGGTTGAGCTCATGTTGATCTTGGGTCATCCACCAAAAATTCAGATCTTAAGATAACACCGGGGGCTGCTAAAAAAAAAAAACACTCTCGGTCGTAGCCCGGCGGCACGGAGTGGGATCTGCTGTGGCACATTTCTGCTGGAGCAGCAAGCCGCCCCCGCGAGGAGCCCCCCCCCCGCGAGGAGCCCCCGTCGGCGACCGGACACGGCGGGGGGCTTACGCTCGCGCCATTCGAAGCCAATAAATAGCGCCGGGCTTGGGTGTAAATTTTTTTTTTTTTACTCTGCCAAAAATTGGCTTAGTGGGGGGGAGGTGCTGGGCGGGCGGGTGAGCGAGCGGTGCTCAGCTGTGTGGGCTAATCAGGAGGCCTGCGGCAGTGGCGGCGCGAGAGCCGAAGAGGGCGTGAGCGGTGTTAACGCCGCACACGTGGGCTGCCCTTCGCCTGCCCCCCGTTTAACCACAAACATGTGGGGTGGGGTGGGGGGGGGGCACTGGGGGGGCACTGCCAACCCACCCAACGCCTCCCCCCCCACCACCACCGTCATCCCCCGCCACCCACCGCCAACACAAATTTGCCACATTCCACCTAACAACCTCCCCTCGACGTCAGTGTCAGATCCACACAGGAGCCAGCGTTCGTTGTTTTTCTGGCAAGATTCAAGGCAGGGACGAGCCTGTGCTTTAGGGTTTTGCTCTTTGTGTCACGGTTAATAAGAATTATACTTTCATTTTATATAGCGTCATTCATGCCAACAGCATCCCACAATGCTGTACATTATTTATGAGGACCAAATCCCATATACGCGGTTGGGGAGGTACGACGCGAAAGAAGCCCAACATACACACACCTATATACCAAGCCAATGGAAACTGTACTACCAATTAAAGTTTAAAAAATTTGATTTTTTTTTTTAGAAATGGCACCAAAACAAAAAAATCACAGGCCCAAAGGCCAAGTGTGCAAGCGGCCAGGGGACTCAGTGTGCCGATGATGTGCAGTGCAGATAAGAACCGACGTCGTTCTTTAACTGTGTGAGGTTAGGGGAACTCGGGTAAAAGAGATGATGGGAGTTCTAAAGGCAGCAAGGGAGAGCAAAAAGGACAGAATAGTCGATGAGTTACGTGACCTTTAGAAGCTTGAGGCCGGGTTGTACCTGGATGGGAGACTGACAGGGAAAACCAGGTGCTGGTAGACTTGGGCTGATGTGAGCAGGAGATGGCAGTGTAAGTGTGGATTCCTGAATCAATCCGTGGAGGAGCATTACGTGCAACCACTCGTTTTGTGTGGCATTTCTCCGGACACGTGCTGAAGGATCGTTCATGGTACTGGTAAAACATTATACTGCAGGGACCTGCAGAAAAATGGTCTTGTGACTCGGCGGTGGGTGTTCTGTGTAAAGGGGCATTGTCCTTATCATGATGAGGAAGAGAATGGAGGGGGGGGGGTAGAGCAGAGACACTTTTCACATATTCGGAAAACGTTACCACTTCAGTGACAGCTCATACAATAGCAGGTTACATTGAAATAACAACACTGCTTTGTTTTGCTCCGAGTAAAATTAAAGAAAGATTTAGACATTCCAGCTGACCGCCCTTCTTCAGTCCACCGGCAATCTTCAGGCCAGACAGCTAAAATGTCAATAACTTCCTCTCCACTCCCGACGAGAGTAAAAGAAAACCCCGTTATTATTTTAAATTATCCGGTTATTCGCCCTTTATTTATTGACGGGTAAGCAGACTTGAAAGCTATTATTACAAATGATTGGCATTAATGACCGCGTGCGATTAATGGTGACGACTTCCAGCCCTGCGTTCGAAAGACGGAGAAAGCGCCTCCGGTCCACCACCTCCCCCCCCACCCCCACCTGGTTCATTGCAATCATGAAACTATGTAGAGTAAGGAGTGGGATGTATTTAATCCATTAAACGATACTTCGACTCGAGTCTCTTCTGGTTAATATCACTTGAGCAGATGGCCCTACGTTGCAGATTTCCTGAGTGAACAATTTGTATTGTTATTTCCAGATTTGAAGCTTTCGTGACTGAAAGGATTCATACTCTTAGGTTTTGTCGGTAAAGTCACGTAGGTAAAAAATGTAAATTAATATAAGTAAAATAAAATAAATAAATAAAATTCACGACGTTTCGGAAGCAACACAAGCCTCCGTCCACCTGAAGACGGAGGCTTGTGTTGCTTCCGAAACGTCGTGAATTTTTTAATTTGTTTTATTTTACTTTTATTAATTTAATTTATTACCTACGTGACTTTACCGAAAAAACCTAAGCATTTGTATTGTTATTATTACCGTTACTATCAGCGGGAGGAAATGATGGCGCAGCGGTTAGAGATATTTGCGCTATGAGCGAGCCCACCTTCTCGAGTTCAATTCCCAGCCACGGCTAACATCAGTGGCAAGTGATATCCGAGCTTATACTTGCCCCCCCCCCCGTCATCAATTTGGTTGAACCAACGCGGAATATGACGGTCCAAAACAACCACCACAACTGCTGCGGCGTAGGGGGAGGATCTCATCCAGCAGTGGATTGACAAAGTGCTGTGATGTATTTAAAATTCGCATAGTTTATTTGCCGAAGACAGCAGCAACAATTACCACCCGCATGACAAGTTCCTTTTGTTTCATTGGCGAGGTGGAGTTTTAATCCGATTTTGCTTTTGCAGTCATATGAAAGTGACAAAGATTGCTATTCGGACCTCTCGGTGGAGCAGTGGTCACCTCCCGTGCTAGAGAACATCCCGCGGAAGCGGATCTCAGAGAAACACTTCTGACGCCTCTTCACGCGAGCGAGTGAGTGAGCGAGCGAGCGAGCGAGGTTCGGAAAGTGACATTTGCGCGACGCTGCCAGCGAAGTTGCACGCGTCGCGTCTCCCGCGTTCACCGTCACCCAGCCACGCGCGTACCCACTCTGTCTGCTCTCTCGCGTCTGGGATTCCGCGCTGCACGCGAGCGTGCAAACTCTGCCTTCAATTAAAACTCGGCTAAAAAACTGAATATAGTGCGACCAAGCCTGGCAACGGTTCGAATTTAACAAACAAACGGGGCTTTCCGTTTTAATTTCATTTCTTTTTTTCTTGGTTCTAGAATTAACACAGCTGTTCTTCTTGTTGTGGTTACAGAAGAGAATGATATATATTTTTTTCGGGAAGGGAGGAGGGTGGATAATTTGATGGAAAAGTTGAGTCCAGAGGCAAATGATTACGGTACTCTTAGTAAAACAAGGCCCCAAACTGGCAGAGCATGATGGTTAACCAAAGTGACATTTCAATTACATTTTTAAAATGTCCTTGTAATGAGTAAAATGCCAAAAGCGGCACAGTCGAGCAATTAACTTTCTTCTTGTCAGTTCCCATCTCACTTTGATAAGAGATTTTCAGCAGTTAAAACTTATTTACTGTAATGGTTTTTTACTTGCGTGCACAAAGCGGGTGCCATAGCAGCGGGGAGCGCCGTGCAATGGCATTGTCAGAGGCAATGGAAGTAAGGGAGGAGAAGGCATCATTTAGTCAACAGGTCAGCTTTACAAACACTTAGAAAACTTCACACAGCAAAGTTCAGCCGCTTGGTGCCATGACACAGGGCGACAACTTGCCGAGAGCCAGATTTGGCGTTCGCGTGCCCCACCGCTGTCACCGTTCTCGGTGACGGCAAGCGGCGGCAGCGGCGAGATGAGCGCTAGAAGCAGTCATGCCGACACCCGACCCTGCGTCCTCACCAGCCAAACTCCCAATACTTCCCGCATCGAGCTCTAGACAAAGAACAACGTCCACAGGACGAGCCCGCATGGCCACGCCAAAACCTGGTCACCAACTCGTACCACCGGGTCCCTCCAAAAACCGAATCAGAATTCTTTATCCTGGAGAAATCCGATGAGCCATGAAGTTCTTCATCACAGATGTCCGGTATTCATATTTTGGTTCTTTCGGTAAAGTCACGTAGAAGGGAAATAATACAATAATATAAATATAAAACAATAAAAATGCTCACGACGTTAGGAAAAACCGCCACTTTTAAAATATTTTTGCTGTGGATTTCACACCTGATGATGATTGCTTGTGTTGCAGTCGAAACGTCGTGAGAATTTTTATTGTTCTATATTATATTATTTTATTATTCTCTTCCACGTGGCTTTACCGAAAGAACCAAGAATATAGATGTCCGGTAGATTCACAGATATCCTTGGATTCAAACCGGCCGAGCTCGCTGCTGTCGTTAGATCAGATGAAGCCCTATAATACTTCCGCCCCCCTCCCCTGCCTCTCTTCCTCATTTTGTTTCCCCCTCAAAAACCCTAAACGTAGTGGGCTGGAACATATAGAAATATCCGTATCAACTTGCGCGGCAGACAAGCGTAAACGATCGCCGAGTGAGCCACCGGTTGAAATCAAGCGACCAAAAGGCACCGACGTCTCGGCGCCTTTGTACACCGACCGCAGGCCTCCACCTTTCACCGCCTTTGCCGCATTTGGCCGCGCAAATGCCACGCTTTGGCAAATCATCGCGCACGCGGTTTGGATCAGTGGGGGCAAACAGCGCACGGACCCCCCCCCCCACCACTTATACGCCCAAAAATGAAAGCCACGGGTCGGCGCATTGTCCAAAAGTAAATTGGAAGGATGAAGCATCCAAATTTTCAAAAGCATTCAGAGGGCGCGACGCTTCCGGACGCATTGTGCGCCCGGAGCAACGTTCAATATGTGCGCGGACGCTCTGTGTACGCGCGAGAGCGAGGAGTGTGAAAAAGTGTGCATTTAGCACCAACGCGCATTTGAAGAAACGAGGCCCGGCAAGCTGTGCCGGACAGAAGGGGGAAAAACGGGAGAATTAATTTTCTTCGCTGCAAAGGTCAGGAGCAGACACCCCCGCTGCTTGCTAGCACGCCCCGGCCCGCACGCGCGCGCACACACGCACAATTACTCCCCACGAGCAGGGCTCGGCTGCGCTTCGTTAAAACCCTCCCCCCCCCACCCTCGCAGCGCAGATAGGTTTACACACCGTCTGCCCTGCCGCCACCCTGCCGACTCTAATTACTGCTCTACACCGGGGTGCTAGGTGCCGTGCCAATCTCACTCCCCCTTTCCTCCTATTATTATTATTATATACCTCCTCCGTCGCACCCTCCCGCCTCGTGATATTTCTCTGGCGCTCTTCCGCTCTCTCTCTCTCTCTCACTCATTCTCTCTCCCACTCCCACGCTGCGTCTCCCTCGCCCGGGCGCTATCTCTCACCTCCGACACGTGCTCCACATCCCCTCTCGCGTTCTCGTTACTTTTGCTCCGTGGAAGGCTCGCGCAATCTCCTTTGCCCACCCCCCTCCTGCTGTACCCCCCCAACAACAACCTTGGCGAGCGAGTTTGTTCCACATTTTAATGTTGGTGGCATTGCCACTTAGCGCCAATGCCCAGGATGCCATTTTCAAGTGACGACTCGTGTCCTTTGGCAAAAATACATTTTACAAAAATATCTTCAAAGTACGATGCCCCCGGTAACACGGAATGATATTTCGTATCTGGGCTGCGTTTGAGCATCTTAACATAGCAATACAATTTCGTTTTACGGACTGAAACATGAATCGGCAAATACGAACGAGTTTTGCAAGGTTATTTAAATATGATGCGGCTACTTGACATGCATGTATTTTAATTTAGCCCAGGTCTGCCTTAAAAAAACACTTAAAATCTCAATTGGGAGCTCACTTGTTAAAACAATGCTAACGGATGATTCACCACCTTTCATAATTCCAATTGCCACATTTTCTCATTATCTTTATAAATACAGACCGTAATCTGTATGTATGTATGTCTCAAAAACCTCCAGGGTACTTCCCGACAAGGTAGAAAGCTGACATTAGGTACATGGGTAGCTTTTAGGACACAAACAAGTGGAGCAACGTGAAAATCCGAGATTTTTTATTTGAAGGCCACCAAATCTCGATTTTAAGTGCCCCATGAAAATGTTTGCGCACGTCATTCAGAAACCATTCAAATATAAGATGTCAGCTTGTTTCGTTTGACAGCATTAAACAGAAAATAAAATGTAAGCGAGACCCATTGGTTCTATCATTATTGTTTTGGAGATATTTCGGATTAAAGTGGTTTTGAACAAAAAATACGCATTTATGATGTTCAAATCTGAATAATTCGAAAACAGTAAAAGATAGGAGCTTCCCATCGTAGAGTATTAAGTTAATATATTTTTGTTAGTTCTCATAAAGAACAGAATCTTTCCATTGAGCGGTTTCCGATGGGTATGTCTTTAAATAAAACAATACAATGTCTTTTTCGTGTGGAAAAATACACAATAATGGAGTAGTTGTTTGTCAGATCATATAATTTTTTTGTAAAAAATCATATCAGGTTGATTATTACATTTATTGAAAACTGTTGCCTGGAGAAGACAGGCTTTATGAACTAGGCTATGTATAAAAAAAAAATACAGAGTGTCGTCAAAGCCATTCCTAAACTCAAGAATAAATCTAGAAATATTTAAACCAAATATTTAAATAGAGTATATTTTACTTAAACAGTTATTTGGGTGGAGCAGTGGCACAGTGGCTAGGGCACCACACTTCGAACACCGGCAAACCTCAGTTGGATTCCCAGTCAACAGTTAGCATCTGTGCCAATGTGAAATCCGAACCGTTTCCTGGGCCTCCCCATCGCCAACCCACACACTGACAAACGTGGTAAAGTACGGTCAAACAACCCCCGCGACTAACGCAGCCTAGGGAGGCTTTCATCCAGCAGTGCATTGACAAAAGGGTTGTAAATTTGTTGTTATTAAATTATTATTAAATATAATACACAATCATTTCAGTTCCAAATGACACCAAGTTTCATTTGCTTGTGAATTATGCATCCAATTAAAAGCACACATGGAAATAATTTCCCAAATGTACTTGTTTCATCATATTTTAGGGCAAAGTGCATTGCCTGTGCTGGTACTTATTATTCACTGACAGACAGTGCAAGGATCATTGCAATCTTTACATTTTCAGACGTATATAGCTTATATATGTGTAAATAAATCATCTCAATATATACACACACACAGTACGTCAATATGTTTGTTTGTAAGCCGCGTATACGCAAATAAATACCCCGGCATGTCGTATTCGGTGGGAAAGCAGATGGCATGTAGGTGCGCATCGTGCAATCAGTTTTGAAACATCTCCGAGCCAGGTAGAATTCTGAGCCATCGCGTTATTCACCAAAACTGCTGTAGCAATTGCTGCTTTAGCAATGCCCAAAATCTTAACGCTTCCTTTCACTCCCTAGTACGGCACTCCCGATTCACGACGATTCGTCGAGAATCGGATCCAGACTGGATGGTAGCACGACGCCTGTGGTCTGGGATGCGACCTCGTGGACTTGTTTCTTTGATTGTGATATATTTTTGTAGTTGTCTGTGCTTTTTGTTTTTGGTGCCATTTCTTAATTAGTTTATTCATTCATGGTAGGGAGCGGTATTGTAGCGGGTTAACGCGCTGCACTACGAACCTGGCGACCCGGGTTCGATTCCCGCTCACGGCAAACACCAGCGACAATTATCTGTACCGGTCCTGGGCCTCCCCTAGGTCGACTCAGCCTCAAATGAGTACCTGGTGCGGTGTGTAAACATCGCCGCTAGGGAGACAAAGGCGGTCGGGCGTGGTGCTGGCCACCCACCCCCTCGTGTACCGTTCCGGCCTTCATAGGTGCTCGCTAACAGGCACTTGCCCCTACAGTCTGTTAAGGCTATACGGGGGATCTTTGTCTGGGCTTCTTTCGCGCCATACATAGCCATCCGCGTATGCGAGATTTGGTCCTTGTACATAATTAACGTGCAGCGTTGTGGGATGCTGTTAGCATGAATGACGCTATATAAAATGAAAGTATTATTAACTGTGACACCAAAAGCAAAGCCCTAAAGCACAGGCTCATCCCTGCCTTGAATCTTGCCAGAAAAAAAAACAACGCTAGCTCCTGCGTGGATCTGACACTGACATCGAGGGGAGGTTGTTTGGTCGGAACGTGGCAAATTTATACAAGTATAAAATAAAATTTCGATTTAAAGCTTTCGTGACTGCAGGGATTCATCGTCTTGGTTCTTTCGGTAAAGTCACGCAGAAGGGAGATGATAAAATAATACAAATAAAACATAATAATTATTTTATTACGTCATAAAATTAAAGTATTGTTATTAAGCGGACGTCGCAAGCGGCTATGAGGGGTTACAGAGCCAGTGAGTTATCATCTCGTGCGAACTCCACGGGGGGGGGGCGGGGGGGGGGGGCTCCGTGAGTAACGCCTTCCAGCAGTCCGATCGCAAGCCCCTCCTCCCGTCTGTCTCACATGCCACCGAAAAAAATTGGCATCGGAAAATTCGCTCTAAAAAAAAAAGAGTCCCAAGGTGAGAGATGTGCTGCACGAGTCATTCAATTGCCTCGGGTTTTTTTCTCTCCCCGTGTTAATTTATTTAGCAAACTAAACTGCGAGCTCCACTATAAATATGTGTTAAATAGGCAGATGGAGTGCCTTCCACACGTTTATAATAAATGAGAAGAGTTCGGGGTTTGCAGACACCGTGAACTTGCACACGCGCGCACACACACACACACGTTCGCTTACACCCACGAGCAGACCCACACACACCAACTTACACACACACACAAGCACGCTCAAGACGCATGCTCAATCACACTCTCTTATACTCTTACACACAAGACAAAGGCAACGATCCCCCCTTATATCCTAAACAGACTGCGCTGTTCGTGAGCACCTATGAAGGCCAGCATAGTACACAAGGGGTTGAGTGATTAGCGCCACGCCTGGCCGCCTTTGTCTTCCTCTTGGTTATGTTTACACACCGCATCAGGTACTCGTTTGAGATCGAGCCGACCTAGGCGAGGGCCCAGGACCAGTTCAGATAATTGTCACTGGTGGTGGCCGTGAGCGGGAATCGAACTTGGGTCGCCGGGTTTGTAGCGCAGCGAGCTACCGGTTGCACTACCACTCCTCACTCTGTCGCGCGCACACACACACCCCCCGACTCTCAATTGTACACAGACACGCATTCTCTCACTCCAACACACGCACAGCGTATGTCACACACATCTTAGCACCCCACTGAGCTGATCTTTTCAGACACCTTCCCATTACCAGTTCGCATGTCACTCTCGTTTGTCGTCACGATGTCACTCATTCCCAAGGCATCAACTACTGTTGAATTAACCCCGAGCTCCCAACACTCAATAACCCTTCAGTGTGTGGCTCAGCCGTACTTCACACTTATCGCACTCCTAATGCCATACTCAATCTTGACAATCGCAGTCCGAGTTTGGAACATCGCTTGTAAAGTAACATCTTACAGACACTAGACTCTTGTTCTAGATTTGAAGCTTTCGTGACTGCAAGGATTCATACTCTTAGTTTTTTCGGTAAAGTCACGTAGGTAAAAAAATGAAATTGAAATTAATAAAAATAAAATATCAAGTGAGGCAGTGATTCCAAGATGCATCTTGGAATCCCTGCCTCACTTGATACAGCAAATCTGGCTGCGACGGTCCCACCTGATGACGGAGACTTGTGTTGCCTCCGAAACGTCGTGAGTTTTATTATTTTATTTTTATTAATTTTTATTTCATTTTTTTTCCTACGTGACTTTACCGGAAAAACTAAGAGTATAGACTCTTGTTGGTTGCTTGTTGGGGTTTTTTCTCTCATGCCATCATCACAATCGTCAGCCATGATATATCCACTGCTGGACGAAGGCCTCTCCAAGCCGTCCGCATCTCTCTCTTGGTCCTGCAATGTTCATGATCAAAGTAGGTCCTGCACACGAGCCAATCACACAGCTTCATCGCGCGTAATATTTATATTTTTCGTAATCATCATCCATAATCAATCCACTGGTGGATGAAACCCCCAAACTCCATCCCTCCCCACGCAAGCTGCTACCATCTTTCGTGGGCCTGTGATTTTCTGACTGGATGAACCAAGTCAGAAAATCGAGGCGACTCACACGCGTCGCTCAGCGCCTGCTGCTCGTCTCTCTGGCAAGCCAACACGTGCGCGTGTGTCCATCCGCTCTCTTCAGGAAAATGTTTATATGGCTGGCCTTGACACTGGTCAAAGCGGATGCGAGAGATAATACACCCCCCCCCCCCGAACGCTTGGGGACTGTCCTAGGTATCGCTCGTGGCATAGACGGGGAACCGGTCTCCTTTCGTCGCTTCATATCCAGCCCCCCCTCCACCTCCACGATATCTCCCCATCCTATTTTTCCCCTTTTATGTTCTCTTCTTTCGAGCCTTCTCCTGTTTGTCTCCTTCTTTCGTCGAACACTTTCCTGCCCTGCCGCGCTTTCCCGGCTGTGGGGGGGGGGGTAAGCACCACGATAGCGTTGCGCGCGCGTCGGTCGGTCAACCCGAGGAGGATGCGGAGCCTCGCTTCGGGTGTCTTCCGCTTCGATCTCGTCGCCGCTATCGTCGCCGCTATCGTTGCCGCTATTGTTGTTGTTGTCAGAGGATACAAGTAAAACTCAATTCGAGCTGGCTGACGACTTGGGGCGGCCGCGTTCCACTCCGGCACCGTGCGTGCCAGGCAGGCAGGCAGGCAAGACAGCCCTACAAGCGTCGCGGGCAGGAAGTCATCGGCAAGGTGGGAGCTGCACACACAGGCCTCCCCTCCGGCGCATCGCAGCTCCTCCCAGCCACGTTAATGAATCACTCCGGCGTTTTAATGCAAAAACGTCAAAGAACGCTCCCGCATTCTCCGCCGCTTCGCCGAATAAATTGCACGCTCGCGCCGTAATTAGTGCCACGCCGTAACGTACTTGTGCATTGAACGTGTGAATTAAATAATAAAAATAAAAAATAAATAACTTAGATTTTTTTTTTTTCCGAATTAAAAAAAAAGGTAACGGCGTATACTTTAAATAACAATCCCGTCAGTTGTCGCATATCTATTTTAGATTTTTCAACAGGTTATTCGCATTAAATGATAAGACCTGCTTATAAAATGTATTATTTCTCATTATTCACAAAATGCTTTTTTGGTTCAAATATAAATATATTCGCTCTGAGCAGATTTTTATTTTAAATAGCATTACACTTTGCAAAAAGGTGTTGCAGAAAATGTTCCATGCTGTTAATACTGGTCACAAATGCTCATTAAATTGAAGGAGGCTTTTTTTATTATTTTGTAAATTAGATTGGGAAATGTAATTTTGCAAACGTGTAGACAATGTACTAAAATGAGTGGAGATTATTGATAATATCGTGATATTTATAATATCTGTTGTACTGGGCCAATAGCTTCACTGTGTTTTCCATCGTTTGACTCTGAGTGTAGAACTATCCTAACAGCACGTTAACGAAACTTGAGATCAGAATTGTTCCAAGATTTTTATCACGACAATGAACGCTGGCAATCGACTGCTGGATGTAAATTTCCCCACGCCGTCTCAGTAATGGGGGTTGTTTGACCATACTTCACCACGTGATTGAAGCTGGTGGAAAAGGGCAGGACCGGTTCACATCACTCGCCACTCTTATCATCCGTGGCCAGGAATCAAACGTAGGTCTCAGAGCTCCTAGAACAGTGTGCCAAGCACTGCACCACAATCGCCCTTCACCACTTACCTTGTCGATAAAAAATAACAATGCTATTATAATCCATTGCATAGACTACGATTGTAAATTGCATGATATTGTTCATCAGATGGCATAAAGTGGTAGCTTAAATTTTAAGATGCAATATAGTCACGCTTCTTGTAAAGTTACAGAATGTCTTCATGTTTAGTTATGAACTGAACAGCTAAACTACCGTTATGCAAAATAGGCACTTTAGAAATTTATTTCAGTGGTAACAGTTTGTAGCTGCCAGCTGGTTACATTCTCACACCGTAAAACATCCACACCTTTCATCTCAAATCATTACGGAAAGTTGCCATGCAAAATTCACAACCTTTGCCAAAAATAAATGTTGTCCTCCCCGTTACGTTAATCGCTCGTGTTCTGCCCCGCGGTGAGAGCACTCCACTGCCCCCCCCCCCCCCAAGAACGTGCACCAGAACGGCAACCCACTGGCTAACGTCACCTAACCACTGGGCACGTGTATAGAGACCAGGGATGCGTACCAACTTCATGGACGAATCCATAGATAATCCACAAAATTATACCTATATATGAAATATTGGATGATCTGACAGTAAATGTTTCGGATTTATGTGACTGTTGGAGGTGACCTCACTACTAATATGACGTCACTTCCACTCTTTCCCTGCCAAAGGCGGTGGGTGTCAAGCCGCATCGGGCCACATCACTTTTGAGCACGAATACAAAACGGACATGATCCGTACAAATCCAAACTCTGGAATGTTTTCATCCAAAACTCATCCCTAGGATAGACACAGAGGAAGCCGGTGAAAATATTATTTGTGGGGCGGAATTTTTTTTGACATACACAAAATGTTTTCTTAGTTTATAAATAAACATTTTTAAAAAATCCAAAAGAGTGCAAGGTTGACCCACACAAGCAGAGCACGTGACAGACAGATATGGCCAACAGGACCTGTTCAATGATTGCATCAGTCCACCCCTTCTCTTGCTCATAGTGAGTGACCTTTCACCCTCTCGTTTTTGTACATTAATTGTCTAAATAAATTTAATTGCACGGGCTCACCATTGCGTCAGCCTACCACGTCCTCTGCTAATGGTGGACTTGCACCCTCTCGCCCTGCCTCGCTGCATGAGGGTTTTACTGTGCAGGCTGTGTTTGAATGCCAGCCGGTGAATAGGTTTGAGGAGGGGGCTAAAAGCTCCATTCGCCCGAGCCGCCCCACCGCCCATGCACATACCTCCTCAGCCTCGGCCCTCACCGGCTACGCACGCCGGCTATGCAAGTCGGCTAAGCACGCCGGCTATGCAAGTCGGCTAAGCACGCCGGCTATACACACTGGCAACGCATGCCAGCTATATACACCGGCTACGCACGCCGGCTATGCAAGTCGGCTAAGCACGCCGGCTATGCAAGTCGGCTAAGCATGCCAGCTATATACACCGGCTACACACGCCGGCGATATAAACCCACTACGCACTCCGGTTAAGCACCCTGGCTACGCACGCTGGCTGTGTACACCGGCTGTGTACACCGGCTGTGTACACCGGCTACGTACACCGGCTACGTACACCGGCTACGTACACCGGCTACGTACACCGGCTACGTACACCGGCTATGTACACTGGCTATGTATACCGGCTATGTACACTGGCTATGCATATCGGCCGATGTCTTGCACGTGCTCACCTATCGGTGACGGGCAGCATACACACACAAGCCAACCTCTGATTAGCGCCCGGAGAAACTGGCTTCAATTAAGGCGGCTTAACACCTTCACCAAACGGTGCAACATAAAAATGAAGAACCCTTACGGATTTTGAAATGTGATAGGACATGGCTTTTAAATAAAGGGGGAAAAAATGAATGCTTTATCATTTTTTTTGGAATACCGTACTTTCGTCTTGATTTACTCAGACGCAATCATTGAGTCAACAATTTGCCCTAATGCCAAAAACAGCACGAGAAGGAATAATTTTGCGTCAACTTCATTCTCATCTCGCCAACTGATCACGGGACTTTGGCCGAGTTCCGGGACTAATGAGATCTCTTTCCCTATTTGAAACAATCAATAATAATAATGTTCCCAGTGATGACGCAGGCAGCGATTGTGCCTTCTTACTCAATGTTTTCTTCAATGACCGAATCAAAAGCGAAGGTGAAAAATCAATGAATTTTCAAAATAAATAAATTTTCATCAAAACCCGCTGACTCGGTGGCACTGTAGAACATTAAACGACTGGCACAGAACGCACTCGAGCTAATTAAAACTCGCAACCGCCAGAACGATACGACTCCACGGCACGTTCCTTACCCGTTGGACCTACAAAGCAGATGAAACGACATTGCGTAATTGTCATAGATATGGAAACAGTACCGTGGCATGGTTGGCATGGTTGGCATGGTTGGCATGGCGTGGTTGGCGTGGCCCGTGGAGCACGGAATGAAGTGGGGCCCTCTCTGTCTCCCTCTTCATGGTCTGGCCACCTCGGCGCCTCCGGACCGTGGGCTACGGTCAAGTTTGCACTGCCTGGACACTCGGTAGCAAACGTGTCCGGGGGCATCATTTATCACCGAATATGTTACGGGACGCTAGGAGAATGAATAGGCACACGACTCTAGTGCTCGCGGCCATGCCAAGAGGTATAGTGGACGTGGTGCGTTTCGGATGCGGCAATGCGGTAGGTGTCACTGACCCAAACAGCCCAGGTGGAAGTTAAGCGCTAGCTATGGGCCCCCTCGACTGTGGAAGAGACCTGAACGAGGCTTGGCTTTCAATAATTCAAACAGGAAATCCGTTCAAATGGGCCAAACTCGAATTAAACGGCTGTGCACCCGCACGATGCCGCCCCGCTGAGTTAACCGGCTGCGAGAGCCAGTCTCGCGAGGAGAGGGGAGGAGCAAGCATAGGCACTAATAGGCGTCGTGGAGGCAAGCCCCTCCTCCCCTCACCGACAACCAAGCCTCCCCACAATGCCCCCCCCACACCCTCCAACAAGATATTTCCAGGTAAGAAGTCATCTTCACAGATTGCCAACAACCAGTGGCAACACCGAATTGCACACGCGCAAGACAACGTATCGGCATTGGCTGGGCACCCACAGCTTTGTGCGCTGACCTTTTAGCAGATTTCTGCGTGCAGAAAAAAAGGTATTCATTTTTGACACAATGAAATAGCGGGACGAAGTGGGGGAAATAAAGAGAGAGAGACAGACAGAGAATCACATACGATTAATTTCACATCAGCTCAGCTCATTTTATGCGACAGTGGTAATCCCTGTATTTGCTACATATATGCGCGAGTGTGTATATATATACATACAAAGGTGAAAATAAATAAATAAACATCCGGTTAATTTTTGCACTGGGCCTTGGGCACCATTCCCTGGGTGTGTGTGATTGCTGCTTCAGGTTATAACGACTGCTGGGTTAATTAGGCGTTTCGTTAGTAATTACCACGCGCTACAGAGTGCGAACAGCATTTTAGTCCCTTGGTATTCCCCCTCATGCGCTAATTTGTATGTACAATATTTTAAACATGGGGTGTAAATACAGTACATTCCCTGTATGGGACCCAGTCTGCACAAACAGAAAAATAAAGTTTGCAAGCCTGCCTACCACAAGACATCTGTGGCTATCATTTTTAAGCTAAACAAACTTTATTGGTTTTTATAGGTTTTATCGAGTGTTTTTTAAACAGGTCATACTCTAGCTTAGCCCCGTTTGACAGGTGGCAATAAAGGTTTCCGCCAAGGTGATTATCATGGACGTTGAAAATAATAACAAACTTGGTGTAGATAAATGTACGAACATGAAAGGGGATCAATTTGACTGTTAGGAGAAGTAACAGAGTAGATTGTCTCATGCATAGATATGTGTCTCTATGTAAAAATAAACACAACCCATCATCCCCACAGTATTCCAGGATCGTATAATTTCAGTAGCAATCACTTAAATTTTTTTAATTTTAAGTGAGTGGGCTTGTTTCGATTTAAAGCTTTCGTGACTGCAGGGATTCATCTTCTTGGTTCTTTCGGTAAAGTCACGTAGAAGGGAAATAATAAAAAAATAAAAATAAAACATAATAAAATAATTCTCACGACGTTTCGGCCACAACGCAAGCAGCCGTCCCGACAGACCTGTTCTTCACCTGAGAACGGCTGCTTGCGTTGTGGCCGAAACGTCGTGATAATTATTTTATTATGTTTTATTTGTATTATTTTATTATTTCCCTTCTACGTGACTTTACCGAAAGAACCACGAAGATGAGTGGGCTTGGATAGGGCATGCCCCTAAGAAGGGATGATCCCGGTCAAGACGCAACGATGGGCCCCAATGTTGGTCTCACGGTTCCAGCCACAGGTCAACGTTGGCACCACGGTGTTGATAATTAGACAGTCATTGGAGCTATTTAAGTCTGTCTTGAACACTCACCCCTTTAAACTGGCTTTCACCCCCTAATTCTGGCCGTTTACCCCGGTTCTGTTCATTTCCAGATTTCCATACACGGAGTGCATGGGGATCTACGGATGAAATACGCTTTACACGTGTAAATTATTGTTATCATTGATACGATTATCCGGTACCTGCATCTGAGTTTCCAACAGTAATGTTTTCGCTTGGCAGTAGTAAAACAACGTTGCCGTCATCCTGCTAAGGTTTTACGCCGGCTAGAGGATGTAACCTCCTGCAGGTGCTCTTACTTCACCGACGCGTTACGAGATTACAACAACAGGCCATAATAATGAGAACAATAACAATTACTTGGGGTAGCTTCCCAAGACTATTTTCAGGAGGACCCTGGCATTGGGATGTTTGGTCAATACCATTCACGAGTATCTGTCATGTAGGAGATGGCCCACCAGAGAGAAAACACAACATACGTACGAGGGGGTGATGGCACTTCCATGTCCTATTTCACCTCGCAGCTCCACACCTCTAGCAAACAGCTGCTAAACACTGGGCTTGCCCAAGTATTAGCCAGGCTAAAAAAAAACTGCTTCGCTTCTGAGATCCTAAGAGGGTAAGTGTATTCATGGCAAAACATCCAAATGCCAGACCCTCTTGTGTAAGGTGTCTTTAGACTCAGTAAGGCCTTTGTGGGTAAAATCACTGCCATTATTGTGATTGTGATTTCGATTTAAAAAAAATTACACTCACAAATGTAATAAATTATGTTACCAACTGCCAATTGTTTATAACAGACTTGACCACAACTGAAGTAGCTTTGTATCGACGGATAAGCCCGGCATTTATATAAATCAGCGGGCCGACTTACGTAAGAGAGCGCGCGCGCGCGCGCAACCTTTCCTTCCTATCAATGGGAGCGCGGTGATAGCGGATGTTTCGAATACCGCACGGTGCACAGCCGCGATCTCCTCATGGGTGTAAATCACGAGCGGTGTCCTCGATTAAAACTAACAAGGACGAATGCGGTTTTTTTTTGGGGTGGGGGCGATCGGGTGGGTTGCATTCCGCGCAAGCGCACACGTCCGTCCACCGGTTCCGTTATCAAACTCGGCATGAGTAACGGGGGGGGGGGGGGGGGGCCCGGAGGCCAAGCCGCAGGCCGAAGGAATCCCCGCGCTCGCGCTAAGTCATCCATCCCGCGCGTGAGTAATGCGCTCTATCCGCCCCATGGCAAGGATCTTCCTCCGACTCTCTGCGTCTGGATTGTGTCACCCACGGCGGCACAGGAGAGTACGGCACCCACGCCGACAGGCAGCTCGATCCGTCGACCCCCCCCCCCCTTCCTCCTCACCCTTCGTCCGTCCCTCTCTGTCCGTCTCTCCATCAGTCCTCCCATCGGTCCACAACGGTAAATGCCAATGACGCAATGCGTCCCTCAGCGCAATGAGGGTATAGGTGACGCGTAATGAGAATAACTCCAAGGCAAGTATTTGTTTTTGTATATATGTTCACAAGGTTTCAACGGCCGACACATTTAAAACCGATTGACGCAATGCATTCAACGCGTTTTTTCTCGACCCCCCCTCCCTACCCACGCAGGGTTAATTTTGATCACCAGATGCTTCGTGGCCAAGTGCGCCCTCGCGGCTAAGCTCGCGGAGGGCGGACAGTGGCAGCACTGTCACATTGGCACAACACGCGGGGGTGGAGGGGGGGAGTGTGGGGGGGGGGAGTGTGGGGGGGGGGAGTGTGGGGGGGGGGGGAGTGTGGGGGGGGAGTGTGGGGGGGGGCGGGTTGCGACGGTCGGTCGGGCAGCTGTGTACCGTCAGCACTGACAGGGCCGCTCACATCGCGATCGTAAAACTCCCCCGAGCGGCAAGACGTGGCACCTGCGAGGCCGCCGCCAAGGAGGAGGCAGGCAGCCAGGCAGGAATGAAGGAAGGAGGGAGGGAGGGAGGGAGGAGGGGAGACCTGGCAGGCCCCTGTCCCTGCGGAGGGATTCTGGAGCGAGTCTCGTCTCAACGGGGTCATCCGCCAGGTGCGCGTCGCCAACCGCCAGGCCTCCCCCCCGAGTCCGGACAGTTGGGAGAGGCCCGGGTTGGTGGATCAGGCAAAGATGAAGCCACCGTAAGCACGAAGCAACAAAAAGACAGATTTTCCCCCCTCCCCGTATAGCCTACAGAGGCTGTTGGGGAATTTTCTGTTAGCGAGCAGCTATGAAGGCCGACACAGCGCACGAGCGGGTGGGTGGCCAGCACCATGCCCGTCCGCATTTATCTCCCGAGTGGCAACGTTTACGCACCGCACCAGATACTCAAAGGCCAGGACCAGTTTCAGATGTCACTCGTCAATAATCACCAACGGCCATGCCCCACCACTCGACGCACGAGGCACCCATCTGCTGGTCCTGCAGGAGCCAGTGCGGCGAAGAGGTTGCTGCTCGACCTATCGTCTCGCTTGCGTAGGTCTTCTCTGGGAATCGCGGTCACTTCCCACATGCTGAGATGCTCCACGAGCTGAACACGTATCAATAATGAAGACCCCCCCCCCCACCCCCAGGAGAGCGATTCTTCACTGGGTTACCGAGGTCTCAGCGAGGCTTTCCAGGCTCACAAAGGAAATCCTTCTCATGAAACAAAGACCACTGCGATACTACGCAGACTAACCACGTTCAGCTGGATCTGTGTGTGTGTGCGCATTTGTAGCTTAATGGAATATGAGAACAGACAATAAAATAAAACGTGAAAAACAGAATACTTTCATGAATGTAAGTATGAATGTCGAATTTCTTTCGCACCGTTCTTAGCCAACTGTGCAAATCGGAGCTGCGGGGGAAGGTCAACAAACCAAACACAGAAATAAGTTCTAAAGAATTGAGTTTTCAATCTAGATTTAAAAGTGCATCGCTCCCCATTGTCTTCCTAATATCGGAACAGCATTCCAGATGACACATTTAAGTGCGTTATTGAAATGAGACATTGCTCGAAACGTCGCACTGTTATATATTTTGCCGTCTAAGGCCACGCAGTGTTGTCGACAAATGCGTAGCCTTTTATTGTTTGACAATTGTGCTTGTGCACCACTGCCAACGCAGCAGCGGCATCACCGCATAATCTGTAATAACAAATGTACTTATTCGCCCCATTAAAGTAAATATTTTACAGCACTGCAGCTCCATCGCAGCTCTCTGTAGCGGCGTGTTTGTATTGACCGATTTCGAATCGTCAATCAGGCCCCCACGTCCCGGGCCAAGCACCACACATGGTCAGTGTTAATGACTGCCGAACAATCCCCAACTTGTTTGGGAGAGTTGTGTGCTCGGCACTTTCGATTTTCAGTGGAAACGGCCACGCGGTCGGGTTAAAATTTCACACACAAAACTAACTGTGTGGGGCCCCGTGACAACCGGTGGTAGGCTTCATGCGTTTTCCATCTGCTGCAGGATCACACTCCATGGAGGCGAACTTCTTGGTTCACTGACGATCATATATATATGTGTGTAAGTGTTTACAATGAGACAAAGCAATGGTAGAACTGCAGCCTTAATCTTGCCCAATGGAAGTGCAAACCAATCGGCCTCTGGGCTGTAATTTTTTGCGTTTGTACGGGAGGTCACACCGCTATAAAAAGGGACCATGACCGGTGGTCTGCACTAAACAACGGAGTGACGGCCAAAGGAGAGAACACGTCCGGAAGCACGTCCACCCCGGAAGACTGGAGCGGCAAAATCGGCTCGCAACGCCAGAGCCCCAGGAAACCACAAGCAACGGCGGAAACGGCCTTGGGGGGGGGGATGGAGGCCTTCCATCCAGCGTTGGATAGGATCGTGGCCGACGTGGCGTCGGGAAAAACAACAGGAACGCGTTTCAAGCCCTCCGCATGACGTTCGGTCGTTTGGGCTGCGCTTGCTTGAGCGGCCGCAATTCTCGCCAGCCAAGCTGTGGCGGCAGCAGCACCAGCAGGTGCGACCGTTTTGCTTGAGCATCCGATACGCGGCTGCCCGAACGAAGTTTCGCAAGCGCCATGTGTGCTGCGTGTAGCAATCGGCCTCACACAGGCTACGGGGTAACTGGGCACGCACCGGCTCACCCCTCGCTACGATTCAACTCGTGCTCAAGGTTCGAAGGTCCTTATACGATTCGGAGGGTTGAATTTTTTTCCAGTATAATTTGTGCCTTTTCGTTTAGATTGTTTCTCAATTGTTGCTGTTTTTCCGTCTCGTATGCACAGTGTTTGTAAAAATTAAACCCAAGGGCAACATTGGCGTTTCACTCCCGTATTATTTGCATCACTTGTAACATAACATCCATTTGAACGTCCACGATAACACGCAAATATCCCGAGCGTCGACATCGATGCTCGTTATACGGCCAAGTCTCCCAGTGTTTCCTGCGGCTCACTAAAACAACGTCCATGCAATGGCCTCAACTCAACGACAGCGCCGTGTCTCTAAGGTGGTTGGGGGGCATGAGCAAGCGGTCGTATTGACGGAGAAGTAAAACGTGAAACGGACATTCACGAACGGTTCCGCGTTCGGCGTACGTCGTCATCGGCCAGTGTCTATCCACTGCCGGGTGAAGGCCACGTGCCGCAGCCAACCCTCGCGGTTCCAGCGAGGTCTTAAAATATCGCGCAGCAATGGTTTGCAAGCTCGTAACCTATAACAGTGGAACTGTAGTTAATGCCAATTGGCGCACAGTGACTGACCGTACGAGGGCCGCGAAACGGTCGCCTTTAACTCCCCAGCGCTTACTTTTACGCACTGTAGAAGGAACTCGTTAAAGGCAGAGTCGAAATGGGGATAGGCGCGGAAACTGGTTCAGGTATCATCGTGCGCGACCGATGTTAGCCGTGGCCGGCAATCAAAACTCAGGTCGACGGGTATTCCGAGCAGTGTCCTAAACGGTCGTCATTGGTCTGACGACGTTGGAACGATGGACACGAAAACGATGAAGGCCCCTTTGTCAAGCCACTGCTCGGTGAAGGCCCTGCCCATGCTCTACCGGTCGTGAGGGTTATCTACTTCGCCGTGCTGGCACAGTGCGGGTTGGTAAAGCGGCGGCCCGGCACCTGCTCAGTTCAGAGACCGCTGAACTCGGGCCGCTGGGTTCAAAGGGCAGTTCGCTAACCCGCTGCAACGCTGATCCTCCGCGGTTCATTGTTATCGCGAAATTGTAAAGTACAGAAAATAGGATCTTTCATTTATAAAATAAATTGTTAGGAAGTGAATAACATGAGGAAGCAATCGGCAAATCTTGTGAGATTTTTTTTTCCCCCTTCACCGTAAAAATGCTTTTCCTGCGAGCGGTAACGCCGGCGCAAACCCCGCTACCCCCGGTCATAACACACGCAATAATGCGGGGCAGTCACGTCAGGTGTGATGTTACATCCTGAAAGAAATGCGGTAATAAATGAAGCAGTGTGGATGAAATGGATGAGATGTAACATACTCACAATGGGGGTCCCAAACGGTACGTAACCTGAGGAGAGAAGAAATTTGCTCGTTATATTTTAATCACAGAGCACATAGTCCTCACATTAACAGCCAGACACCGGGCAGAAGGGAAACATTAAGTCATGAATTAGGCTGGCATTACTCTTAAATTACTTTCTCTTTCGTGGCAATTTCATAATGAACGGACTGGACTCGGAGTTTCCTACCCTAATCTCGCTCGCTGGTGGCCTGATATTTTTAAATCAGTTCAACGAAACTGAGATGCCTTTTCCTATGCCGTGCTTTTGGTTTTAATTATAATCTCTTAAACATGATTCATTCGACTGTTATTACACTGCCCGGCGATGGCTAATTATTTCATTTTAACGCAATTTTCAAGTCAATAGGAATATACAGCAACACAATTACCGCCGTGAAGGTCACGGACGATAGGATTACGCTTTTCCATGAAATGGGAGCCGTGGCTTCAGCGGTACCACATGCACGCGGTTATGAATACAGTGGTAAATAGAAACAAGAGCTTGTGTTGCATCAAGTTATATTAGGGTAATTTCAGACAAAACAGTTCCCTGTTTGAGTGCGGAATTGCCTGGCCTTATTTTCGCGTGTTCTTCATTGCTAAAATAGAAGCACCCCCCCCCAGCCTGAACGCACAGCCGCCCACCCGCCCACCCGCCCGCCCACCCAGCCATGCCACCCCATTAGGCTAACTGATTAGGACACAAGGGCTGTGACCCACAAATTGCACGCCACTGTAATAACGAGATTCCTCATTTCTCTTTTCCGCCAGCAAGCTTCTATGACTTTATTTACCCACAAGTGACCCTAAATTTGTTTAACGAAATAAACAATGTCTCCTTCCAATATTTGTCTCTGTAAACCGTTGTTTTTTTTTGTTACACAAACCATCTGCCACACGGCCTACTGGGAGTAAATCGTATCAGCAGTATTGGTTCATGACAAGCAAACGCTGGACCGGTTCCAACACGTCCCTGTCTTATTTGCGGTCAGGCTTGCTGGAGAATAAATGCTGGTGAACTTGCACACGGTGTTTCTTGGCAAAGACCCTCCCCAGTAATAAACGCGTCATCGCTCATCAAAAAAAAAATACGATATAAGAAAACACGACACAAAATAATAATTACAATTTGTATAAAATATTAAAAAGGCCACACACATTAAGGCACCGTATAATAATTATTATAATAATGTGTTCAAGACTGCATTTATGAAATGCGTGGTAATTACATTTCTCTAAAATACTATTTTTATCCCAGGTTACGTAATATTGGAAAATATGCCGTTGGAATTATTAGCCAAAATCAACAAAATGTAACTTCTTTAATCAGGTTCCCAGTGTTTTTGTTGATTTTGTAAAGGTTGTTAACCACTTTATAATCAATAATGGCAATGTTAGAAAAGCAACAGTAAAAAAAAAACTGCTGCAAGGACTGAAAGCCAGATACTACACTCATAAAAACCACCTGGGCATCTCAGATGAGAAGAATGAGAATGAAGACTTTGGTTTTGGATGGTTGTGGATTCTGTTACGAGTTTACGATTTGGTCCAATTTATATACAACTTGACGGGCAAGGCTTGTTTCGTGTAAAATAAATGTTTTTTGGCTCTTGTTAGTTTTCACGTTCCCTCCCAGCAATGTCCTGTAACTGTGATGTCCCGTTAACTGCAATGTCCCGTTAACTGCAAAGTCCTGTAACTGTCAGCACTGCCGACAGTCTTGAGCTCTGGTCGTCCTTGTAACAGAGCTGCTTCACTGCTCACTGGTGCCTCACCAGCTGGAATAATAAAGTCTAAGTCCAAGGCCTCAAACGGAAAGGAAATGTGTTCAGCTCTACACTACCTTGATTCAAGCTAAGTTACAATCATTTAAAAAAAAATAAACATCACTGCTTACCTTGAACTTACAGTAATTTTAATTTGTATACAGAATTAGTCACGCTGCCGTGGGAATATAGCTTTTCTTTTTTCAACCATAAAACATGCGGAATTAACGTTTATTTACAGGGCAGTATTTGGTTTTGCATTTGCTGGCCAATTCGCTCAAAACAACTCTTGAATTGCCGTTATTTGTCCATTAATTTGGGCCACAAACAACAAAGCAAGAGTACTTAATAAACACACACACACCAGACACTGTCATTCGCATGCCTGTCAACGCCTTATCAGTGCCTATCTTATTACAGACCAATTCAGACATTGTTGGTCAACCCGTACCCTTGTACATCTCAACGTTCATCCTGCAAAGTCCCATCATAAGGGAGAAACACAAATAGACATTTTTTCGCCCGTATTGAAACGGCTGTACGCCATATGGACCTGAAAACTCAATTTCACTGTACAAGAATACGGGTAAACCGTATGGGTTGACAGGTATACATTCGCCTTAATAAGAACTTCGCTCTATGTCAACAAATTACTTTTGAGTGAATGGCTGTGAACGTAATAAACATCTAACACATCTTGCAACACCACTCTCTCCAGCAGTGCCAGCAGCGCTAGCACATGTGCTTAATAAATGTGATAAACAATATCGAATCATTGCCGGGGCTCAATCGGCCTCCTGTTTTATGGGCTGAAACAGCTGCTTTCAGAGGCCCCGTCGAGCATTTTCGCTGCCGAGTCATGTGATTCCAATGAAAAATCATCTCGGATTTGAAGTCGGAAAAGTGCGTTCAGGACAAATTTTGCAACGTTTTGCAGCTGCCAACCAATGGAACGCATTTTATTTACTGCCATGAACGGCTGAAAAATAGGAGCGGCACTGTTGAAGGACATCAGCTATCGTTTAGACTGACATAGCCCATGGGAATGTCTTTATTATTTTGAATTTTTGGCCATTGCAAATTTCCACGTGATTAGCCACTTCGTTGAGCTATCATTTGTGGCCAGGTCGCTTCTGAAAAATAAGCTAACAGCTTAGTGGGCCTTCTCTGGGAAAATAAAAACAAATATTCGTTTCATGATTTGCTTACCTTTCTTATACTTTGCACTCTCATCGTGTTTCGTATCATTTGTTGTTTTCATTATCTCACCCACCGCTACTGGACATCTGTGAAAAATTGCTTAATAGCTCATCGGATTCCTCCAGGACACAGGAGGCTAGACAACAAGAGGCCAGAAAAGAGGAGGCCAGGCACAGGAGAGGCTGGCTAGAGGAGGCAGAACAGAGAAGGCCAGGACACAGGAGGCAGAACAGAGAAGGCCAGGACACAGGAGGCAAGGCACAGGAGGCCAGCGTAACGGTTTACGCCGACGCAGAGGAGCATGGGCTGTCAAGGCGCCCGGCGCATTCAGACTGCGAGTTGAAAGCATGGCGCAGCTTGGGCTAGACGTGGAGGCAGAGGTCGCTAGGCCTTGCGAGTGGTAGCAAGCAAGGCGACAAGATCGGTGTCTAGACTTAGGACACCACGAAGGAGGGCCAAGGATTATCCACAAGGACGGGCAATTACACGGTCCTTGAAATCATTAATACATTTGGTATTTTGTGTCGTTATCTATAGCAAAGGGGCTATTACGAAACCGCTATGTTTTAGACAATTATGGTCTACAGCAGTTTCACAGCAAGGAGTGATGTTGCCTCATGGCTTCAGCCAATTAGTATATTTTTCCAATTTGGGTTCATATCATCGCAAGGGTCATTAGGCTAGTTATGATGATCATTTGGCAAATCACTCCCTCCCTTGGCCATGATTCGCTGTGTATAATACTTAAAATTGCAAACGAGTGGTATCTTGAGAATAAAAAAAAATTGTGGTGGACGACCATTTTTCATCGAATATATCTGGAGCATTATGTAGAACGATTGAAATCATCGCAGCACCACAAAATCACCACTTATATGGCAGGGACACGTCGCGAGGAGACGTGACGGGCCAGCGTTCACACCCAAGAGGATGAACAGGGCGAAGAGGTGCAAAAGCCAGACTTGTTGCATCGCGTGACTTTTGGACGTGGTGACAGCTTGGGGAGGGAGGCCTTCATCGAGCAGTGGATAGATCATGGCTGATGACGAAGCAGTGGGTGTATGAATACTAAGAGGTTCATAGGCCTGGGAAAAGGCCTCTCACATGCCGGTCCATGAAAACGATCGGCACAGGGGTATTACGGAGATATAGATATATATTCCAAAATAAAAACCCTTGCAAGGCCTTTAAATTACAGCTCTTGCCACTTTAAACATCCACAAAAGTTACCCTTGGATTTAACGACTGTTATGGTGTTATTTTAGCAGATCTGGCGCGAACAAGGTAGACGTTAGGCACCCCAGGTGGTGTGAAATTCACGCCACATGTCTTGACGCAAACGTGTTTCGGCCATGTCTGCTGTGGGCCTGCTTCTCCTTGCCTTATTACTGGCAAAGCTTGGGGTGTGTAAGAAATAATAATAATACCTTCCCCTGTCTCTGTGTAAACACAGGATGTTAAACATCGTTGGTACAGAAAGCATTAAATATCAACATATAATTAAGGGGGAGGAGAGTGCATAGTAAGTAAAATCTCAGGCTCATGGAAAAGGTTTTTGTCTGGTTTTTTTTAATAAGTTATACTTAAGTACTTCTCATTTGCAGGTTAACGCATCAATCAATACTGTTCTAAAGAAGAAACAGTGTCCATTAGGCAATGTTTTGGGCAATGGCTCTTCTTCATAGAAGAGAGACAGGGCAGCGGTGAGAGACATAGTGAGTCAATAGATCGCAACCGCGGTGCCCGATAGAAAATATTATTTTTAATACATCACGTGTATGTCGTGTGCCACTGCGGCCGGTTCACAAGAATGGGGGTGGAGAAACTCCACCCACGAATACCGCGGAGGAAACGCAGAGGCAGAGGCAGGTGGCGCACGGCTGACACGGGTAGGCGGTGTTGACGGATTGGTTGTACGACTGGGGATTAGTCACCGCGATGTGTGCGGGGCGGTCAATGTGCCAGCACAAGGGCACCTGTGCAGCATCGCCAAAGGAGAAAAAAAAATCGAAATGCTCGGGGCAGCAAAGTGCGGCACTTTACCGTGGTCAGCACGACCCGGTGCGCTGGTATCCAGAAAGCCGATTTGCGGACGCTGCTTGTGCCTGCACCTGTGCGGCCCATTGTCCACTGCTGGATGAGGGCCTCACCGGGTCATGTGGATTTTGTGGGCCGTAATCGTTATGGTTGTGAGCTCAGCTCGGTTTGGTGAAGGTGGTGAACATATCCGCATGGAAGTGCAGTACAACGGTGGATTTTTTGCTGCAGTGCCCTCTGCCGTCTATCACGTTGCCTTCAGAGCCTGTAAGACCTGTTTTGCATGGCAGTGGCCCATCCAGGCACTATCCAGGCTCAAGTTTGCTTAGCTTCCGAAATCTGATGAGATCAGTAGCATTGCGGGTGATATTGTGACAGGTGGATGATGCGTATTAACTTTGTATTACGTTCCCATTTATCCATCTCAAGTCACCTTTGCGTTGAAATTTTTCTAAAATCAATAATCTCTGCAAATGCGTTTTGTTTGAGAAAATTCAACGTTATTTTTAACGCTGTATAATTCACGTATGATTTATTAACTATTTTAAGAGGTGACTACGTGGCTCAGAGGTCAGAGCGCTGAGCACCGCTGCGTTGCTGGGTTCGACTGCAGGCAGCCACCCGTGACTAAACCGTGTTGTCACAAATAACTGCATGACCAAAAACTCTAACGTAAAATGTGTTTCTGCGCGTAAAATACAAGCTCTGTCAATTAACGATCGGGTTGCCCGTCACGAGACGAGCATGACTCACTACTGTATGGCCAGAGGCCACTTGAAGCGATCTCAGAGCAAGCTCTGTGATATCCGCTTCCGCGCAGGCCATTCTCCGTGAGATGCATGCAAACGGATATTTTTGGCATCACGACGCGAAAATGACAACTGCAGAAAACGGAAAACAAAACACCGCATTCAGATTTGTGTGCGCTTATGAAGACGATCAGGAGGGTAGCGATGGCGTGGTGAGGGGAGGGGCAGTGGAGAGGGGGGTGGTGGGGAGGGGGGGGCGGTGGTTCACCCTCTCGGAAACGCCACACATTCGCTCGGCCGCATGCTCGGACCTGTCCCGCAAATTTCGCCGGTAATTATCCCACACGGAATCCCCCATGCGATGGCGGCAACACCGCACCCTCGGCCCGGCCTGAGCAGCCGGCTGACGAGCGGTGGCCACCGCCCACACGTGGATCTTGCCTCCGAGCATGTCGCTAAAATGCGGCGCGCGTCACGGTGGAGAAGTGGCGGTGGGGGGGGAAAGAGGGGAAACCCCCCCCCCCCACACACACTTTCCGCCATTACCGAGTCGAGCATTATTCCCAAGAACATGTGCGCACGGGCAATAAATTACCGGAGTGTGTTACTGCGAGCTCCCTTTCTTTTGCGCCGGGCAATGTAATGTGGGGGTAATGTAACGACATCGCTTAATTCGGAGGGACTTTCCTTCTTTGCACTCCTGGACGTGTTGAAATATGGAACGCCAATTACGTTCAAGGGTGTTTGCCCGAGAGCGATAATGATCAATTAACCCTTCCCAAGGGTTATTTATTGAGCTGTGCATTATCTTCAAGAGGGGCCGGCGCTGCTGCTGAAGGCAAGGAGCCGGCGACGGGCGGGATATTTATCGCTCTTCACGTCAAAGACGCCACCTTCCCCCCCCCACTCCCGTTCAACAAGACAAACGCCACGGCGTCCTTAACCCCCGGTATGAGCGCAGGCAAAAGGGGGGCACTCACGGTGGCGAGATGGTAACTGCCTTGCCTGGTATACGGGAGGTCGTGGGTTCGATCGCGACTCCTGACGCTTGTATATTTGGAAGCTTGCGCGTTCTCCCCGTGGTTTGCTTGGATTTTTGTCCGGGACCTCCGGTTTTTCCCTCCACATTTAGAATCAACATCGCGCGTTTAGAGTATTTGGCTGCTATTCATTTCCACGTGCTAAGCCACTTCGTTGAGCTATCATTTGTGGGCAGGTTGTCATATAGCCTCAGTGGGCTTACCTTGTAAACCATTTTTTTTTTAAACAACGCCCACGCCAAAATTAAATTAATTAAGTAACAGGCAAACAAAGTCGCTGATGAATCTACAGACGCTTGGCTCATTAAAGCTGGGTTTTTTTTAAGGTCCTTTAAATATACATCCCATTGCGCTGAGAGGAAAGGGTGGAAAAAAAGCACCCGGGCTAGAGGTTGGGTATGAGTTTCATATTTCATGCCTGGCTTAATCTGATAGCAGGGCTCTCTCTCTCTCTGCCCAGCCATACGCGCAGTTGTAAAACTTTGCTGGATGCAGTCGATCACGTTATTGCGCCGTGATTCTCTTTTACACGCTCTTTCCAATTTTTTTTTCACTTCCTCCCTTCCCCACTTCTGCATTTAATTCCTTCTCTAACAGACGCCGCTACTCGTTAATTGCCACCAACGGCCACACCAGGTGAGCGGGCGAGGAGGGCCCACGAGGGTGGCGGTGCTGGGTGTTGATTCGTAGCGGTGGCGGTGGTGGGGTTGGTGGTGCCGTTGCAGGTGGGGGTGGCGGGCAGCGGTGGTGATGATGAGTGTGGTGACGGTGACGGTGGTGGTTGGAGTGGTGGTGATTGGTGTGCAGTGTGGGTGGCGACGGTGATGGTGGAGTTGTGGTGGTGGTCGGAGTGCCGGTGGCTGTGGTGGAGGCGGCGTGGAGTGGGAGGTGGAAGCAAGGAGGTGCAGCGACAAGCGGGAGAGGCAAGGCACGGAAGTCCGCATGGGGAGGGGGCAAAGGTGCTGTGGTGGAGGGAGAGAGCAGCCCAGCAACCCCTCGTTAACGAGCAAAATATTCGACACGGTGCGAAAAGACCGCGTCCGAGTGCGCCGAACGAAAGCCTCACCTGACATCCGGAACGGCATGAAAATCTTCTCGCCCGTGTCAGGGTGCAAAATGGCCTGCGAGAGAAACAGCCATTAAGAGCGTGCACAGACAGAGGGAGAGGAGAACGACCGGGGCCGAGTTAAAAAAAAAAATAAACATCGGAGCGAATTCTTCGCCTCAGCGGAATGGAGAGAGAGAGAGAGAGAAATGTTGCGCACCACGCACGATCGAAGAACGGCGTTGAGCAAGCAGACTGCTCGGCGTAGAGGACCTGGGGCACGGGCACTTCCCATTACCCGACGCCATGGGGCTCTTCACACACACAAATCAAATGCCGAAGTCCGAGCCGCACCTGCGATCGCGGTTTCCTGGCTTCTGCGGGCACTGTGCTCGGGGCGCAGGGCGCGTCGCCACTCACGACTCGGTTGTGCATTTGTCCCAGGCTCGGGAGATGGGTAATTGAATCTGTGGGAGCGAAGCGCCCTCGCGATACGCACATGGTCTGTTATCCCGGCTTCTCTGGTTTTTGTGCCACGCTGCGGTTTTCTCAAAGCCGAAAAGCTAACGACTGGAAATGGCCGAACATCCCAATGAAGCAGGACCCTCCTTACAACGAAACTATTATTGAGACTCAATGAGGCTTTGGCAGCGCAACGGGAATTATGACCGATGTATTATGCGACCCGGGGGGCCGTCACCAGCTAGAAAACTACACCCACGCAGCGACACATTTCGACGAGGTGCCGCTCCTTACACGTGCCATCAAATTAAACGGGGGTGGGGGGGGGGGAGGGGAATTACATTGCACGCATCCTACCGACCCCCCCCCCCCCCGCCGCCACCGTTTCACAATATAACACAACAAATCCAGGTAAGACACCAAAGAAAAGTATGGGGGGAGGGGAGAAAGAAAATCACCATCATCAGCGGCAATTTCATGTTTTCCTGCAAGAACCTACACTCGGGGAGTAGGACAGGAAGGCTGAAAGAGAGTGCAACAAGAGGGTAGAGAGAGAGGGAGGGAGAGCGCCAGTGATGGGGAGTGAGAGATGTGCAGCCAAGATAAAGGAAGCACGGTAATTAGCGCCATGCCACTTCTTTGCACAGCCTCCTGACGACGGGGGTTTCATGCAGTGAGCTCCGGGCGAGGCCAATTTGTACTCTGCCACGCTCTCGCTCTCCATCTCACCAGCTGTTGCCCAAATTAACCTTTCGAGGGCCACGACAGCCAGGAGCAGATTTGCGCTTAAGAGCCAACGAAGAACAGCCGATGGTGATTTGCAGCGTTTCACGCCGTCGCGGGGCCGTTAGGGTTTTAAACTGCGAACGTCATCCCGCGGAAGGAAAGTCGACCGAGGCAGAAGGGGACGGTGGCAGTGCAAATCGGGATTTTGTGCGCAAGAGCGCTTCAAAGGGCACGTCAAGCGGCCCGTAGAGAGCGGCAGAAAAGCCACTCGGGTCCGCGCCTTCACCGAAACCGTCACATGATGGGCCCTCCGCGCGACTTCGTAGACCCGCTCAGGCCCGGCTGCGCTAAGGCGGGGAAGCTTTCGGAAGAAGTCTGGGTTAAAACAGCAGTCGTTCAGGTGTATTTTTACGCGCCTTACAGGACTGCACGATTTCTCGCCGCTGGTAGACCGGAGTAGACGTGGCACGTGACTCGAGGAGCTAGAGCCTTAGCGAGAGGCACCACTGGACGTTGGCACCCCGGGTACGAAAATACTTTCCTGGGTCGCGGACCCGGCTGAGTCGTTGCCCATCTTGCAGTACAGCACAGCAATGCTACTTAATGGTGGCGGAATTGTTTTGACTTAATGTATGAGCAATCGCGGCTAGGTTGTGTGTTATTTCGGTTTCTCAAGGAGGTTGAAAATCACCGTGCTGAGGCTTAACATTGCTGGGAATGGGTAAGAAGCAGTTGGACTTGACAAAGCGCGGCTTTGATTATTGGTTCCACACTATGCTCCAACTGGCTCACAAAGGCAGCAGATTAGCATCGTTAGCTGTCCGTCAGAGCACTTTCGGGACAGAGGGGAGAACGGGGCCAACGTTTATGGATGAGTGTGTACGCCAGTGCACGTGTGTCTTCGTGTGTGCCTGTGTTTGTACGTGTGTCTGTACGTGTAGAGTGGTGGTGTAGCGGTTAGCACGCTGCGTTATGAACTCGATGACCCGATTTTGATTTCCGCTCATGGCCAACACCAGCGACAGTTGTCTGAACCGGTCCTGGGCCTCCCCTAGGTCGACTCAGCCTCAAATTAATATCTAGTGTGATGTATAAACATCCCCTCTGGGGAGACAAAGGAGGCCGGGCGTTGGAAGCACATGAATTCGAATCCCAGTCGGGGTCGATTCAGCCCATGATCCATCTCGGTTCAATAAAATAAATACAACTTTATGAGGAAATCAAGAGCAGTTATCTTTTATAAATACTCGCCAAAGAAATGTGGATTTCATACCACGCTAACAGCACTTGCACACAGCACTTGCCCCAACAGTCTGTACGTAAACGCGCATCTGCGCGTGTACTTATGACTGTGTGCATGCGCGCGAGGGTGTGCCTGTGTCCATGCGAATTCCCCGTGTGCGAGAATTTTCATGTGCGCGCGTGTGCATGTATGCATGCACGTGCCTAGAAGCTGCATGTGCTTTGCTTTGTGTGCTCGTGCGTGCGTCTGTGTGCGTGCGTGCGTACGTACGTGCGCGTGTGCGTGTCTGTGTCTGCGCGTGTGTGTGCCGGCTACCCTCGGCCACGAGAGAGCCTGTGCCCTCATCCTGACTCGTGTCCTGGGTCTCCACCAACATCTGGCTCATGATGAACATTCCAGGCCTAGTGGGGGTTTTCATAAAAAAACATTATAATTTCTTTCGTCTATTGACTGCAAACAGGCAGTAAAATGGGCCATGTACTAAAAAAGAAACTTTGATTCATCACTATCACTTGTTAGTGTTTTAATGGCATTGCTGAGCACAGCGCCGAATGCCAACAAAGGTAATCAAGATCTCGAAGCGCGAATTATATCACGGCAGAAATTAACTAAGACAATTTTTTTCTTTGATTCGGCGAGGTTATAGCAATTTTGGGGGAAAAGATCACGGATCGCAGAGCAGTCCTGAGGAAGGGAGCAAGAGAAATTAACTATCCTGCACCATAGCATGTGAACACTAGGCGTGTGACTGACGATGCATTGATTAATCAATTAACACCAAGTGTTCCAAACATATCGATTGGGAGCGCGTGCGTGCTTGCGTGAACGACTTATTGTTGACCTGTGTAAGATTTAAGTGCTTGCGCGTTGGTGGAAACCCTGCAGCAACCACTAGAGGCGCTAAATTCAACACAACATGTCGAATAGGATCACGCTTGCGAATGGTGCGCGGCGGAAATCATCTCGTGTCCAACGGACACAGGATGATGACACGGCAAAGTTAGCGAAACAAATCCCATCTAAAACCATGATTTTAAACTCTGCCACACAACCTCCGAGTTGACGTCCTCGTGGATATAGCAAAACGAGCACGCTCTGGAACTGTCGCTCATGGCACTGTTACAGACGCGCATTTTCCATGGCAACAAACATTCCTATCGTTCGTTACGAATGTTCCCGCTAAACAGCTTGGAAATGAAACTTCTTACGCATAAACTTCACATCTGCTTGTCAATCCACTGCTGGATGAAGGCTGCCACAAACGGTGCGCACACTCATGGGACAGCCGAAGTACAGTCAAAGATGCCCCGTGAATTTGTGTGAATGTGCCACCAAGAATGGTGAGCTGTGCCGGGTGCCACTCTGTAAGCCACAGTCACCTAAACTGTAATGTCACCCATTTTTGTCGCTGTAGATGGTAATTCATTTCGAAAACTGAAAAAAAAATTTTTTAGTAAACGTGCGTCTCTAAGAGCAAGTAGGCCTGCAATTAAATTATAAACTAAAATGAAACAATTTTTTATTTTACCAGGTAAGGCCCACTGAGCTATATAGCTCATTTCCAGAAGCAACCTAGCCACAAATGATAGCTCAACAAAGTGGCTTATCATGTAGAAATGTATAGCAGCTACATTCTCGAAAACGCAAGTTTCTAAATATGGAGGGAAAAACCGGAGGAGCCTAAGAAAAATCCACACGAGGGTTGGGATCGAACCCATAACATCTCCTACATAGCAGGCAAGTAAGTTAACATTTGCTCATCCATTCAGCACATTGAACGATGTGGGGGCTTTCTCTTAGCACCTTGCTTTCCTCCCAGATATGGAGATCACTTCGAAAATCTACCGGCCTAACATCGCAAACAGACACAATATATTAATTTCAAAATCACCACCGTCATCATAATCATCATCACCATTAGCATCATCGTACAAGAGATATAGCTGTATCACTTCCAACGATCGAACACTTGAATAACTACACACTGGCACAGCGCCACAACGGACAATTAGCACACCGCCCGTTTCCAAAATCTTAAGGTAAAAAGAGGACCAAAAAAAATGAAAGGGGGTGGTGTGTCTAAGAGGAAAGGGCTCTCTGGCAAACAAAGCCGATATCACGCACAATATCGCGACTCGAGTGGCCTGGACGTAAATCGCTTCGCCCTCGGATTAGAGCACAAAGGCTCAGTCTCCGCGGAGAGCCGATGACGAGTTGATTGCAACGCGCAAAAAATGTTAATGCGGCCGCCGCATTGCAGAGCGAGCGAGCGAGCGAGCGGGGCCCGGAGATGGCCGATCTCGGTGGATTATGCAAATGTTAAACCAACTGTGCGCGCACTCCGAGGGGCTTCCACGTCTGATCCCCGAGTGACTCTCTAATCGTCTCAAACGTCTCTGTTCGGGGGTCAGCGTACAGAGTAGGGCATTGTGGGCGAGGACAATGAAGTTCAGGTTCGGTCAGCCTCGTGCGTGCGTGCGGACGTTCTTGTGTTTTTGTTTCATCGCTTGGACGAGTTCAAATGGATTGCCCACCCCCCCCCCCCCCCCCCCCCCCAAAGTCCAGGTCTGGGAGGCTTTGTACCGAGCGCCGGGGAGCTGACGAACTCGGCGTGCGTTTGCGCTGGGAAGCCCGCACCGCCGCTACCGCTGCCGCCCCTGCGGGTTTGCGCTCACGGCTTTCACGGGGAGGGTCCGGATCGCACCGAGAACGTGGGTTACGTACCTGCTTGACTTTCTGCGCTTCCCAGAGCTGCAAAAACAGAAAACAAAACAACGATTTTGACTTGAAACTTTCGTGACTGCAGGAATTCATATTCTATCAGGACCGCTTGTGTTGCGATCGAAACGTCGTGATATTTTTAATCACTTTATTTTTTTTTATCTTTTTATCTACGTGACTTTACCGAAAGAATATAAAAACAACGATTGCTTTTATATGATTATCATTATTGCTAATATTCTTTATTTTATTCAATGTAACATTGACAGTCAAATATGTTTGGGTTTTTACAGCACTTTGTGACTCCACCGCTGTCAGTCATAATAATGCAAATTTCAACTTGTAACGCAACGCACAGCATTCACTCACTGTCGAAAACAGGCGACGACTCAGAGGCGCGAGGAACCAGACAGGCAGGAATGCAGCCTCGGCAGTGCCAACAATTTCCCAAGCTTCATGTTCTTCTGCATAGTAAGGTGCTATTGGCCAATTAAGGAGTGTTCACACGTGGGGGGGAAACCGGAGCACCGGGAGAAAACCCACGCATGCAAGGGGGAAACACTCTATCCCACAGACGGTACTGGTGGCGTCCACAATTTTGCTGTACTGAATTCTCCTGGCGAGACAGGGGATGACATCTCCTGGACGTGCACACAGAGAGGGAGCGTCACGTGATTTGTGCGATCCACCAATCCTCGCGTCTACAGTGCTGGATTAGAGGTGTGCGTAGCCACCACCGGCCGTCTCGTTACTTCACCACGCTGGTCAGTGGTGAATGAAGACTCAGTAATTATAGTAATTGATCTTCTTGGTTCTTTCGGTAAAGTCACGCAGAAGGGAAGCAACAAAACAACAAAAATAAAAATAATAAAATTATTATTATTTTATTATTATATTATTTTATATTATTTTATTTTATTATGTTTTATTTTTGTTGTTTTGTTGCTTCCCTTCTGCGTGACTTTACCGAAAGAACCACGAAGATGAATCCCTGCAGTCACGAAAGCTTTAAATCGAAAAATATAGTAATTGAGTTTTCATTCACCAACCACTAATAATTATTTTCAAAAGAGCCCAAGTGGTTTCCCACTGAACTGGACATAGGGTGGTGCTCATCTCCTCTTCACAGCCCTGAGCTCGTGGTATGAAATCCACATTTCTTCGGCGAGAGAGTATTTATAAAAGATAACCGCTCGTGATTTCCTCAAAGTTGGATTTATTTTATTGAACCGAGATGGAGCATGGGCTGAGTCGACCCCGACTGGGATTCGAACTCATGGGCTTCCAACCAAAAGCCGCCGAGCCACCAGGGGGCATATGGTAAAACAACTATTAAAATGAAAACCAGAGCGGTCTTGATTTGAGTATTTATCTTAACAATGCCATGACGTTTACATGCCACCCCATCATGCGACAAGACATGTCACTCTTACGTTAGGGGCGAAGTCAGACAAAATGTTAAATAAAGCCCTGTGGGTTATCATCGTCAAGTCCAGACTTGCACCTCTAAAATGTGTGCCAGGTCGCACTATATCCGTCACACAAAGGCCAGACCAATATCAATAATAATTAAATTAATATATTTACCAAGGAAAGTCTTCTTAAAATTACTGCAATTGTTGTCACTACTATTCATAATTATCGCTGATTAATAAATGACTTGCTGTTCTTGAAGCAATGCTTGTTGGAGTTCATTTTGAAAATAACATGAAATGCCAATTAATGACTCCAGTTATTTACAAAAGAAAGGCTCTCTCCGAGTCTCTGCACACTTTTTTCAGGAGGGCCCGCTTCATTCGGATGTTTGGTCAATTCCATCAATGAGTGTTTTGGCATCGAACAAGCACTCACATTGACCCCCCCCCCCCCCCCAGGCCTCAGCGTCGATGCCATCAAACCTTAACAAGCAACTCTCCTTCGCGACGCGGAGTCAAAGGGCAATGGGACTAGGTCGAAGGTCAACCGTCAGCTTCCGACACAAGTGGCCGTTACCAGAGTTTGAGCCTCTCCCACTGTCGAGATTGCTCACGTGTGTTCCAGAACAAAATCTACAAGCAAACGAAAAATTTTGATTCGACATTTTGGATTTAACGAAAATGCACACAGTATGTTTCCATCACCCAATGTAGAACCACGCAAACTGCTATGATGGCGAGATGTTAACTACCTCGCCTGGTATACAGCAGGTTGTAAGTTCGATGCCAACCCTGACGCCTGTACATTTGGAGTTTGCGTGTTCTCACCGTTGGAGCATGTATTTTTCTCCGCATTTAGAATCATCCATCATGCGTTTAGAGTATTTGGCTGCTATACATTTCCACGTGATGATAAGTCACTTCGTTGAGCTATCATTTGTGACCAGATCGCTTCTGAAAAATAACTATATAGCTCAGTCTGCCTTAACTGGTTAAATTTAAATAATAACATAGTTAGTTAAAATCAATGTATAGTCAGGATTTTACCCCGAGAATGATTTCCGTGAATCTCTAAACAAAGTCATCAATAAAATGTCAACCACTTAAACTATTCAATCCTCAGTTTTATATTAGATATATATACATGTTTTAAACTGCACTCGTATTTACCGGAATCGTGTTGGTAAGTAGGGATAATGATAATGAAATGCACGAATTAGTAAAGTACTATATTGGTAAATTAACTAATCAATTTAAGCGTCAATTACTGGCAAGATCCTGTAGGGAGGGAGAGAGATGTGTAAATTAAACCATTAAATTAGAGGGAGGGGGGGTAGCAATGAAGCGATGAATTGGATTTATTAGCATCCATTTACCTTACAGCCTTTTCCTTTTTCCTGGCCCATTTCCCAATTATGCAGCGCTACCAGCCGACAAGTCAATGTGGAAATATCAGGGAGAAAACAAAGACCAGTATCCCCCGGATAGCCAGAACAGCGAGTAGCAACCTATGAAGGCCGGCACGGCACACGAGGGGGGTGGGTGGTGGCCAACTCCACGCCCGGCCGCCTTTGTCTCCCCAGTGGCGATGTATACGCACCACACCAGGACACTCATTTAAGGCTGAGTCCACCTAGGAGAAGCCCACGACCGGTTCAGATAATCGTCACTGGTGTTGGCCGTGAGTGGGAATCGAACTCGGGTAGCCAGGTTTGTAGAGCAGCAGCGCGAACCACCACGCTACCGCTCCCCACACGCGCACACACACACACATATACACACACACACACGTGCACCTATGCACACACATGCCAAGTGGCCAGATTTGTGCTGCCATTTCATTGAAACCAAGTCAACTGAAAACCTGTCATGAAGGGCAACCTTCGAACAACACCGGTGAAAGCTGTGAGTTCGTTATTAATGCGATGGCTCGATATGTAAATTCATCACCTCAAACACCAATTGGGGGCTGGCTACCTTCATTGAATGGTCCCTACATCAATCACGAATTCAGCTAAATAAACGATTAAGAAGTGAGAAGGTATCTTTAAACAGAAATGTATTTTGAGAGAGAGTGTGTGTGTGTGTATAATGCAAACAATACACAAGTGAACGCCTCATTTACATACCAATTAAGCAGTCCACGGTGCAATTTCAAAGTATTGTGTTGAAAGGATGAACACAATTTGTTTATGACCCAATTAAGTGAATCAATGAAACTGCTAATTTAGCGTTAATTGGATCATAATTGTTGAAATATACCAGGTAGGTATTAATTATAAATTCATTTTTGAACGAACAGAAAATAACGGCTGTATTTAACGTACAGAAACACCACATAAGCAGGCTTGTGAATACTATTCCATTGACATCACCCTATTTATTTCCTAAACCGCAATTGTCATGTTTTCTCCTGTGAAGTCATATAATAATAACGTAATTGGATTATTTGAACAGGGACCCTCAGAATGTATCACCACATGCAACAGTAAAGTGACTCAGCGACTAATTGCAATGTAAACAATTGCATATTATGCGGGAACGCCAACCGTTAATTCACGCAAACCAACCAAACGCGCGCCTTTTGAAATATTTCACATGGCGCGCCAAAATACACACGCACATCAACGAACATCCGAGCAAGCAAAAATGCGTTTGGGGAGAACGAGCCAGATGAATAACGCGCTGCGTTGCGAAGTTTGAGAAGTTCCTCAACGCAGCACGACGGATGTGGCTACGGATTCGTGCCGATCTCAAGCGAAAAGAATCATGGACGGTGGCGCTCGCGTGGTTCCAACGGTGGAACCTGCGTCAGCGGTAGGCGCACAAAGGCAAAGGATCCCCCCCCCCGTATAGCCTCGTCAGACTGTTGGGACAAGTGCTGTTGGCGAGCACCCACAAAGGGGGTGGGGTGGTCGGAACCACGTCCGGGCGCCTTCATCTCCCCCCGGGCAGCGATAACTTGTACACATCGCACCAGGTGCTCGTTTGAGGCCGAGTCAACCTAACGGAAGGGCCGGGACCGGTTCAGATAAACGTCGAACCGATGTTGTCCGTGAGCGGGAATCGAACTCGGGTCGCCGGGTTCGTGGCGTGGGGCGCGCGAACCGCTGCGCGGCGCGGCACCGCCCACGCTCGCACGCGCGTCGGCGTGCCTCTCCGTCTCTTGCGCGAACCCGCGCGCACGTGACACCCGAGGTCGCGCTACCTGCTTGTCCGTCACCCCGGGACGAGCGACGCCTTTCTTGTAGTCGTCGAGAGTCTCCACGGCTCGCAGGACCTCCCTCTGGGCCGGGGTCGGCGGTTCGCGACGGAGCGGCGGGCAACGACAGGTGGGGGCGGAGATGGGGGGAGAGCATTCCAAGCAAAACAAGGAACGGGAGAGGGGGAGGGGGGGGAAACGTTGAACGTAAAGTTAGGTAAAATCAACGAGACAAAATGGAATTTTCTTTTTTTAAACATCACCGCAACATTTGGTTCACCTCACGGAGACAGATGGACCGAGGGGCCCCACCCATGCGCATATCCGAGGGGGAGGCAGGGGGGGTGTAAGTCGGTGGAGGGGGGGGGGGCAGGAGGGGTGTTGAATCGGTTCCTGTCGCCGCACAACAAACCCCAATTAGCGCGAACGAGATGACTCTTACGCCACCGGATCAAAGCGAGAGGCCTGGGCCCTCCTACGGGCCACTGCGAAGCCGAATTAATTAGTTTCTTGAGCGTAATGATGAGAACGGAGCCGAGTGCAAAGGAACTCCCGCTGTCTCTCCCCGCGAAATAGCGGTGACGGGGGGAAAAAAAAATACCCGCCCTCGCTCTGCACCCTCATTATCCACCTGTTAGGAGACCAGCCCCCCCCCCACCTGCCCTCCTTGCCCTCAACCCCCCCCCCCGCCTCAAAACCTTCTCTTAATGCCTTCCCACGTTTAGTTATTTATTTACATCGTATTTCTCCTCCTTCGCACATTCTTGTGGGGCCAATTTTGTCTTTGAGCACAGGGAAGGGAAGAAAAAAAAACATTCGCAAATTCAAAAATCGGCTTCTTATTAGCCGGCGCCTAAACACCTTTTAAGCAAACGTCAGAAACCGCGAGACATTTCCACACCCTCTGAACTCGGAGGCCAACTGTCATAATAGCCCCATGCAGCGGTGTCTTTTTTAGAATGTGAATAACACCGCGAGAGGCAACGAGCGAGGCGTTGCCCGCGTGCCGCAGTGAGCGCGACCGGTTTAACGCGTAACATGTACGTACGTACGGACGTCCGCGAACTTTCGTTGGAAGCGCAATTACGATAAAAGCAAGCGGCGCGAAGACGATACGGGAATTTTTGAGGGAATGGCAACGAACAGGATCTTACGCGCAATCCACCCCGCACTCAAGTGATTTGGAAGTTATTAAAACATATAATGGGCCCGGAGGTTCTTATAAATTAAATACGCCAGTTCAAACAAATTAGCCCTTTAAACTTTAAATTAACGTCAACCAAGAAAGGCTTTTTTTTCTCTCTCAACTGCAAGCACGTGGGATCGTTTTTCATGTTTCCCAGCAGAAATTTGAAATTACCAGGCAAATGCGAGCACTTAAAATGTTCCCCTTGGCTACGAGACTGTTTTTAAAAACTGATGTGCCATGCTGTTAAAGCGATTTACATATTCAATATTTTTTTCTCATTTGTAACTGAAGTCAAATTCTTTTATTCAAATTAATCTTTCACTCTAATCACTTTGCTTGTTAAAAGTTGCTTCCAGTTTAATATGTTTTTTTTATAATAATCGTAAAAAAAAACTTCTGCGGGAGGATTCGTAATAAAGAGGTCGTGTTCTTTGTTATAATTACAAAATACTTCCATTAAACAAGTGACTTTAATAAGCGCAGCTCACTAACATCATTTCTGTGGGTACTGGCAATTACAGTAATGACAGTATAATGTAACGTGTAGTCAATTTCTGATTATATATCCAGGACTACTCGTGTACACGCGGGGCGCCGCGGTCGTACACATGCGCGTATGTGTACACGGACCGCGCATTTATACGTGCGGCGCCCCAGGTTCGTGTGCACGCACACACGCACACACGCACACACGCGTGCGCGGCGCTCAACGTTAAACAACGTTCCTGCAATTATGAGCAATCTTCGCGTCCGGCGGGCGCAGGCGCACGCACGTCAAGCCGGTCCACAGGCTCCGCCGCGCTCCTTCTGCGAGCGCATTTACACGACGCCTCGCTGTCGGAGACAGTCATTTTGCTCTTCTTGGCTCTTTCGGTAAAGTCACGTAGAAGGGAAATAATAAAATAATAAAAATTAAACATTATAAAATAGTAAAGTCACGTAGAAGGGAAATAATAAAATAATAAAAACATAATAAAATAATAAAATAACTCGGGTTATGCTTTACTTTTTTATTTTATTATTTCCCTTCTACGTGACTTTACCGAAAGAACCAAGAAGATGAATCCCTGCAGTCACGAAAGCTTTAAATCGAAATTTAAGTCATTTTGCTGTTGGCCAATGTTTGAAATGTCTCTGCCGTATATTGACGGGTATACTGGACGTGGCGTGTGGAGGGCCTTCATCCAGGAGTGGGCTGACAAAAGGCCCTGTAAATCATGACCATCATCACCGCTTGCTACGGGTGGTGAATCATTTTGAGAAAACGTCTTCCCTTGAATGGCGAAAGCGCATCACATCGTTCAACTCGCCCTGTGACAGGGGTTTCGTTAATTTCTCAACGCCATCTCAGTGTGGCTGTTCCAGTAGAAACAAAGGCGTGAAAGTAAATGGAAGAACGTTCACCATCTCAGATTTTCTGACAACAAAGATATGAGCTGTCACTCATTAAGTGCATCATCATCGTTAGATATTCATTGTAGCCGTGCGGTGGTGGCTATGCCTGTGGCCTGTAATCCAGGGTTGGTAGATCACCGCACAAATGTTGTGAAAACTCCTGTGAGCGTGGATTTTGCCATACCCTGGCTCGCCAGGAGAAGGCGGTACAGCAAGTGTGAACTAATCTCCATCCGTCACCAAAAGTACGGGGATAGAGTGTTCTCCCTCGCACGTGTAGGGTTTCCTCCGGGTGCTCCAGTTTCCTCCCACATATCAAATAATCATCATGAATTGGCTGAAAATGTCTTGAAATAAAAACCCTATGTTGTAGGACCCTTCGGAAAAGGAGTCGTTGGATAAAGCACAACTTACCTGCGTGAATAATTATGATATTTTTTGTTAAACATCAACAGATATCATTGTTGTTATGCAAACATGGTACACGCATGCGGAGTGTATACAGGTGCGTGGCAGTAGTCTCAAAAGGGGACACACTTTTAACCGACACGCTGTTGCTCAATTAGATTGTGCAGTATTGATAGTTTTCTTATGTTAATTGCAGTTACAAAATCTTAATAACTTTAGAGAATATTTCAACTCTACTGGGAAAGAGTTCGAATGGCTAGCCACCCGTTGCAGCAATTCAATTCTTGAAATCGAATGAAATCACGTCAGTCAGCAAGACATCTGCAATTTATAGGTGAGTAACACGTGACATTAAAGTGTACATAATGCATTCTCACACGAAGACTTTGATCACTCTGACCATAAACCAATTCACGGACAATTTTTAATTTCGGATAAATATGGCACGTTACACATAAAGACAGAAGCCAACGTAAGTTATAATTTAAACGTACCATCCAGCCTTGATAAGAAAAATCAACATCATACGGCAAAACCACCAAACGGTAATCAACACGAGGAGGAAATCGAGACAACATGTCACAGAGATATTAATCTATTTCAGCACATAATATCACGCAGATTAACGCGAAAGTACGCATCTTATTCTCAACCCAAGTCACATCAAAGCTTAGCATCAGACTTTACAATTCAGGGTTTTTTTTCTCAAACGTATCGTCCTTTTTGCCACGAGTGAATTTCGGTGATAAACAGCTGAATGATTGCGGCCTATTCTGCAAGCGTTGCATTGTGTCAGTGAGCGTTGAGTGTCGCTGTGATGCAACGTCGCATTTATTTATGTCCCTTACAAAATATAAAGGCGAGCAAACTCTTGTTTAAAACGGCAATGGCTATCGACTCGCATTACCCCAACACAAAGGACATTGAATCTTTAAGTAGCGTCGGTTTACCTCCCTCACCAGTTGCCGCTTTTGTTTTAAAAGTCGCATCAAGTCAAAAAAAGAGACATCGCGGTACCGTACATCATTGTGCATCCGGATAAAAATAAATGTGGATATTCAGCTACAAACAGCTGCGCTCTATTTTTACTGCATTTTTTTCACAATACATAATCCGCAAAAGTGCACACATCTCCTTCGTAAAGAGGAAAACTGAAGACAAGCCACAGTGGTGCGACTGTGGCCAAGTAAACCCAAACCATCGACCGTAGAAGCGAGCCCCCGGAGTCTGCTGCTCTCCTTCAACAGAGGAGCAAAACTACCGAAGCTCTGTTGTGGGGCCTGCAGACATCGACATTCGCGTTTAGCTCCTGAACATATCCCAATGGAATAGACCCCACTTCTGGATAAAGGCCTCACCCCCCCCCCACCCCGCCCCTGTGTCGTGTCAGCCATGGTGGTTTACAGAGGTGGGACAAAGTCATTGTTATGCAAGTCCAAGTCGAGTCTGAAGTCATCAAATTCATGACTCGAGTCTGACTCGAGTCCAAGTCACATGACTCGAGTCCACACCTCAGAGGTGGGACAAAGTCATTGTTATGCAAGTCCAAGTCGAGTCTGAAGTCATCAAATTCATGACTCGAGTCTGACTCGAGTCCAAGTCACATGACTCGAGTCCACACCTCAGAGGTGGGACAAAGTCATTGTTATGCAAGTCCAAGTCGAGTCTGAAGTCATCAAATTCATGACTCGAGTCTGACTCGAGTCCAAGTCACATGACTCGAGTCCACACCTCAGAGGTGGGACAAAGTCATTGTTATGCAAGTCCAAGTCGAGTCTGAAGTCATCAAATTCATGACTCGAGTCTGACTCGAGTCCAAGTCACATGACTCGAGTCCACACCTCTGGTGGTTTATTTGACTATACTTCACCCCGCTGGTCAGAAAAGAGTGCTAAAGTGGGGATGGCGGAGGGAGGAGGAGAAGGGGGGGGGGGCAGGACCTGCTCATAAATTTGCTCCCCACTGATGTGTCAACCGTCGCCGGGAATCGAACCCGGGTCGCCAGGTGCATGGCGCAGCACCTGAATGCCTGCACACGCTGTTGCCCCTAAACCACAACTGCACTTTAACTCATCAAAAAGGGGAAATTGTTATTCATTATGACTACGACGAGTGTAAGCATTGCTACACGTACTTCTAAAAAAAAATGTATTAGAAGTACAACTGTGTACGATCAACGTTAACGCGTGCGCGAGCGCTTGCTCCACCGTACAATTGGTCGCGGTGCGTCTTCCAAACAAGCACTGCATTACGTCGACATAACATCAATTTTCATAGCTCACCTCGTCGTCGTTAAATAATTTTAACTCCCACCTGCGCGTGTCTTTGTTCGCCAGCCTTAATAGGTGCTCGCTGATGTCACCTGCTCCGACAGCCTTTCAGTGGGCTTCATACGAGGCATCCTGGTGGTTGCGTGGCATTGGTGAAATGTAGCGAATAACAAACAAAAAAAAGCAAACAGAGATACACCTGCGACGGTCGGAAATAACTCGGAAGGCCGTGCCTTCATTTAATTATTTCATCTCTAAGTTATGTCTACATGAAGAAGGTGAGGGAGGGGGGGTGGTGGGGTGGGAAGAACCTCATAATATAAGAACATCCAATTACTTGTAAAGAGCCCGAGGTCCCTTTAAGCTCTCAAATCAATTGTGAATAGATTACACTTCAATAGCCCTATAGCACGAGTGGTGGAATATTGATTGGTGCTCCGCAAGCCTCAACATTCCTCTGGCCCCTCTCCTCGCACACGTGTGCACGCTCGGCTCCACAGCCCAAGGCTTAAATCCAGATTTTCTTTGTTAAACTCGGTTATAGCACTTGAATTAAAAGTGCCAATCCTATTCACAGCAAACACACACACACACACGCTCAAGGACGTATGTACGTACGTACGTAGGTATATATGTGCGTGTGAACTAGTTTTTTCAGTAATGGTCTGTCAGCTAAAACATTGATTTGTTCCTTTCCATTCAAGTATTACATTTTTAATAAACTTAAGTACGGGCGTTGAACGAGCATTGCTATGTTTTATTAAAACATTTCTTAAAACGCTGAAGATATATTTTTTATTTCTTTAGAATGCCGTAAAATTATCCCCGTGTGTTTTAGTCCCCCCCCCCCCCCCCCCTTCGCGCAAGTGATGCATGTTGACATTTTTCATAAATAAAAAAATATATATATTGCTGTATGCATTATCGTCGTCATCATCATAATCATCGCCGTCATTGGCCATGGTCGATCCACTGCTGTATGAAGGTCTCCCCAAAGCCGTCGCCATCTCCCACGTGCACGCACAACGGCGCGTTTCTAAAGATGCACCCTGAATAAAAAAAACGCACTTTGGCGAAGACGCACACACGATGTGACACGCGCACACGCGCACGGCACAGCGTCGCGCTTCTAAGTCGATACCGATAGGACATGACGAGAAGCTCGCTCAGAGAGCCGTTACGAAAGCCAAACGCGCGCATTCTGGGAATTTTGCTTCGAGTGTCATTGCGGCTTCGCGTGCCACATTTGCAATCGTTCACAATCGGTGTTTTACACTACCATGCGTGCAAGGTGATTCTATACACGGGTATGCAACAATAGTTGCATACCTCGATGTGCACGTCCCTCCCCATTTGTACGCCGGTTGGAGATGCGGTCTCGCATTTCGGGCAAATTACAAATCCAAGTTGTGTTGTCTTTACACCCCGAATTTCCACGGTTGATGGAATTACAGCACGGCCAGGGCACGAAACCTGATGAGCACAACATTGGACACGAGAGCAACGTTCAGGTTTTCATCGTTTATAAATGTTCTTTAGCAGAATACGGGCCACGAGACGTCACGACTGTGTTTATTCTAACTGCCTTGCTCTCATCATTTGTTCGTGGCGTAATTGCCCACGCACATAACTCTTACACCAGGCCAGAGCCCGGTATTGACTTGTCCATCCTCTCCAGTGACACAGGTCACAAAACACGCAGCAGCAACAACAATACAACAAAGTAGCATTTCAGAGGTGCACGCAACACGTATTACCCTAGCGGCGTCCACGGCCCCCACATATACCCAAGGCACGACCACCACCACCGCCACCACCGCAATCCCCAAACAGTGCAGACCGGATCGCGTCGATAGCGGTGCGGTTCAGGGCCCCCCCCCCCCGCCAACCCCGGACGCTCGGGGCCGAGATGGCGATGGTGTGACGGGTCCGGAGGGAGCGGCACAGGCGGGACCCCCTCGCGCCGCCGTCTCCCGTCATCCGCTGCCCTCCGCCTGCCGCGGCGGCGGCTGTGCGGCTGTGCGGCGTCGGCGCAGACGGGCGTCAGGCGGACACCCCCTAGCGGTGTGCTGCCGAGCCTTAATTAGCACGTAATTAAACACACAGCTCCTGTAATTATCGGCACAGACACTTGTTTAATTGTACAGACACCTCTCCTCGGCGTGCAGGGGTTACGTTCTCCAGGGAGGCTCGCATCTGTGACACTGCGGGGGGGGGGGGGGGAAATGGAACCAACCCTCCACCTACTACCCACCCATCTCCTCCAAACTCGCGCCCTCTCTCCAAACGAACTTGAGCCGCGCGTACAAAGCGAGAACTGCTTGAGGCGGCGTTAACGATCGCGGCGAAGGTAAAATGTGGCACGCGCGCGCCGCATTCGGCAGCACGAGTCGGGAGAGATGCGCCTCCGACCGTCGACTGAAACTCGAGTGTTACGCTCATGATACGTGCATCGAATCGCGTCGTGTGGAGGAACCGATTACAGCCACGTGGCAGAGTGGCTCAGAATGGATCACTGAGTTGGCACTGCTGAGATCCTGCGTTGGAATCCAGGCCAGCTGCCTCCGGTGACTGCACATTAAAAAAATATGTATATATAACTTTCACAATCGTTTTATTTCTACACTGAATGTGACCTAATTCCTGGTCTGAGAATTCAAACTATCGGTATGATTGTCACGTGATGTAACAACACTCTTCGTCGTAAATTCTGCCCACTACTGTGTGGAACAGCGGTCCGTCGGAAAGGATCTCAGAGGTAGCCCCCGGGATACCCACGTGCATGATTCTGTTGACTCGCATGAAGGGCCGCCACCACCTTCTCGTGAGAAACTCCAAGTGGATTCTCCGTCTCGTGATGCGACAACGATTGGGCGGTAGAGGGTTGATGAAGTAAACTAAACTTACACCCACAAGACGGAAACAAACACCGGTAACAAAAGACTGGAAATGAGGCCAAAAATAATTGCAGATTTGAATCAAGTCACACCCCAGATTGTTGATCGCTTGCGGTGCAGCTGTGTGCTGCATTGAAGATGCACTGCTGTGAGAGAGAGATGTTTCTACACAGCAGTTCGGTTCCAAAGTAACTCAATAAGCGAAAAAATATTTTAAAAATGTATACGCTTGCTATAGCTGATATACACATAGACGGCGCTTTAACAACATACACACATACTGTGTACAACATCAACAGTGGTGTTGCGATGGGAAAACTGCCCCTCCCGGCCATAGGAATGTAGAATTTCCACCAGAAGCCGTGGCCTGTAAACGGCTGAGCACTGTGCGTCCCCCACACTGTCCAAATAAGCACACGCCTGTCACCTGCCGTCATCCTGGACTTGGCAGCAGCCAGCGAACTGCAGATAAACTCAAGTACATCACGGGGAGCATGAACATCCCACCTTATACAAAGGCTTAAAGCCACCTTCGAGCTAACACTTAGGGAGCAACACAGCGGCCAAACTCTCCATTGCCGACTGAGCACCGAGACACAAATCCCAACAACACTGCGCGGGTGCACGAAGACAAGGGTTCGCCGTACAGCTTCAACGGACTTTTGAGGACAAGTGCTGTTAAGCGAGCACCTCTGTGATGGGCCGGCACGGCACGCAAACGAGGGAGGTTGGGAGGTCAGGACGGGTTTTGGCCGTGAGCGGGAATTGAACTCGGCTCGCTGGGTTCGGTGCACAGAGTGCTAATCACTGTGCACACGCACACACACACACGCACGCACACACGCGCACACACGCGCGCACACACACGCGCGCACACACGCGCGCACACACACACGAGCACGCGCGTGTCGAGTCGGCCACGTCCGCTCACGCCCGACCGCAACCTCGCCATGTTTTCATTTCGAGTCGTTTATTTTCCCTTCTCGAACACCAATAAACCTACGCATAACCTGAACCGTTTTGAAAATAGCGGTTTGCCCTCAACTGTTCCGCTCGAACCGAACGATCGCGACGGTGCGTTTCCATGAAGGCCGCCTTTGTGTTTCGCGTGCAATAGCGGCCCGCCACCGATGCAGTGTTATTGTGATTGTCGTACGCCTGACGCCGGCCACTGCACCACAAGACGGGTGGGGGATAGACGGCACTCGCTGCACTTTGAAGCTGGCGTCCTGAGTTCGCCGGTATTGCGGTCTATGCAAACATGACTCCCTGTAAAAAGGTGTCAGTTTTGTTGCCAGATAGAAGGGTAAAAAACAATTATCATATTTTTACTGGCAAATGAGGTTCCCATAGTGTAGATGCTTGCCCCGAGCTCTCATACTCTGATGGTGCATTGTCTTTGAGTTGTGCGCCTTTTTGCGTCATCTGGTCCAACACCATGTGAGACTAGGCTCTAAGGAAAGCTGTCTCGGGTGTGGACCAATCAACTTCAAGGACAGTGCATACATTATCAGAGTTATGTCTTTTGTTTGTATTATGACTGCTAGGTATTGCGGTCTATGCAAACATGACTCCTTGTGAAAAGGTGTCAGTTTTGTTGCCAGATAGAAGGGTAAAGAACCAATTATCAGGTAATATCACATCATCGGTGGCAAGTGATGTCTGAACCAGTCCTATCCACCAACGCCCCCCCCCCTGCCCGACCCCCACACTCCACCCACTTTCCCCCCACGCTGCGCTGCCCAGCGTGGCGAAGTATGGTCAAACACGTCCCAGATGACCAACCCGGTGTGTGGTCAGTCCTTCATCCAAGTAGATGAAGGACTGAACAAAATTACAGTATCGTGATTAGAGTCGAACAATTTGGATACAATAGTAGTGTTTCATATATTTAGCTTAATTATGATATTTGAGAGAGTACATTCACCCCATTTACAAAAGTGTGGACTGCACGATTAAATTAATCTATACCACCGAATTAAATTGCAAATATTCATTGCACTGTAAGTGCCGTCAATCATCCCGCGGCTCAGTTAAAACATTCGTTCACCGAGCGTCACGCAAATCAATACAGGGGGGGGCAATGGAGCAGAGGTCCACTAACTGCGCTACGAACGCGACGGACCCAAGTTCGATACCTGGACACGGCTAACATTCAGTGGCGAGCGAATCCGTGAACCGGCGCTGTGACCCCACGACCCTTCTCCCATTGACCCATTACCAAACGGCTCTGACCCGCGTGAAGTATGCTCAACCAATCACGAGGGTTAAACCTGTCATGGGGGTGGGGGCCTTAATAAAGCTGCAAATTGATAAGGGAGCGATGTTAAACTTCCACTTGGAAAAATCGGGAGGCATCTTGGCAAATCTCTTGATCTGCGAGACGTAAAAAAGCCACACGAAATAATTTGTAAAATGTATACGTTGCCAACAAATTCTCAAGCAGGCGTCAGGAGTCACGAACTTTAGAACCGCCCCTGGGTGGTTTAATAAAAACAGCGTTAAAAACACTGCCACGGATATCACAGTTGGTGATGACAGATTATTTTTTGTGCATGAAACGCCGCATATTTGACAACGCAGCGAGCAATAAAGCGTTATTTTTTATTGAACCGCACGCTTATTTTTATTTCATTTCAATTACATCGCTTTAAAACGATTACGCTGCAGGCTTAACTTATAACAGGGCGAGCATCTAGGGCCAATTTTAGCAAAACGAAAGTGACTCTTTCTCTTTTTGTGAAATTAACCGATCGTACCAAAGTAATGCAGTGGAACTTTTGGCACTCAACTGTAACCTCCTCCAAGTAAGGTTGAGTGGCGGTACTCTACTCCATACAAAATGTTAACTTTACGTCGTCACATGCGCGCGCACACACACACAACCACGCTGAAACTCCACCGCACTCCAGCGCCGCTACCGTGCATTAAAGGACATTAGCTCGAAAGAAAATAAACGCCGACCGATGCTTGACGTTCGTCCTCGCACCCACACTCGAGGAGCACAACGACGAAAACGGATCTTTAATTTCACGCTCGGAAAATGGTCGCGGGGTGAGCGTGGGCCGAGTTTATTTGCAGGGCGGCCGACCGGGGAGGGTCTCCCCCCGTTCACCGTTCAGGTTCAAGAAGCAGCAACACGAACCCTGAGCCAACCTCCCCGCTGGGGCAGATCGCCGCTCGCCCTCAGAAGTCCCCTCTCACGTGGCCGTTCCCCCTTCCCTCTCCTTCCCTAGCCAACAACACACCACTGCTGCGCGGCACGAGAATCAGCGAGAGAGCAGGGGGGGGAGGCGGTCACGGAGGTTGTTGCTAAAGTTGTGGGGGAAGGGAGGGGGCAGGGGAGTTGAGACGGGCAAAGGCTGGGGGGCAAGGCTGGTTATGTCTTTAGGGAGACAGAGCGGGGGGGGGGGGGGCGACTGCACACCACTCGCACGTCAAGGCGTGTGATAATCATTATGCAAATGCAGCCTCGCCAGGGAGGAGAGATAAGGGGGAGCGAACGAAAATCGCGGGCGGCTGCAGAGGAGGGAGGCGCCGGCGGCGGTTTGCGGCCGAGTCGCTCGCCGCAGGGAGGGAAGTCTCGGGCGCGGCGTACGGGACCTGTCGTGACACGCACGCGCGTGCCCGCGTGCGTCCGCGCGTGCCCGTGTGCGTGCCCGCGTGCGCGCCCGTGTGCGTGCGTGTGTGTGCGCGCGCGTGTGCCCGTGTGTGCGTGTGTGTGCCCGCGTGTATGCCCGCGTGCGCGCCCGTGTGCGTGCGTGTGTGTGCGCGCGTGTGTGCCCGTGTGCGCGCGTGTGTGCGCGCGTGTGTGCCCGCGTGCTCGGCAGGGGCGGTCGTGGCGGTGTGGCTCGGTGGGGAGCCACGAGCCGAGGACAGCTCCCCCGCGGAGAGTCACAGCTCCAGCAGCTCTGCCGCCATCTGGCGCTGTCACTTCCCGCGTCGTCTTCGCGCCCGCGGTGGCGCGGGGCCCCCCGCTGTGAGCTTCACTCCGACGACACCGCTGCCGCAACTGGTGCCTGTGCAGCTCTCAATTAAATGTGACTTGTTGTTGTTGTTATCGTCATGTAAAAAAAAATACTTCAGAAAGTAAAAAAGTTACGAGTCTTAAGTTCTGAATGTTATTTTGGTCTTCACGTGCGTAAGTTCTTCCTTTAATGTGTTTTTTTATGATGATGATGTTGTTGATGATAACAATAACAGTGACACAGCGGTTCACGCACTGAAGCACAGCTTAAGTGATATCTGAACTGCCTGTGAGCCTCCCCCTTCACCAACATACACTGACCAGCGTGGTGAAGTATGGGTCAAGGAAGCCCTCATTCGATTCATTTTACAATTCATGAAAATGACACGCCGATATTACAGCAAACAAAAAAAACAATGGCAAATATTGTTTTAAACCAGACGGTAAAAGGGAGACCAAAAATTGTTCTTGAATGGAAATGCAACACGATTGGTAAAACGTTCTCAAATACATTGGGGGGAGGGGGGGCCGAGGGGATTTGAATTATTGCATGCCTAGGCCTTCATCCAGCAGCGAAAGATGGCTATGATTCTAGATTTGAAGCTTTCGTGACTGCAAGGATTCATACTCTTGGTTCTTTCGGTAAAGTCACGTAGGTAAATAATGAAATTAAAATTAAAATAAAACAATAAAAATCACGACGTTTCGGAGGCAACACAAGTCTCCGTCATCAGGTGGGACCGTCACAGCCAGATTAGCTGCATCAAGTGAGGGAGGGGATTGAAGGTGTAAGCTTAAAAGTTGCATTTCCATTCAAGAACTAATTTTGGTCTCCTATTTACCGTCTGGTTTAAAACAATATTTGCCATGTTTTTTTGTTTGCTGTGATAACGATGGGAATGAGTTAACCCTGGTTCATGAGCCAACCTCTTGCTGTGATTTTAAAACAGGACCCTTCCAGCCAACGACCAGGTTAAGCTGCCCTTCACCAAACCAATCCACACTGACCAACACGGCGAGGTACGGTCAAACCACCACCACCATAACCAACGTGACTCGGGAAGGTCTTCATCCAGCAGCTAATTGCCAAAGGGCTGCAAAACGTTATGTTTCATTACGATCGTGAACCTTACAAAATGTAATAACCTCAATCTCAAGTAACACTGCTCACATTAAACGGGGAAGCGAATACTGCGCACAGGAGGATAATGATCGCGGGCGTCTGGGTGAGTGTGGCGACGATTGGTTTTCCGTTTGGCGGAGAAATCAGTTTCAAATTGCCTTCAAACTTCCTGCAGACTAAGCGCCTCGTTTTGTACGACCAGGGCAAGTTCAACTAACGGACAAGCGAGCGGCTCACGTCAGAGCCACACAGTTTTAAAATGAAGGCATCGGTCACCGCCTCATCAAACTTCCGACGTGACGAATCCGTCCAAATGGAAACAGCGTTGGTTGTTACGCCCAAAGAGCGCACCACTCGGTGGGTTGCCTACATTGCGTCGACGCTAAGCGATGTCCGAGTCACCGATTTGTTGAGCCCCCCCCCACCACCACCTTCGCTCCCCACGCTGGTGACGTTGCTTCTCTTGGCATGGAGGGCATGCGAGCGCAAGCTAAGTTTGCGCCGACGTTCCTTGAGAAAACCGAGAGGGCCCGTTTTAACCCAGAGTAACCTTCAAGCAACACGTGGAACAGAAGTTCCAATTACCCGGCTAATCGCCCGAGCAATGTTTCCGCATCATTCTCACGTACTGTCACCGCCATCACGATGACAGTAAGTATGCAATAATGATCACTTTGGTAAGCGTGGTGCTTTTGTATCGATCGGTAGTGAGAATATTGGGATTTTCTTGTAAACATCTTGAAGACGATTACTGTGCTGTGCAAAATACAGCATCACTGTAATGTACGCTGGTTACTAAACACACAAGACACTCGCGACAAAACGGCTGTCCTGGACTAGAGTTTGCATTCCGTGAATAAAGAACCAACAATCCTAATAATCTACAGTCCAAGCAAGGCAAAATGCTGATGCACGTGGGACAGCAACAGCTGTGTCCAGCACATTGGGAGTGAAAACGACTTTCGTATCCGCTTCGATTCGTATATTTTGGTGTTGGATTGTATTGGTGCGAGCCTGCATGTTGCGTGCGTGTTTTGGTCAGCACAATTGTCACCTCCGGGTGAAAGTCACTATAGAAGTGTCGATTGTGATTACCGAGTGCAATATAACACTGCTCAAGTCAAAAGTCTCGAGTACGTTAGTCGTGGAAAGAAAATGTTTAAAAATGTCATTGACTAAAACAGAGTCTACGATACACTATCCTGTGTTGGGGCATTGTAGATTACAAGAGTGCAGAGTGCTTTTGGGTGATTTTTTAAAAAGTTGTCAGCGTACACAAGTTAAAAATATAACAATGTTATTTACAAGTAATTTGGAATGTAATTGGAGGATGCTTTCACACGGGAACTATCGCCAATTTCAACACGTAACACGCTATCGATTTGCTGATGACAGCTCTACTCGATTGCGAAAGCAAACACACGCGCAATGTCTTCAAGTAAAAGTTTACAAGCGCCCACTGGCAGCACCAACTCCACAGCCTCCTACACAGACTCATCTCCTCCACTCGCACGCAATCTACACTAACGTGCACCGCACGCGCCCGATGATGGGCGGACGTAGGAAGCTAGGCCAACGTGGAGGGACCGACGCAGACACTGAAGTTACACGACAGCTGCGCCCGGTGCTGCGTCCGCGGGGATTTGAGCGCCTCTCGCTCGCTCGATCGTGCCACCGTGCGTGCGCAGATGCTTCGCCCCTCACCTCTACCCCGGCCAGAGACTTGGCGGAGGCCGCGCCAAGTCACGCGTTCCACTTCACGCCGCGGACTTCGCAATTAGCCGAAGCTCGTTAGGGAGGCCCATATCCGCCGACACATCCGTCACAGTCCTCAAGGCTGTGTGGTCTCGCACACGTGTCCAAAGCAAGGGAACGATCACGCGAGCGTGGGTGGGTGGGGATGGTTGGGGTGAGCGTCAGCTGATGGGACGGACAGACGGACAGATGTGCGGCAAGTGAGACTTAGCGAGGTGGGCACGGGCGCTCCGCTCGGAAACCCGATTCCGCCAAAAAGCCACCGCGCCACCATGAGACGCTGCTCCCGAGAAGGTCAAGGCTCTGTCCACGTCACTCGGTCCGGATGGCGAAGCCGCCAGGTGCTGCGAGCTAATCGGTGCCGCTTAACGGGGTCGTGCAATCGTGGGTTGCGGAGAAGTGACCTCGGGGTTACGAACAACTCGCGAACACACACTGCCGTTTCCTGCCGGTTGATTTGGAAATAAAAGATCTTTCGGATGGATAAAAGTTTGATTTAAAACATGCTGAATATAAATTAAAATGTATACACTTATTATTTGGACTTGTGTAGGATTTAAATGCGACCACATCGACATGTGAGCGTGCAAAATAGCGAAGATCATAGTGGATGTAATATATTCTCAACATTTAAAAAATCCATTAGGCAGTATTTAGTAGGCATGTAATGGTCCATTCGTTAAAACGGATTTAGTAACGTTACATTTAGACCAATGATGCAACATAACTGAACAAAGTTAAAATTATACAAACAAAAGAGATATATTTTTCACCTAATGACGATTGCTTGCATTGCGATCGAAACGTCATATTTGTATAAAAAAAATTGTATCTACATAGCTTTACAGAAAGACCCAAATAATATAGATACATCATTGTTTAAACATTCCGGTGCAATATATGACCTCTAGTAGCTGCAGGGGTTTACAGGAACAAATTTCCAACATAAACGCTAAATAGTACATTCTTAAGCGCACAATCCTCTGCATATATCTTGAGCATAACATTCGATTTGAATCGAAGATTCTACACATCATTACACCTCTAATACCTTGTCACGTATTAACACACGCATTGGGTGGAGGATATTTGATGTGACACTGTGGTTATGTTGCATATCGTTCCTTCAATCCACATTCACCGAGTTAAAATCCCGGGACGAGATCAATGAACCTTGAGACAATATCTCCATCTCAGTGGGTGCATCACAGAAAGTCCATTGCCATATGGGCAGTTCCACGATCAGAATCAGAATATTTATTAATAGTGAAAGAATATGATGAGCTATAAAGTTATTTTTCACAGATATCTTGATGTACAATTCAGACACTACATAAGTGGGTAACCATTTATCACGAAGGTATACCTGGGCATAGTATGTTAACGAGTTATGACTTTTATCCAGATGTCAAATAATAAAATGGGCCACCCTTTTCAAGCGGGGAGAAATGTGAACACGGTGCCGCGGCGAAGGACGAACTCAGGCGAACCGACTGCTTCACCCAGGCTGGGACAATGACGACACATTTACTTTCACGTACGCGCCAAACCAGTGATTTAGTCCATAAACAAGCCGGATTATACAATTTTATTTTTTTACCACAACACTATTATTACCTTCAAAATTACACTCCAAATGTATTATTAGGATTTTTTTTTATTTCGACTGCGAGGTCACCCAATTTGCACAGCCACCAATTTCATCGCTTTGCGGTCGTGGTAACAATCATTCTCGCCATCACCCAACACTTGCAAAGTAAAACTTGCAATTTACTTAACCATTTTTCTTTGTTATAACCATCCGTCACCAACGCTGTGTGCCGAAAGCTTCCACGTGCCATGTTGATTTTGGGGTAGGCTTGATCATACTTAGCCGTGCTATTCCGGCGCAGGTTGGCAAAGGATTTGCTCAACCTCAGTGTGGGTTTGTGTGTAACGGTGCCCCAGGACCGGTTCAGACCTTCCCCACCACCGACATCAGCTTGTGCCTGTGTGGGGGGGGGGGGGGGGGGGTATCCGACTCGGCAACACAGCGCAGCGCGCTCAACCTCTGCGTCACCGCACCGCCTAATAATCGTTAACGACGATAACAAAAACAGCTTGCGAGTCAATCGTCGCGGCGCCGAGGGCCATATGGGAGGCCGCTCGCTTGCAGGGAGGTCGACCGGGAAAGCGGGCCCCCGTAATTTTAGCGCCTCATTCGTCACATCAAGGCCACACGGCAGTCCGCGGCCTAATTGCGGCCGAGGCCTTGGTCGCATTCACCCCCCTCCCCCCCCCCCCCGGGAAACAGCGTGGGGACGCCAGGCGTCGGGTGCAGCCGGGTGGTCCGGCCCGGGAAGGCCGAGCTCAACAAGGCTAATTGCGACCGCTCAGGTGCAGCTGTAAACCGATCTGCCGCCAAACCAAAGCTGACAAGTTCAATGTCACAGAGCCGGGGGTGATGGGATACGGGAGGGGTAAGGGAGGGGGGGGGAGATGTGGGGAGGAAGGAGGGCTGGTTCGTTCGTAGCTCAAATACCTCGCGGGCTCGGGACCAGATGTTCTCAATTGTAATGACGAAATAAGTGAGCACGTGCGTGCGTGCGTGCCGGTGGAAAACAGAGGAACCGGTTCGAAATATGCATACGCGCAAGCTAAGCGACACGAGTGCAAATTGAACATTTTAACAAGAAATGTTAATGGTTCAGGTTTAAACAATCGTTACGTAACGCCTTGAGAAAATCATTTGCGGCACATGTTGACCTGCAGGCATGGGAATGTTCATTTGGATCCCGATTTTTTTTTCTCTCAAATTAAAACACTCACCCCAAATGAGATGGCCGGGTGGCTTATGGAGATAACGTTCAAGGCGAAGCCTCGAACGCAATACCATTTAAATACTCGTGCTTAAAGACCAAAGGGGAGAGCTTTTGCAAAATAACAAAGCCTCCTGTACATGCAAAATAGATTGCAATGCAAATGCTAAACATCATGCGTGTAGAATTGTATCCGATTGGTGACTGCCGATTGCAGAAATATTAATTGACATGCTTCACATCTGGAGGATATCTTCCACCGATAATGTAACGTACAACCCTTTGTCAATCCACTGCTGGATGAAGGACTCGCCACGCCGTGTTGGTTTGGAGGTTGACCATGCTTCACGATGCTACTCAGTACAGGTTAGTGAAGGTGAGGGTGGCCTACAAGCCAGTGCAGATAACACTCGCCAACTAATGTCAGCTGTGCCAGAATTCAAACTTAGTTCGAAGGGTATACAGCACTGTGCACGTGGCACTGCGCCACATCTACCACGCCCTTTTCTGTCGATGGACTGGCGCAAATATTAATCATTTGTGTCCGTCACCAAGAACATCAACGGGCATGCTGGACTTCGCGACATCACAACGTCTGCACACACAGTACATGTGCGCACGCACAGCGATGCACGCAGTTATACACAGAGTGCCAGACTAAGGCACCTTTGGAGCTACTGCAGCTGACAATTGATGACCAAGGTTCATAGAAGCAGAATAAGGCACGTTAAGAATGATCAGGGTTCAACATTATTATCTCAAGCTCAGAGTTACACAAAGCAACCTACTGGCTTCTTGTTGATCAATAATGCCTGATGCTCATATAACCAGCCTAAGGTACCTTTTTATTAAGGCTAATAGTCATTGCCCAAGCTTTAGAGAACAAGACCAAGGCACGAGCTTAATTCTTAAGGTTCAGCATTAATCCCTCAGACTATGCAAAATTGGCAAATTCTCCGGATGACAGAGAGAGAATCAGAGGGCACTAAATTATACACGTCCATTCATGTCTTACACCAACAGTCTGGACCTGAAATATATGTTTTTGCTTTTAACTCTGATAAAAAAAAACAGGGCTTAAAACAAACCAGGGGACAAGGAAAACACTGGTCTACCGGACACTTGAGTTTTACAAGCGTTTAGAAAACACGGCAGAGAGAACGGATCTTTAACAAAGGTGCGCTGTGTTTTCATTTTTTTAAATAACCAAAGTGAGTACACCACATGCTCTGTGTGTCCTTCAGACCAAAACCCTCTGCACATCATGCACGCCAGCAGTTTTTATATGCACTACAATGCCAAATTATACAAGTCAGACACTATAACCGTTAAGGATAGACTTCCAGCCACACTAGTATTATGTATCGGCCTATGGAGAGAAATCAAAGATATGAAATATTACTTGTGTGTTCGGCAAACGTGAGCTTCAGATGTTTTGTTTAAGGTTACCACATGGTTTACTTTATGTAGGTATAGGAATACATTCATATTCACACTGGAAAAATAGCACATTAAGAGTATTGTTTCATGCAAGGGATGCGGGCGGGGGGGGGGGGGGTCAAGGTGGTAGGCACACTGCGCTGTGAAGTTGGTGAAATTAGTTCGAGACCAGGCCAAGGAAAAACATCGGTGGTTCGCGATATGTGAAACAATCCTACACCCCAACCCCAAGTTCAACAACAAGCATTGGCCAAAATGGTCAAATATGGTGAAAGAATCCACATGACCAACGTGGCATGCGGAGGCATTAATCCAGCAGTGGACTGACACAGTGAATTGTTACTCGCAACTGCACTTCAGTGAAAATGCCTTTTACAATTAAATTTTCAAACATACGATGTATTCATCACTGCAATACCTGTCAGATACTCCTTGCTAAATATATGAAGTATAATTTTAGAATTGTCATAATTTTTTTCCCCATAAAAAGCACACTCAGCAATAATCCAGATTGGCTGGCGGAAATAAAAAAAATATATAGAGTACTAAATTCATTATTTGGCTCTGCCAGGTATCGTGTATATATGTCCTATATGGACAGTAAAAGTAATGATCCACAACGCGCACAGGTTATTAATGGCCATGGAAAGCACAGCTCCATTCTCTCAGAGGTTCAGGTATCAAGACTCCCAGTAAGGCATTCCAGATGCCAGAGCAGCCGTTTCCCGTGCTCACCTCGCTCACGAGCAGAGTTCTTGGATCGATGATGTCGAGGAAGTGCCGAAGGCGTCCGTAGAATGTGGTCTGAAAATAATAACACGGTAACATTAATAATATAACAAAACATATTACGGTGATATTCAAAACCACTGACTGAGACAGAGCAGCGCTGAATGACCATCATCAGTCATCATCAATCCACTGCTGGATAAAGTCCTCGCCAAACCGTCACCATCTCTCATCATCACGTGATGTCATAATCCTATTGTGAACTTACGAAGCAGTGAACCATCGTGCCCCAGCCTACATCATTTACGTGCTGCACCCATGTCCCCTCAAGGTCCCTAAGATCTGGGCGTGATGCAGATCTTCTCTGCATTACCAGGTCGAGGTTTCGGTCTATGGGTGACCGAGATTTTTCCCCGTGTAGCCCCCAGACTATGGAACGCTGTTTCATGAGATATCAGGATGTGTGGACATTTTTAAAACGCGTCTTAAAACCTATTTATACGCTTCTGCTTATGAAGCTTTTAGTTAATTTAGTAAATGGATTATATTTCTTTTTAAATCCTTTATATTAAGTTCGCTTGCTTGCTTGCTTGCGTGCTTGCTTGCTTGCTTACGACCGTGCAAATCTTTCGGTCGTTTTTTTACCCACTTCCCGTGATCCAATCGAGCTGACATTTTGCACACAGACTCGTTGTGCGATACAATTAATGTTCGTGAAATTTTTTGTTACAAAATTTTACACTGTTTAGGGAAAACAAATTAAATATTTCATTACCAATTGCTTAATACTGGCAGACAATGATCTGACCCATAGGTGGCAGCCATCTCAAGCCAGAGGACGAGAGGACTCTAGCCGCCACGCATATAAAGGATTTATAGTGAAAAACTTTGTTTTTACGGGTTATATTTATTTTTAATGCCGAGTGTCTGCTGCTGCTGTGTCCTGTACAGCACTTTGAAACCCTTGATGAAAAGCCACTCTATAAATGGAATTATTATTATAATTAATCCACCAAGCACTTGCACTTTACTGCATCTCCTCGGTGGACATCTTCTCAGACACATCACGTTCCTTGGCTGCCACTGCGTTGTTATTATTATTCTGGACCATCGGCCAAGTGTTTTTTGTAATAGTCAATTCAATACGATGCCTCTACCATGTGTGTGTTGCGGTGGTACGCACCTGACAGCCTAAGATTTGTAGGTGGGCGTTGGTAAATCATCCAGAGATCCGAGTGTGTGGCGCGCGTGTGACTACCCGTTGCAGCGGCTACAAGGTGCCAGAAGGCAGTACAGCAAGTATGTTTGTGGCCTGTGTGGAATTTCAGTTATTCCTATTGGAATGCGTGTGTTTTCTCCAGGCACTCCAATGTAATTCTACGCACAAACATGTCCGAAACAAAATGACCAAACAATCCTGACAGTGTCCTCCTGAAAAACACGTCTTTAAACTCAACAGTAAGGCTTAGCTGAGCAAATAATTACGCCTTAGAAAAAAACGTTTTCAATCAGTGCAAACTTACTCTATTGAAGACCGCAAACAGGAAGACTTCACAATTCTGACAAATCGCCTGATGAAGCTGGTTGTAATCAGCAACAAATGTTCATGTTTTGTTCACTTGACAAACCTTACTAATTGGCCATGTCGGGTGGTAGTGGGTTATCGACACATTTGTAATTAGGCAATCTAACCCAAAAACCTTTATTATGAACAGTGCAAACTTCCTGCTATGACATATGGATCAACGAGATATGGTCACCGACAAAGAAAGTGGAACAAAGGTTGACAAGTGGACAAAGGAGAGCTATGGCGCACGCTTGTGGTCCCTCACAGAGAGACAGAGGGATCACATGGACCAGAGAACGTGCACAAGTTATATACATCATACTCCAAACTTACAATGTGGTGAGGCGCTCACCATCGGGCATATCACTGATCACTGGCCAAGACAACACGCGTATTCTGGTGGAACTCGCCAACTCCACTCAGCTACCCCGTATGATGTGGAATGGCTCGCAACGTACACGTAAAAATGTCAGTCTGTTGCCTTTTTCAAACGCCATACGGAACAAGATACTGTACATCATACGGACTCTGTGAGTGACGCATACCTGTCAACCCATACAGCTTACCCCGTATTGTTGTACAGGGAAATTTAGTTTTCAGGTCCATACGGCATGCAGCCGTTTCAATGTGGACTTTGCAAGATGGACGTTGATATTTATAAGGGCACGGAGTGACCATTAAGGTCTTAAGTGGTCTATCATAAGGTAGGCACTGATAAGGTGAGTGTCGTGGTGAGTGTCTTGGTGAGTGTAGTGGTGAGTGTAGTGGTGAGTGTAGTGGTGAGTGTAGTGGTGAGTGTAGTGGTGAGTGTAGTGGTGAGTGTACTCGTGGTGATTGTCTATTTGCTTGTGTTTCTCCCTTGTGATGGGACTTTGTAGGATGAACGTTGATATTTATAAGGGCACAATAAGGTCTGAATTAGTCTGTAATAAGGTAGGGCACTGATAAGGGCTTGACAGGTATGGAGTAATGAGCACGGGTGAGGCCTAGGCAGGATGACCGCTCGTCGTCGAGACTAGTGACAGAGTGGCAGCCCAAGGAGGGAACGCCCACGGTGGAGATGGAGCGATCGAATCGGCTCCTTGTGCAGGCGCTTCGCAGGACCATGCCTCCATCCAGCAGTGGACAGATCACGGTTGACGCCGACGATGACTGTAACAGTGATTTTGTTTCCTCCGAGCAAATGAAATTCACACTGTCGTGAGCTCGCCACTGCCGTGGAGAGTGTCAACGCAACAGCAACAACAAAAAAATGTACTTAGCAACGGCGCGTGCAACTGGTACAAATGCTGTGTTGGACAAAGGCGTGCTTGTGAGTGCAAGTGCGCGTGTCTAAACTTCACGGACGCGAGTCCCGCCGTGCGGCACTTTAACGCTGCGTCGTCATCTGCGCACGCTCCTTTCGGCATCGTCCCCACGTGAATTCGCCAACGCGGTGGATTCGAGGTGCGTAAAGTCGACGAAGCATATCGTACGAAGCCAAAACGCCACGTAAATATCCGCCTATGACCAAATCACGTTGCGTTCGCCCTCCCACCGCTCCCCGGCAATCTCAAAAAGCTAAGCAGTTGAGGTCTCTAAGCGAGGCAATCTGGTGGGTGATCATCACCCCAAAGGCTTGCCAGGAGTTGTAGTCACGCAGCTGCCAGGTGTGACCAGCTGATGGCAGTGCCGAAATGTAACCACCCCACCACCACCACCACTTCGGATTGCGTGATGGCTTCGCTCCAAGTTTACTCCAACACAGAGCAAAACATCCGTGGACCTCTGATGGCATTCACGGCCGAGAAGCAATCGCCCCAAATGCAACAGGACCCTTTGACTGAGAGCGAGGACACCCTGGAGGAGGAGGCACCGCCGATTAACCGGCCTCGCCAAAACATCGAGACAGGGATGTGTCGCGAGCCATGAACCCGTGCCACGTAACATCCAACTCTTTTATAGTCGGATGCAGCGAGTGGGGGTCAGGGTGGGGTGTGGGCTGGCGGTGGTGGGGGGCGGTGGGGGGCAGTGGGCAGCGTGTGAAGAACGCAAAGTAGACGCGGCCTCTTTTCGACAAGAGCAAAAACAACCCGCACATCACGACGGAAAGCTTCCTCCTTCCTCCCTCCCTCCCTCTCCCGGCCCCACGAGTCCATGCCGAGGCGATCAATAGCGGATGCAGTCTGTTGTGTACTGTCGCCGCTGCAGTCGATGCGAAGGGAGCCGAACATCCTGCAGCGCGCGGGATCAAGCGTCGAAAGCGGCGGATTTGAAGCGCCCGTGCTAAAGCTGGACCGACTCCCCGAATATCGCGTCCGATGAGCCACGAGCAATCCACTGCTGGATGGATGAGAAGTCGCTTCCCCCCCCCCCTACCCCCGCGCCAAGCTACGGCGGTGCCGTCGCTCCGTCTCCCGCGGAAGAACGTGGTGGACAGCCACTCTTTTGCTCTCTCGGAAACGTTCCATCGGCTGACCATCTGGGCGCATGTTTCAACACTAAAACACCCCCCCCCCACCACCACCACGTGGCTGTAACACATATACCACGTTATCTCTCACGTTACGCAATGACACAGCACACACACACACACGCGCGCGCGCCCACTAAACTACGCAACTTGGCTTTTAACAGACTTAGTTCCTTCAACAGGACTGGAAACAACAGTATGGTAGAGGATATTTTAAAATACTGTACAGTATATCTATTTTATTTTCTTAAACGTTGTTCTTTTTTTGTGTTACCTGGTCAAACATGGACTTTCCAAGCTTGAATGGCGGGCATTCACGACGCTCCTCCATCGCCGCTTTAAGAACTTGCAGCGTGCGTCGCGTAGCAAAGGTTGTGCCGTCGACTCTATTCGAGTGAGATAGTGAGAGTGGGCGCGCGTGTGTGTGTGTGTGTCTGTGCGCGTGCGTAAGTTTACGCTCTAGTTAGCTAAAAAGTGTGCGCTAATTGTTTGTGAAGCAGATTGCGTTGCCGGATCAAGGGACACAGGCTGCGCCAACGTTGCACGCATCAGTTCCGCCTCCCTCGGATTCTACGGATACCAACCACGGCGTGCGGTAACCACGTGTCACAAACGGAAGGCACTTGCAGCAAGGTGTGTACTGTGTAAGTTGGACGTGGTCCCACCGCAGGGTGGTGCACTGCTGGCTTCGAGAATGCCCCAATGAATGGGTGAGGCTTCTCGCCTCGTCGCATAATTATTGAAGCTGACATAATCATTTAATCGAGTTTGCATTTAATAAACATTTTTTAAAGCCAAAAACCGATGATCAGTTTATGTGCTATGATGACGTCGTCTATTATTTAATTTAAATTTTAAGGCCAGTGTTTTTTTACGAAATTATTTTAAATTCGTGTCATTGACAAAAGCTTTTTGGGAGGAGCAATGGACATGAAATATGTACTTGGCAGGTGAACTCATCAGTTTGAATCCCGGTCACGGCTGACATCAGTGGGGAGTGATTATCTGAACCATTCCTGGATGCACCCCTTCTTTACCAACCAGCACTGACCAGCGTGGTGAAGTACGGTCAATAACCCCAATGACGTGGACAAGGTGACGGTGACTCCCTTCAGCCAGCAGTGGATTGACAAAGGGCTGTTAATTTTCCGTGCACACCAACATAGCTACCTCTACACCCTTCTCTACCACCCGGCCAGATGTTGGGTTAGAGGACCACGAAGAGATGGGGATATGACTGTATTATGTATGCATTCAGCTACAGTGTAAGCATAAACAAATGAAGAGGCTAAACATTGACAATCAGGACCCTCTTGAATATTCAGTCTTTGGACTCAAAGATGTTTTGCAGGGAATAAAAAAATTAATAACTGTACTATAGACCTTCTTGGTTCCTTCGGTAAAGTCACGTAGAAGGAAAATAGTAAAATAATAAAAATAAAATATAATAAAATAATTCTCACGACGTTTCGGCCACAACGCAAGCAGCCGTCTTCAGGTGGAGAACAGGTCTGAACAGGTCTGTCGAGAAGACTCTGCCTTCTCGACAGACCTGTTCTCCACCTGAAGACGACTGCTTGCGTTGTGGCCGAAACGTCGTGAGAATTATTTTATTATGTTTTATTTTTATTATTTTATTATTTTCCTTCTACGTGACTTTACCGAAAAAACCAAGTAGATGAATCTCTGCAGTCACGAAAGCTTTAAATCGAAATGTACTATAGACGTCATAACACTTAAATATATTTTGCCGAGCTATTAGTGGCCATGAGTTGTTTCAAAGCACACTGGGGAATTGGAAATGCCCCCTGCTGCTACTATGTATTCATCATCAATCACGATTTCTCCACTGCTGGATGAAGCAATCATTAAGTACGGTACTTAATAATTCAGTGCTGAGTGTTCCCACCTCATAAGCATGGTGGATTTTATAACAAGCGTTTGTCCTTGGAAGCATTTAATTAGCGGTAATAACGATAGCGCGCATGACAGGCGCACAGGCAAAGCAATACGTTAAGAGGATTTGGCTGATATATATTTTCACATGATAAACCACTTTGTTGAGCGATGATTGGCCAGGTCGCTTCTGAAAAATAGCTCTATAGCTCAGTGGGCCTTACTTGTTAATAATTGGTTAAAAAAATACGTCATTAGACCTCGATAAAACATCAAGGCAGGTCCTTATAGCGCTGTTTTTTATCTCCACGTTTTGGGCAACCCCTGTCGCGGAATTCCCTAACACCAACGCAACTTTACATTAAAGTTTTGTTCATATTGGATCATCTTTCCGACAGTTATTGACAGATGAACAAAGCTATGACTGCATTGAGCCTTAAACCGTAGTTTTCGTGTTAAAGGCGTGAGAGGCGTGGCTGCAATCGCCCAGCCAGCCTTGAACCAACACACTCCGACGTGAGATTATTGAAACAGTACTCGGTCGCTATTTAGTATTCTCGAGAACTGGTGTGGGTACAATGGTCATTGCAACTCCCACGGTGTATTGCCCGCGTTAATGAATCGACGTGTTGTAGAATGAACAAAAAAGTGGACGATGTTAATTATTTGTTTCCAAGTTAAACTTTGCCGAGTCTGACATGTTTAGCCAATTACTTTCTCGCCTGTACTTGGTTGCGTGACCACCGACAGGTCTTGCCAGGTGTTATAGGCTGCGAGGTGGCCAGGAAATGTCAGTGCTGGGCGTTACCCCTCCCCCCTTCATGAATGCTTGATTTTCTGTTCGTTTTTTGGGCATTTGTCCATAAGAAGGCACTCATGAATCGAAGACATTCGAATGTAGAAGAAACATGCATCGTTCAATAATTTGTGTAACTCTTGAATAACATTGCTCTGATCAATTCTAATGAGTTCATTTCACAGTATGCGCTGTCCTAGTTTAGAAAATATTTCTAAGTGTGTGTACATCGCTCGTATTTAACAACAATTGTATCCCTGGTATGATTAGTGCGGTAATTATCACGTACATGATTTGTTCATGTTGTGCCATGTATTCGCCACATCATCTTCATCATCATCGTGGACGAAGGCATGCGATGTCACCGTTTCCCTCGATCAGTCTTAACAGCAACAGCAAAGAGCAATTGCATCATTATCTCAATAGCCTCTCACCTGCTCACAAACACCACAGCCTTCCACTTAAGCTTCCATTCATCCTCATCTCAAACGGCTCATTAACGTGGGCCACGCCATTCTTACTCCAACAACCCCATTGCCACTACAGCGGACCACTTTCATGATTGTGATTTAATTAACGCAGCGCACATCTGGCCATGCACCCGACCACATCAAACGCGCTTTGGGAATTCAGACTGCATCATGCAGATTAAAACAAATTGTGCACATCGCGTTTCATAACCACGCACATGATTTGTTATCTCACTGCATTGAGAAATGTAGAGTCTATAAATTCTTAAGAGTTTTTTTTTATAAGAGCCCGGTACAAAGCACGAAAGAGGGCAAATAAATCCCGTGGACCGAAACACAAACTCAGTGCTCCTGGGTTTAGAGAATGGGACACAATTGGGCTCACTGTCCCCACTCACACAGGGACTGCGAGCGGAAACGTAGTTTTTTTTAATATGGAGAAGAGAAGACACGGGAAGAGGCATAAACGTAAGTGGTGGGGCAGGGGGGTAGAGTCTATATCATTAGTATTTTCTGTACCAACAGTGAATAGACAGGCATGTGGCGGTGCATCTATTAATATGGATTCTTAAAGCTCACGACATGTTCATGGGATCACGTTTAAAAATAAGACATGTTTCAATGTCATATACATTGATAATTAGGCGTGGCCAGATCACGTCCGCTGGAAGGGATGATGGCCATGCTTAAGACAAATCACAGTGGCAGCCAAGGCATGGAACGTGTCCAAGGGGACCGAGTATTAGCGATTAAACCAGATCATGTGCAGGTGCTAGAGGTGGATTATTGTATTGCATGATGGCGAGATGGCGGGAGGCTTAAGTAGGTCTTCATACAGCAGTCAAATGACCATGGTTGATCATGATGATGATACGTTGTATGCAGTGGGTTCGCATGAGCCCTTCAGCTTCTGTAAAACATAATTATTAAGTAGAATCGCGAATTTGAAATAGCTACGGTTCGTGCAATTGTCGAAAAGTTGGGGAAAAGTGGACTGTGCTCTCCACCCCTCATGAACAGCATCTAATAACGGCGGTTCGGGTTCATGGCCTCCCACACGACACTCTTTGGCATTCCTTGGCATGGAAATGCAACATTCCTGCTTGGATCCTCACTTCACATCGCATTAGACGAGGGGAAGTGATGCGTGTCGCTTCCACAAGAGGGCACCAGGAAACAGACCGCAAGGCCTTTTCGGGCACTCCCACAAAGGGTGGCCAAAATCACAAATACAAAGGTCCCCCGAATAGCCTTGACAGACTGTTTGGGCAAGTGCTGTTCGCGAGCAGCTTTGAAGGCCGTCACAGCTCACGAGGGGGTGGGTGGCCACCGTCGTCTCCCTAGTGACGATGTTTACACACCACACCAGGGACTCATTTGTGGCTGAGTCGACCTTAGGGAGGCTCCGGATCAGTTCTGATTATCGTCACTGGTGTTGGCCGTTTGCGGGAATCGAACTCAGGTCGCCGGGCTCGTAGCGCATCGCCCTAACTGCTACACTACCGCTCCATAAAAATCACAAAGACAAAGATCCCCCGTATAGCCTTAACATGCTGTTGGGTCAGGTGCTGTTAACGAGCACCAATGAAAAAAAAATAGGCACAAACACACGCGCGCACGGCCATGCTGTTCGAGAAATGCGCGGCCACCAATGACACAAACATCCTCCGCACACGCAGATGACAAATGCCACTTAAGAGGGCAAAATGGATGGGGCAGATTCTTCCTTGATTCCCTTTATTAGTTTATTCGCAACACACAACACTGCCATGCCGTACACGCCGCAGCAACATTCTTTGGTAGGTTGGTTGGAGTGTTGCCACTCTTCACAACAGCATGGCATAACCCATCCAACTATTAGCCGTGCCTTGTAACTTACTCGAGACGACGTCCAAAAGACAACGTTTGTTTGGCATTCCGCCCGCAAACTTGAAGCGAGACGTGTACACTGTGCGCAACAATTGCCGATACACTGTTGTCGGATACCTCTGCATAATCGCGACGGGTCTCCGGTACTGCAGCAATTTAAGGCAAACGAAAGTAAAACCGGTGACCGGAGGACAACAGCAGAACACGCGTTCAGACGCAAGCTCGCAAGTAACATGAACTGAACATTATCGATTGCGTAACAAAAGGTCACACGCACTGCAAGGTCAACTTCCACATAGCACGGGTTTTATGATCCACTCGTCACACGCTGCCGGGAATGAGCAACTAACCACAAGCGACTGAGCAGGCACTCGTTTACAATGAACAAACAAGCTGTGTATATAGTTTATATATATATATACATTTGAGACTGAACTCTCCGATCACAATTGTTTACTGTAGACGTCAACGTAAAAATAAATTGCAAATTCGCCATTATCATCATTAGCCATGATCATGCCATTCCTGGATGCAGACGGATGAGTATGGTGAAGTATGTTCACGCCCCCCCCCCACCGCAACTGCATCCACCACATGAGCAACACACTGAAATAAATAAAGATGGAAATTATTTCCGTTAAACCTTTTCCAGCAACTGGACGCGAATTGGCTAATTGGTGCTGTTAGAGTCCTGGGTCCTGGATATGATTTGCCTTGTGAAGTCTGTTTTGGGTTGCACGAGTTGCCAAGTCATTGTGCTGTTGCAGCCAGAACATAAACAGCCGACGATGCACGTGTTCCAAGAATGCAGAATTATGATGCATTTGAGTACCGCTCCCCCGAATGTATCCACACCACAGGGCAGGTAAAAGACATCGATGTTGCTTTTACGAGTTGCTTCCTACTTGAATAAGGTGATGTTCTGCACGAACAATTATCAATCACCAGTACCAGAGCAGCCGGGAATCTACCCACAATGGGATGAATGGCTCTCCGATCCGCTAACCCGCACCTCTGATTAGCACGGTTGGCTACGTACGATGCGAAAAGAAGTTCAGCATACAACAAACATTCAAACATTCTCTCCAAACCATCGCTTTCTCTCAATCTTGCAAAGCGGAAATCCCATCGAGCCACTGCACGTGAGCCGATCCCATTGCTCCATCTCCACAGGGGAGGCCCTCTCGGGGAGGGTGTGCCACTCTTGGCATTAGTCTGGACCACTGTGGCCTTCATTCGGTCGAACGGACGTGTCCTTTCCAAAATGTCTCAAACGTGCGTATGTTCTCCAATCCACGTGTTCCTCTTCCTCAGTGAGATGCCTAGCAAGCGCTTCTACATTTGGCAAAGCGGAACTTAATAATGAATTGCGCCCAAAGAACAAGGTTTTGTCACCAGTGTACATTACTTGCAACGGCATGGATCAGAAACGTAAGTCTGACCATTGGTTATCGCGCAATCGTATGAGTCTAATCCATCACGAATGCATGAACATTGCTATACCAACAAAACAATCCACGTTACCATAGCGACAAAAATAGCATTGTCAATGAAAGCGCAGCCTCGTATTCTGTTCATAAAAGGGATGTAATTATTCGTAACTCCTCGCTTCCCATATTCAATTAATTGTCACAATTCTGGGTCATTTTGACCATGGTCAGATTGACTGAAAAACTCAGCGATGCCCTGGTGGAAAAAAAAACACAATAAGCCACAGTATCCCACTGTCCAGAAAGCAGGTGGATTTAGTGCATGGAAAATGTGAATTATTAAAGCTAACAACGATGTGGCTCTGCCATTTAGAGATGATAGAATGAAAACTATCACAAGTTCAATGGAAAAAATGTTGGCAATTTGAAGAAAAATAAAAGCGGGTAAAGTCATGCAGCCTAAGTGACTTTTACCGAAAAAAATAAAGAGTATGGTTATAAAGGTGTCCTAGTGTGCCACTCCCGAGACTGCGTACAGTGTTGTGTCTGTCCAGGACCTGACCGTGTACTGATTTTCACCAACCACTATGTCGCTGTTCCCCCCCCCCCCACACACAATGTAGCCTTAAACTTTTAGGGCAAGCGCTGTTAGCGAGCACGGCACACGAGGGCGTTGGATGGCCTGCACCACGTCTGGCCAACTTTGTCTCTCGAACAACGATGTTTACACATTCTTAGGTTTTTTTCTGTAAAGTCACGTAGGTAAAAAAATTAAAATTAATTTTAATTTTTTTTTTACCTACGTGACTTTACCGAAAAAAACCTAAGAATATGAATCCTTGCAGTTTACGAAAGCTTCAAATCTAGGATATTTACACACTGCACCAGGTACTCATCTGAGGCTGAGTCGACCAAGGGGAGGCCCAGGACGGGTCAACTGTTGGCCGTGAACAGGAATCGACATCGGGTAGCAGGGTTCGTAGCGCAGTGCGCGAACTGCAATACCACCTCACCCCACGCGCAAACACACACAAGCGTATACATTTCTACAAAACACGGGTCTGTACGCGTACACGCACGTGTGACCATGCACTATTTATACATCTGCAAGGCTGACTGAGTTACTCTCCCCGGAGTGGCAATGGGACTAAAAGGCAGACCACCATGCAATTTAGTTACGAAAATCCAGCCGCTATTTCCACGTTCACAATTGTGCGGATGTAAGTAAATGTTGCGGACAAACATGCCAAAGAAAAAATCCACGTGCGTGCATGGGATTATTTTCAATGAAAATAAAATATGTATCAAATAACATTAATACACTGTTATATATGGGCCATTGCAATTTCAAAATGTTTCTTTATTGTTTTCAAATTACTTTAAAAACCAATTTAATGTCGAAATCTTTTTTTAGCCATCTGGTTTTTGCAAATATAATTTCCCTTATTGTTTTCTAAAACAAAATTACAATGTTAATACCTTCCATGTGTTTTTTTCTTATACGTACTATATTATGTGGGGACATTTAAGTAACTGTAAAATGAAGATGTATAATAGAACAAAAATGTTGGCAGAGTGAAATAACATGAGGTTCCATAACAATATGTACTTTATTTTAAAGGAGGCAACCAACTTTCAGCCACAGTATAATGTTGTTGTTGCCGTAATTATTTCTGTAACTTCAAGGAAGGAGCCTTTGTAGCAAAACAATGCATGGTGGTCCCTTTTTAACCTTTGAATAAATAATTCCTTTGTGGGAATCAACAACGGCGCTTAAAAAACAAATCACGTTGCAACGTCAAGTGAAAACTTATAGCCGATTCACAGGGCGTACATTTAAAATGCTATCATTCAAAAGCAACAGAGGAAGCAGTAATGAATATGTGGTTAATTCGGTCTGGACCGTCCAATTTCTTTTTTATCCCTGTATTTTTCCTAGAAACTGTCAAAGAAAATAAACAAGCAACAATAGATGAAACCTCGGAACGGGAAAGCGAATACTTTCATAAGGTGTTTCCAGTAACAGAATACTGTAAAAACATAGCTTTTTGAAACGCAATTTGCTGCACACATCATGGAACCGCAAATGTAATTAAGAAACACTTCGCATGCCACTTCTCAAAAAATTTAGCACTTAGAGGGGAATTTTTTTCAGGAAAACCTGATCATTTCTATATGCTGTTATAGTGCTGTTTATTGCTGGCCGCTTGGCATTTTTGTGGCCATTGGGCCTGTGCACAGCAACTGTGATTTTTCACTTTAAATGTAGAGATAGACAAGTTCGTTTTATGGGCAGCGACATTTTTTTGATTGAGTCTATTGCAGTCCGTACAGCACCAATAACAAAAAAAAATCATACATCAGTCAGGATACATAATGTTTACATGTGTTAAAACACTTAAGGCAAAGTAGACATTTAAAATCTTTAAGATGCTGGCAGAATATTTTAGCAAATAAATATTATTCATGCATCCAGGTCAACTAATTGGGTCATTTTATATGACGATGAACACTGAATATGGTATTTGAAGCCAGTCCTCCTACAGGTTGGCTGCATGCAATGTAAATCGATGCAGATCAAGCATCTTGCAAAAGCCAGTTAAGCTGTCCATCAAATAAAACTAAACAATTTTTTCTGGCAACAAAACAGGTGTTAAGATGTTAAAACACCAAACTGAAACCTTTAACAAGGAATCATGTCTGCATTAACCACAATGCTTGTGGTCAAAATGATAACACTGGTCAACACACTTTTTCTGGCATAAGGTATTCCAACGGTTTTAAGGTATTTTTGGGGTGCTGATTCCAAATCTGGCATCAGTTTTTGTCTATCACATCAAGTTTTTGAGAAATCCAATATTGCATTTTCAATACAAACTGCAGAAGAAAAATATTAAATAAATGTGGATATCTACATAAAATGATATTATAAACACACTATCCTAAAAATATAGCACCATATTTTAACACTAAAGCAGTCACTGACTCGCAACAACTTGCAATCATAAGTGACAAGAGTTAATTTCGGCTAAAATCAATTAAAATGGGGTATGCCGATAGCATAAAAATGAGATGTGATATATTTGGAATCAGCACCCTGAAATTAGTCTAGAACAGCTGCAAAAGTCCAGGCCAGAAAAAAATGTTTTTGTTGTTGTTGACCAGTGTAATATATGCATTGTCTTTGAGACTGATTTGTCAACACCAGGGACAGCTTTCTTTTGAGCCTCGTCTCAAACGATGTTAGACCAGAGGACGCCATATATATACAATATAATTACCTATGTTTGAAAAAACTACGTGATTTTAATTTTACCAGGTAAGGCCCACTGAGCTATATAGCTCTTTTTAAGAAGCGACCTGGCCACAAATGATTGCTTACCATGCGCAGGGAAAAACCGGAGGACCCGGAGAAAAAAAACATGCGACCACGGAGAAAACATGAAAACTCCAAATATACAGGCGTCAGGACTGGGATCGACCTCCTGTACACCAGCAAGGTAGTTAGCACCTCGCCACCACGGCGCCCCTAAATTGGCCGCGTTGCAAAGCACATTGACACCAGATTGCCGTGTCATTTTTAAACATGGCTTCGGCAATAATCCTCGTTGCAGTGTTACTGCCAGCAAATATTGACTTTTCTCTCAATAACACTTTCCTGTTGCACATTTACCTGAATGCGATTTGTTTAATATATCATGAAATAATACTGAAGCAAAGTAAGGCAGCAAGCTTATACCGGTACGGCCCTTTGTCAATCCACTGCTGGGTAAGGGCCTCCGCATACCGTGCGGGCCGTCACAGGTTATTTGACCATACTTCACCACGCCGGTCAGGGTGGGTTGAAGGCGGTGAGCATGTTGAGAGCACACAAGTGCAATGCAATAATGGACGTTGCTGCAATGCCTTCTGTCGCTGCTCTACGACACCCTCTGTGTGCACGTGGTGGTGGCCACCTATTCGTGCTCAGCCCATGCGTAGCTTCCAAGATCTGACGGCACTGCGTGCATTGCGGGTGATTTGGTCGCAGGCGTTCAATATGGTGTGCGGTATATTAAATATGTTATGATGCGATAAACTGATGTAGCACTGAATCCGATGGAAAGCACGGCAGTTAGTAGTTGTAGATCACATACAGATGCGAACAATATTTAGCGGAGTGTAAACAAGCCAAAATAAAGCTGGTGTAAAATAATACAAAATGCTCACGCGTAAAATAAAGCTCACATTTATGTGAGCATTACACATTCAGTTTTGTCACAACTTAAAAAAGCTAAGTTCCTGTTTGTACCGACAATAATTCAGCAACGTTCAACCCCTACAGATCCAGATATACTCAACACTGTTTGATAGACAATACAATCTTACAATCACTATTATTGTAATTTTTACTTTCCTATATTCTTAATTGGCTTTGTGCTTTCACTTACAGCTATGAAGTTCAATTTGACATTTCCATTTTTGCAATGTACATTATTGTCGTTTCTTCCACAGCATATTTAGGCATACATTATCGTATAAACACATACTATACTGTATATACAGAATTGATTTGGCATATAATCACGGACTTGTATTTACCCAAATTTACAATAATATACTTCTGATGATAAACCAAATATTGTAATGCAATAAAAATGGGAATTAATCTATGGAACATAACTAATAAACATTTATTCATGCATGCAGTACAATTGTTGGACCTAGACCTTCTGAATAATTTCAATCATCAACTGCACCAATCCTTTGGGACAATGAATAAGCAGCCCTGCAGCAATTCCACCGCAAAATGGTTTGACGAGCTTGGGTTGTTTTCATAGCGGCGTGCCTTATTTGGAAGAGCACATTCGACACTGGTTAACATATCCCATACGCACTGTCAATTAAAATTTGCAGTATGGTTTTTAAACACTTTTGCTTACACATACGTAACCTTCTGGCTGTGCGGTCACGTGTAAAACTAAACTAAACTTGTATTTTACCAGGCATGGCCCACTGAACTATATTAGAAACGACTTGGCCACAAATGATAGCTCCACGAGATGGCTTATCGTCTTGATTCTCAACGTAGAGGGAAAACTGGACGACCCGGAAAAGCAATCCATGCAACCACGGGGAGAATATGCAAACTCCAAATATACAGGTGTCAGGGTCAGGATCAGGATCGAACCCACAACCTCCTGTATACCAGGTGAGGTAGTTAACATCTCGCCACCGTGGCGCCCAAACACACAGGCCATCCACGTACATCTTCACTAAAAGAATCTCAATCGTCCTTTATCCGTCCATCACCATATCCTCTGGATAATAAGGCGCACTGTTTTCCCCTGTATTTTACAGCTAAAGTTGGTGGTCAGTCTTGCAATCCAGTAGGCGTGTGCATGTGTGTGACCTGATTTTTTTTATTTAACTTCATTGGCAGCAGGCACAAGACCGAGGTGCGCCTTACTTTCTGGGACATTTATAATTAGCAGAATGCAGTATGTATATCTGCTTTCGATAAGAGGGTGTCAAACACATACCCATAATAATACCGCCTGAAATGGAATTAGCCTTGCCGGTCAATAGCAAAGACTAGTTGGATTCATAAAAGATTTAAAGCCTTGCAAAGGGAATACTCCCATTACGGGCGTTTAAATACATGGCCAAAGAAGTCTTATTTAGCTCCACAAGTAAACGCATGAAATCTGTCCTTGTACCACAGGGCAAGTGTGGATGGCAGAAACTGTAGCCCTTAATCATGAGCCTCAGCCCACGCACACATCTGAGCTAAGCTAATTGATCAACGTCCTATACTTGTTCACATTGTGTCTAATATAACCCAAACAGACATTTACTTTTTTTACCTCCCTGTAAATAGACTTCTTATGGTTAATTCACCAGCAACTGTCCAGAGTTCGAGCAGCTGAGGGGAATGTCACTAACAGCGCTCCGAGTAGGGGAGCATAGCGGAGTGCTGTTTTCAGCTGACAGTTTTTTTTTAAATCCTCGCCCCCATCCTCCCACCCCAATGGCTGACTCCTCATAAATATTATCATCGTAATTTAATATTATATCACGCCTTTCTATGCAGTACATCCGGGCATGCCCAGGGCCGAATTTCTCACTAAATATTTCCCGGCTCGCCGGTTGACTGGAGAACATTGCACGTGACGAGTAGTAGCCATGGCCGTAGCGACAGGTACACTCGATGTCGTGCACCGGGAGCGCAAATATTGTTTGGGTCGCTGACCCAGACATGCTCGGTTGAAATTAAGCCCCGCGCACACCACTAACCGGGCTGGCAAGCCCACCACCGGCATCGGCGAGCGACCAACAGAGGCACACGGGGCCGAGCCGAAGTGATGCCGAGGGCATGAAGCGATGCCAAGGGCACTACTTCTGCCCGAGCGTAGCGGCCCTCTGGTATGGCACGAGCAGCAGGTGCGGCGTCTCCTCCATGATGCGCAGCAGCAGCCCGTCGATGTACTCGTGCAGGTTGCGGATGGTGTCGTCGCGCCGCACCAGCTCCGCCTGCTGCCGCGTCACCAGCGCCACCAGCTCGGCGTGCGAGAGGCGCGAGAGCACCGCGGACGAGGAGGCGTTTGCCGCTGGACCGCCGTCCTGGGGGCGCGGGAGGGGGACGCAACGAGTTGCAGCGCTTCAGGGCGACGCTCGGTTGTGGGGGGTGGCGGGGTAGAGTGGGGAGGTCAGAGCTAAGGGTTGCAACCTCTGTGGTGGCAAAAATGTATATATATATCTTGCGACGTATCACGGGGAGAAGAATATCTCACAATGCCAGAATATGGGGTCGTGTGCAAATGTGTTGTTTTGAATGCCGTAGTATTACGGAACAGACAAAAAGCAGGAATCGTCATGCTCCGTGAAGACTTACAGATTTCCCAGGATGGCTACGTCTAAGAAGGACGATTCTGTGAGAACTAGGACAGGTGGCACCGCTGAGGTCCTGGATTGGAATCTGGGTATCAGCATTCTATGATTAATCTGGGTTCTCTCTCACGTGTAGTCAGTTCACGGTGTCGGGATGGTCACCAAAGCAAGACCGAGTTTCAGCAGAAGGTTGACTGAGAAAGTAGCCGCGTTGCTCAGGGGCAGTGGCATAGCTATCCAGCGTGCAGGTGGTGCCAACTGCACTTGGGCCAGCGGGCTGGAGGTTCCCACATGCCATGCGATGAAGACTCTTTGCAACGCTCATAAAATGTATGTCCTTAGTGTGGGTGAGAAGGCCTATTGTTATCTTCTGGAGTCCTTCTCCAGACATCACGGTGGAGCACTGAGAGTCCGGTGAAACTCTCTCGCACAAAATAAACAAAGAAAACTTATAGCATCACGTATCCGTACATCGGTAAAGGTGCAGCCCTGCAATTGCTTGCTCATTTCACTCGACTAGGACGAGGCCCCAGTAGATGGTTTTTGACCTACACTTCCAGTGGTTAGACAGTCCCAGAGGAGGTGAGTGTCCCCACACTTTACCCCACCACAAGAGACCTGCCAAGTCCAGCTAACTCTGGCGTACCCATTCGTACTGCTGGGTGGACAGAGGTGGGGTGATTCAAGAGGATTGTCTCTGGTTTCAGTTGCCGCGCCGGGAGATTGAATCAAACCGCACAAACGTCAATGCAAGTCTTTGTGTTAACCATTATACCTCGGCACGTATCCCATAAGATATGTAACATTTATATATATATAAATATTGAATGTGTGTGCTGGCACTCTGTGTCATTCACTGTGACGACTGTGGCTAACCCGAGCCTCGTTTTGTTACAGCCCCAGGCAACGTCACGGGATTAATGTCACACACCACTTCTTTGGCACGTTAACATGCGTTTACAATGAATAGCGCAATGTACATGTTACAGAGAGGTCTCTTTGAGTGTGTTGCTGAGCATGCAGATAACCAACCTTGTGAGTTGCCAGCTGGAAAGGTTTTGACATCGTCTTCCATTTTCTTCCCGCTTGCGTTCAACGGTGGCACCGAACGGGGGCTGCATTTGCAACGAAAGACAAATACGCTGGCAGCTTTATTGGCCATCATTGCTCACGTACCACATTTAAATCGAGGTTTACAATACAACGTAACGTATTTTTCTATTTTTCCTAAGTCTCTTTGTTTAGGGCGACACAGAGGAGAGAATGTCATCTATCTCGCCTGGTATGAGGTCGTGGATTCAATCCCAGTCCCTCGCCTCTGCATATTTGGAGTTTGCGTGTTCTCCCCGTGGTCGCGTGGATTTTTCTTCAGGTCCTCCGGTTTTTCCCTCCACATTTAAAAACATGTTTTTAGAGTAGTATTTGGTTGCTACAAAATTTTAACATAAGCCACTTCGTTGAGCTATCATTTGTGACCAGGTCGCTTCTGAAAAGAGCTATATACCTCAGTGGCCCTTACCTGGTAAAATTAAAATCACGTCATTTTTTTCAAACATAGGTAAAAAAAATTTTATCTGACGGGCAATAGTAAAACTACTGCCGAATGAAGTGGTTACACGTATGTAAAAGGTAGAGAGTTGCAGGCTGGAAATTGCGCTAACTATGGCTAGCGAGGATGAGTGGAGAGGAGAGTGACCAGAACCGGATCGGATATCACTCACCGCTGATGTGAACCGTGGCCTGGATTCAAACTCAAGTTTAGGATCCATAGCACAATGTGATCACCACTGCACTGCTGCTACACAAATGCAAATCCTGCAGCCAATTCCTTGTTGATTTCAACAAGCAATTGCCCAAGTGCACCACCGCACACACAATAAAGCAAATGTTACAACACCCTGTACCAGCTTTCACAGGGATAAGTTGTCGTGACAGATATTTCACTATCGATACAAGACCTAATAATGTTAATTTAAATTAATTTGTCAGTCCGCTGCTGAAGGAAGGCCTCCTCATGCCGTGTCAGTTGTGAGAGTTCACCATGCTTCGCTACACTGCTCAGGTGAATGGAGGGCCAAGACTGGTTCTGGTATTACTTGCCACTGATGTTAGCTGTGGCCAGAAATCAAACTCAGGGGGTCGGGTTTATAGCGCAGTGCATTAGCCGCTGCCCCACCACACCATCAACACAACTCTTGATGATTGTTAAATGGAAGCTTCTAAATTTCGATTTAAAGCTTTCGTGACTGCAGGGATTCATCTTCTTGGTTCTTTCGATAAAGTCACGTAGAAGGAAATAATAAAATAATAAAAATAAAACATCATTAAATAATTCTCACGACGTTTCGGCCACAACGCAAGCAGTCGTCCTCAGGTGAAGAACAGGTCTGTCTTCATTATTATTATTTTTTATTATTTCCCTTCTACGTGACTTTACCGAAAGAACCAAGAAGATGGAAGCTTCTAATTTAATATATAAACGTAACACAAAGTAAGAAGAGCAACTTAAACAGCAGCTATGCTAACACATTTTTGTTCCTCAACTGCAAAATGCCTGTTTTGGTAATAATACAGAAATACACCATATTTACCCTGCATGCCAATGTGAATACTAACACATACTGTATATGCATACACGTTTTAAACATTAAATTATTCAGTTTTCTGCGTGAGAATGTTTCAATGTGACGCGTGAACTGTACGTCCATCTCTGCGCGTTGAGACCCCCAGCGATTTGCTGGGATTCTTGCAACACCGCTGAAAATAGCTTCACTGGGTGAACATTTTCAGGTGTGCAAAAACGCTCGTGAGAAAGACCTCGTTAGCGCCGCCGCTGAATGCACCAATCAGGATTGAATGACACCGCCCTGTCCAAACATGACCCCCTGCAGTTTGACAGTCTCAGATAGGCACGTAACGATTTGCTACCGAAGCGGTCAGATGCATATTTAAATTTCTGGGTCATGATATAAAAAAAACATCGTTCGTCTCATGTCTATTCTCCCCGTACGCATTATTTCTCTTTTAATTTTTGCGTCTTTTTTGTTTGTTTTTGCAGTCGTGTTTGCGCCAGATTATCCTAAAAGCATCGTCGTAGCGTTTGTGTCAATATCAAATACATAAAAATCAGTTCATTACTTGGTGATGCTGCGTTGGCAGTGGCGCGCAAGCGCGGAGAACTAAAAACTCAAACACATTCATCAATAAGACTGTGGCCTTAAAAAGAACAAGTATATAACACGTGACATTTTGGGGAATGGGCCTTGTTCATATCACTTCTCCATTTTAATATAATGACTGACACATCATATGATGCATTGCATCATGAACCTCACAACTGAGATGTTGTTACATATCCGGCCCAAAGACCTCTTGCAGCTGACAAAACATCTTCCTGGAACATATTTTACATCCCAGATGTATTGTTCCTGCATCAAGGAATGCTTCCAACTATACACTCCAAGAGCTTACTACTATCAGCTAAATGCTACTGAACTCTATGTACAAACGTTTGCGCTTAAAAGGGCTCCATAGCTTAAGTGGAGTGCTCTTGTGGCCTATTTGTGCCAGCGTCGTCCAAATTTGCCAAATAAAAAAAAATCCGTAAATTATCCATACGGGAAAACACATAACAATCAATAGCCCCGACTGCCAAAGCTGCCACAGACTATGTTTGGGAAACATAACGTCTTTGTCATAGTCTTGCGCTATGAGAATAGCACAAATACCAAATGTACGAATTATTTAATTTGAATAACAGATGGCAACCCAGAAGCTATTTATCCAAAAAATGTCAAAACCGGCCCAGTGTTTGTGTGCTTAAGTAAAAGCTGCTGTGTAAACTTGGTTGCAATAATGCAATAGGTCGATGGTATAAAAAGAATTGCATTCAAATGTGGAGACACAGTATAGAGTTCTGCTTGTATACACTCACACTAATCTCTGTGTTCAACTCCCGACCCAAGTCCCTGTCCTGCTACGCGTCCATCAAAAAAGTGCCGTGGTCAGGCTCACCTGATTCCAGCATCACAGCCCTGCGGCTCCGAGCAGCCTGGCCGTGTCTCCGAGGCTGAAACCAGTGGGGAAGAGGAGGATGGAGGGCCCTTTTCCCTTCGGCTGTGCCAACCCACATCACCGGATGGACCAAACTCGCGAGCCGCCGTAAAGGGCATCACGGGACGACCAACTGGGGCAGGAACAGAGTCATGCGCGATGGGGTGGAGGGTGCAGGGCTCAGCAAGCGCAGGCACAAAGCCAGGGGAGGGGGGCGGTGCGGAAGGGGAGGTCACCCGAGACGCTGTGTCTACGCTGTGTAGCCTTTTGGACGTCGACTGCAACGCCGCGTCCCTTTCGGTCGCACCGGCAACGTCCGGTGGAGGCTCTTCACTGCCGACGTCTGCGGGTGTTGTTGACGAGCTGGCCTTATCAATCTTTTCCAAGTTATTAATGGGCTTGAAAGTGTCTGGCGAAAATGTTTTGCTACCCGCTCCGTCGGTGGGAGACAAGGCAGAGGAGCCAGAAGGCACAAGATTCTTCCCTGAAAGTGCTTCATTGTCCATCTTTCCTGAGCCCTTACTTTCCAAATTAGTAGCCCTTGTAGTGAAGGTGCGAACAAACAAACCATCGTCAGTTATTCCTTCATGCAGAGAACTGGGGTTATCGTCCTTTCTCGGCTGCTTCAGGGTCGAAACATCCAACTCATCAGCAAGAGAACTGCCTTTGGTAGTGCCTGACAGCGATTCCTCACTCTTCTTCATGGCTTGTGCGTGCTTGGCCTCCAACCACTCGGCCAGAGTGGAGGACGACTGGAAGAGCGTAGACCCGCTACGAGAACTTTCTTCATTCTTTTTGGAGGCAGTGTCCAGTGGTTGAGAACTATACTTCCGCGCAGGCTGAGTGGTGACCTCTATGTTTAAAATGCATGGCTGCGTGTCCGAGTTTTTCACCGGTAACTCTGCACCCCGCTCGGGGAAGCCAGACGCTGTGCGTGAAGAGCTTGCGCCGCGCGCGCCGATGAGGCTCGTGTCGGTTGAAGCCTCTTCGGGCGATTTTGGCTGAAACTGCGAAGGGGATGTGCGGCGAGAACCTTTCTCAAAGTCCTCCTCGGCGACCGAGAGTTGTAAATAAGGCGGTGAAGTTTCAGCCGCGTCCGAGCGTAACGTAGACGCGCTGTAAAAGTGAGGCCTGTATAACTGGCTTTTGACAGGATAATACGAGGTTTCGTCCTGGTCCAAGTAGTTTATTTTTAACGACGACTCTAGGTCGGCGCCTTCAACTTCACTATACATCTTAGTGGTTGACTTATCCAAGCGATTTGGCTGAAGTCCCGGCGTTATGTTCGTACTTGCAATGGCGTCTACCAGTTGGGCAGGAGTTTTCTCCTGTTGTACAGGCACATTTTTAGTAGGCTGTTCCTCGGAACAGGACTTGCCTGTCCCACTCCTTTGTTGGTCATTCTCCTCAACACCCTGCAGGAAAAGCGGTGACCTTATAGGGGAAGAAACCTTTCCTTTGCCCAATATTAAATCTGAAAATGACTGCATCTGTGTTTTTTGGTGAATAGGATCGTCTTGGCGAGCAGTCTGCGCGAGCACCACATCATCAGCTTTTAGAGGTGGCCCAACATTTTCCTGTTTTTCAATCCTCCCTATTGTTGGCATTGGCCTCAGACGGGCACTTTGTGGAGGTCCTGTGGCCTGCATCTGAGATGAACCCGGAGATAAATCTTGAGTGACCAGTTTATCAACTTTGCCAGTCTCTAAATCACTCAATTTCACAGAATCCTCCTTCGATCCTGTCATATAATCTTTGCCTCCTTCATGTTGGATGTCCTTCTTGTGAGCGGAAGATTTCTCATTCTCAAGTCCACGTATCTTGGCTTCGTCAGTCTTGGGAGCACGTTCAGTCGCGTCGCCCTCTCTCACTACCGTCGGTGCCTGCGACGCTTGGGCTTCCGAGCCCTCGCACAGAACATCCAGGAACGGGTTAAAGGAATGGCTGCTCAGGAAAGGGTTTTTAGCAGAGGACGGGAAAAAGAAAGGGTTGGAGGATTTGGTGGAAACCTTCTCCGGTGAGGAGGGCGGTGGCGGTGGCGACACCAGATCATCCCGAGCGAAGGCCGCCGCTGCATTCGACAAATTGTTTTCCCGCACGGGACTTCCGGGCGCGATCACGGCGCGGTTCTCGGCGTGTGGAGAAGGCCGCGGCGCCGGCATAGGTGCAGGGGGGGATTTGGGAACCTCGGCAATGTCGGTGAACGACAGCAGCGACGCGGGCGTGGGGGGAGACTGCGACAGAATGGACGGGGGTGTGCTGGGAGGGTGTGAGATTATGGACATGGGGCTGGAAGGAGAGGTGGGGGAGTGCACGGGTGTTAGTGGGGGGCACAGAGGGAAAGGCACAGCGGGTGCAGCTGCCACAGCGAGGGGCGAGTTATCAGACATGGAAGGGCTTTGTGGGAGGTTTGTGGTTTCGACCTCGGGAGACACGTCCAGTCTGTGGGGGAGACACAAAACAAGGGACAGGAGGAATACAAATCATGTTACCCTCCTACCCGTCTCCAGCCACGGCGCTCCGTTGTTGTGAGACGCAGCAGGGTTAGAAATTACGCAACGATTCACTCTGACCCCCCTGCACCCTTGCCTGCACCCCCCCCCACCCGCCTTCCCTTTCACCAGCAGCAGTTTGATGAAGCATCACAATTTGGGGTCATGAATCGATTTAAGATCGATTATTTTCGTGTAATTCTTACCGTCTCGGTGATATCCACTCCGTGTAGCTACATGTGAGATTAGTGAGCATAAGAGATGGTGAATTGATGCATCGTTGCATGCCAAGTGGAAGGTATGACAGATACGAGTTAAGTTGCGCGTATCCATAACGTGTTCACAGACCGTGAACGTTTTGATAATTTTAGCTTAAATGAGAATTTATTACGTGAGCTGAAGGCACCGGTCAATAATATTTGTTCAGCTGAGCATCTGCACGAGCCATTATCAAAGCGTGCTCATTCTTCTTAAAGGAATACGTGGGTTTCCAATTTACTATGTCATCTAAAAAAAGTACCATTTATCCCCAAAAAAGCAATAGAATGATTAACAATGTATATTGTCCATCCAAAAAAAGTATACCCACTCACAAACGGGATAAAATGTGGAGAGTTTGTCTTTAAAATTTTGTTGAAAAAATTCATTTACGACACAGTTAATGCGTTCTAAGAAAAATAATCTACATGTGACTCCATCCAATCACAGGCAGTTATAATCAGGAAAAAACTACCGTAAAATCATAGATAAGAGAACGTGGCTCCAGTTTCTGCCGTTTATAAAAAGCATTTACATTTTGGAAAACTATTTATTTTGGTGATTCTGTTATGTTGACAGTGGTGCACAAGCACATATACCAAACGATTCAACGCATTCGTCAATAGCACTGTGGCCTCAAAAAGAAAAACATATAATAGGTGAAATTAATGGCATTTGTTCTCAGCACATAGATGATTTACAGCACACAAATAATTTATGTTGCGATACAGTACATCGATTACGTGCTGTGAAGAAGGACCAATGCCCGAAACGTCACCAACACACCGGTGTGCTGAACTAGTAACACACTGACATGTTTTGTTCACATGAAAAACGTTACTAATTGGCTGTGTCGGGTGGTGGTGGGTTTAACGGCACATTTATATATTTACGCGATTTAACCCAAAAAACATTGATGATGTTAAAATTTTGGTTGCAAAAGCCTACGTGTTAACTCTTTGGTTCTTTCGGTAAAGTCACGTAGAAAGAAAATAAATTAAATAATAGAATACGACGTTTCGATTGCAACACAAGCAACCGTCATTAGGTAGAACTAAATTTGAGAGAGAGACAAAACACAGACACGGAGACACACAGACAGACACACAAGCAGAGAGAGAGACAACACAGAGACACACAGAGAGAGACACACAACACAGACACACAGAGAGAGACACACAGAGACACACACAGAGAGACACACAACACAGACACACAAGCAGAGAGAGAGACAACACAGAGACACACACAGAGAGAGACACACAACATAGACACACAGACAGAGAGAGAGACAACACAGAGACACACAGAGAGAGACACACAACACAGACACACAGACAGAGAGAGAGACAACACAGAGAGACACACACAGAGAGAGACACACAACACAGACACACAAGCAGAGAGCGAGACAACACAGAGACACACAGAGAGAGACACACAACACAGACACACAGAGACCCAATGTGTTAAATCGCCTATTCCACGTTTCCTTTTAAGGCAGTAAAGTTGCGCAACATATTCGAATGCACGTTGAATAAGCCGAATTGAGAACCCAATGCAATGTTAGTAATAAAAGCAAGCGGACCCGAAGCGAACGCACTCTCATTTGTGAGTAGGTGGCGGTATGCGAGCTGTCGCAGCTATTCGTATTGGTGAAAGTCAAGCAGAGATGTTATCATATTTATTTTTACAAGTGTTATAAATATCGTGCAGTAGTACAGTGCACCTCAGAGGCCAGTTTTAAATGTGACACATTGTGCAGTCGAATCTCTTGCATAAATGGTTGAACGTCCACATGCTACAAAGTAACAACGAAAGTAATCTAGGGCAACTTCGTATATCCACTGCTGGATGAAGGCCTCCCCATAATGCACCATCGGTCATGTGGGGTAGTTGACCATACGTTGTCAAGCACATTTCGGTAAAGAGTAATTTCAAGTTTCATTGGCGCACTTAAATACTGGATAATAAAATAACACGTGTAAAACGAATATAATCTTTGTTAAAGACTGAAGCAATGAACATTACAATAATCATTAAAAAAAACTAATTATATTTTAGACATTTTCCAATTCACTGCTGTGGCAGTCGAACATGGCTGTTTTTATCATATCTCACCATGCTGGCCAGTGTGGGTTAACCATCATAATAAACTCCATTAATATTTCGATTTAAAGCTTTCGTGACTGCAGGGATTCATCTTCTACATTTATATTGCACCTTTTTACAAGGTACTCAAGTTGCTTTACATCACACACACAAACACATAAATAATACAGCACTTACCAGGGGGGGGGGAACTAAAAAGTATAGAAGCTAATTTATAGAACCGAACGCAAGAGACAATGCACGCGTCTTGAGGCGCGGGTTTCAGCGCCACCGCCGTTGTCACCAAATCACGAACAACGCTGTCCAGAGCCCTCTCCTGACGGGCAGCAGCGCAACACAAGGCACGCGCAACCCAATGTGCAACACCACATCCATCACGGGGAATGCACAGGGCCACTCGGACCATTGAATAACACAGTCTTCGGGATGGCCACACATACTGGGGTGAGTAAATCTGTACACTTTCGAGAGCCTCATTTGTAAGAAGGAATTTCTTGGGACTACAACTCTGGATTTTATAGAAAGCCAGCGAAGAGAGGCCAAGAGCGGACGGATGGATATGTTCGCATGTCCGGGACTCTTGATACAATTCTGGTAGCCGAGTAGAGGACGTATTGCAATTTAGGACTGAGGCACCAAACAGAGAGCACTGCATACGAGTTCTTTTGGGTTAGATCGTGTAACAATAAATGTGTCGTTAAACCCGCCACCACCCAACACAGCCAATTAGTCAGATTTGTCACGTAAACAAAACGTGGCAATTCGTTGCTAGTTCAGCACACCAGTGTGTTGGAGAGTAAACCCACAACATTTACCATTCGCGTACCGTGACGTTTTGCCGGTAATTACAACCAGCCTCGTCAGGCGACAGCCAGAGTTGTGGGGAAATCCTCCTGTTTCGTCAAATTTACGTTTAAGCGATCTAACCCAAAAAAAAACCTCTTATGGATAATATTGGTCTCAAAAGCCGGCATGTTAAACAGACAGCACTGCAATGATCAACGTTTTTGGGTTTAGATCGCGTTATTTATAAATGTGTCGTAACCCTCCACCACCCGACACGGCCAATCAGTAAAAAAATGTGTCACGTTGACAAAGACACATTTTTTACTGATTGGCCGTGTCGGGTGGTGGAGGGTTACGACACATTTATAAATAACGCGATCTAAACCCAAAAACGTTGATTATGAATACCATTGGTCGCGAAAGCCTACGTGTTAAACTGAGCACTGCAATGATCGATCCTTGAAAACACAAAGGCGTGGTGGATCACACCGTCGCCATCAGAAGCAGACAAGCAGGGTCTCAGACGAGCGATGTTTGTGAGGTGGAAGATAGCTGCTCCAGTGATGTTTTTTAACATGAGGCTTGAATGACAGCGGCCAAGCCGAAGACAACACCCGGATTTTTTTACAACGCCAAGTGGGGAAAACAAACGTAGGTCATCGACGGTGGCACGAACATTGGCATAAGAGCCCAAAGGCACACACACGTGAGTCTCCCGCACTGTTGAACTGTAGGAAATTAAACTGCTAACAATGTTTGATATCGCCAAAGCACAGCGTCAAAGACGATATGAAACTTTGATGAAATGTTAATGTTTGAGCGTCATTCGCGTACCAATGATATTTAATACCACTGGTGAAGAAGGAAGATTGCAAAGAGGGTGTCCAGGATTGGTTTAAATATTACGAGGCAGTCCTCGACTTACGAACGGGTTACGTTCCTGAAACCCATTCGTAAGTCGATTTTTCATATCTCGGAACTCAATATTTAATTGTACATACGGTCAGTGTTATAAAATGTGCTATGGTTCAACAAAAGAGGGAAAAACATTAGTTAAACTCAGAAATAAGAAGAAAACAATACATTTGCATAAATTATAGAAGCATGAAATGATTTTTTATTTTCACTTGCATTGAGTCCTGATGCTGGCTTGCTTGTCAGAATGGGCGTTTCTAGGGTGCTGGGCCTCATTACATCTCGCGAAGGATCCCTCCGCCGAACAACATAGTTCCGCGGTTGGGTTCGTTGGTACGACTGAGCGTTCGCACGGTCGGTTGGTTAAATGGCATCTTGAATAAAACCTCAGAGCGGTTCGTTCTTAAGTGCGGATGTTCATAAGTTGGAAATTCATATCTCGGGGGGGGGGGGGGGACTGCCTGTACTGATGTGAGCTGTGCTCATAAATCAATGTCGGGTGGCCAAATCCAGAGCGCAGTATTGCTGACCACTTCTAATACCTTAATTAACACCCCAAAAAACACAACATCGTTCCCTGCAATAGCATGCATATTTAGCATCGTATATACTATATGGTCCTGTATATACAGAATCTTTATATAGAGTGGAGGAGGAATTCGATGAGTGATGAAGCTCTCTTTCAAAGACGTAAAAGAGGTCAAGTTAGACCCTAGAAGCTGCAATACATTAGGTATATATTCGCCTGTACTGTATTGACATTTAAATTACTTTGAATACACGCAAAAACATAGCATTAAAATAGCATACGACTACATTTTAGAACTGTTATATTCCCAATTTTGTGTTCCAAGATTGACAGAGGTTGCCTAGCCCAAGCCAAAATACTGTACTGCATATGGAAACAATTTTGTTCCAAAGTAAGGCCATACATATCGCACAGCTATCGCGTTACAGAGCACTCTGAATAAGAAAAGCATTAGAGGATGTCCAAAAAAACCTCAAGTAAATGGCGAATATTAAATGTGAACAAAGATGATGCATGTTGCTGTGATACATGGTGAGCTGCGTACTGCTGTAAAATGATTCGAGACTAAACGTAGGCTTACCAGCAGTGACTCGAAACGCTATGTCGGATAGATACAAAATCCTGCCAATACCTGAAAATGATCCCATTTGTTCGTGATCTCCATTTGATCCCATAATATCAAATATGATTTACGTGGGTTGTATCAATTTATTTTATTTTCATGGCAAATGTATTACACTTTTAGGAATACAGTTCTGTACGGGGTTTTCGTGCATTAAGTAGCTGCACACTGATAAACATCTTTTTGATGCATTATATTTTTTTAGCATGATGGGTTACATATCATACTCTGTGTGCCTTTAACAATCTTAAGATAATGCAGCCTTAGCGGCTAGCGCGTTCACTGCTTATTGCAGATCTTCATGGTTCAAATCCAGCGCCCGCCCTGATTAATACCACGGCGTCTATTATCATTTAAAATATGAGGGCGTCGTGGTGGTGAGATGTTAATGACCGTGCTTGGTATACAGGAGGTCGTGGGTTCGATCATTACAAAAACATGCAATGTGGACGTTTAAGATCCCATGATGTCATTTGCAAGAGGAGGTCAATGTGTACCAGCATCATAGTTCAAATTTTCCATACTGAAAACTTACACCGCAAATTACACATGCATCATTGTCCTGAGCATGAAAAATTAGCAGGATGCTCCTTAAAAATAATCATGAGACTCAGTGAGGCTCTCCTAGTTGAACAAGAATAATAAAATCACTGCGTAGTCATTTTTATGGCATTTTTTTCTTTGTGCTGCATTCTGGAGATATGGGTTGTGAGAGGCAAACGTTGTGGTACTTGACAGCCGACAGCTGGGGTGGGGAACCTTGTCCTTACCGAGGGCCAAATGTGACTTTCAAATACCTTTGGCAGGCCACACATATACAAAGATCCCCCGTATAGCCTGTACAGATTGTTGGGGCAAGTGCTGTTATCGAGCACCTATGAAGGCCGGCACAGCACACACGGGGGTGGGTGGCCAACACCACGCCCGGCTGCCTGTGTCTCCCCAGTGGCGATGTTTACACACCGCACCAGGTACTCATTTGAGTCTGAGTCGACCTAGGGGAGGCCCATGACCGGTTCAGATAATCGTCACTGGAGTTGGCCGTGAGCGGGAATTGAACTCGAGCTGCCGGGTTTGTAGCGCTTACACTACCGCTCCCCCCGCACAAAACTACCCAAGTACACACACTAACAGACACACACACACCTCATTCCCTTCTGTCAATGCAAGAGGTCCTGCCTGGCAGTGTCAGAAGTGACTGAGCGTGCTCAGATTAGAAACACGGTTATTGACAGCTTGAAAACACCTCCCCTCTAATAGCCGATTAGCGCGGCTACAATGGATCGCAGTGAAGGATACATATCGTTAACAGGCTGCTTGAAAGTGCTCCTGGATCAAGTGACCTGCAGGCTGCAAGAAACGAAGACAGGCCGGCGAGCCGCAGGTTGCCTACTCGTGCTCTGAGCCTCTGAAGCATTTACACATTCGCCCACAAAATGAACTGGTGGCATTTCAACAGAATGCAGAATCCGATGCAATGTTTGTCTCTGCCCCGAACAACCACGACATTGTGTGTGTGGGTCATCCATTTTGTTTCCTCATGATGCATTCGTTTTTGCCTAAAACCGTTTTTTTTTTTTGCCAGAGCCTCTGATAGGCACTTACAAACAAACGCGATATTGGCTATCGGGCACCACAGCCGTGTCAGTGTCACTTGCAAGCGAAGGCAACAGGAAAGTTGCACAACCTTATTCAGGGTGGGTGGTCCGGCTGAGGCAGCAGACGGACGGTCCCGCACGCCTATTTCCAAATTGTCACTATCGCACGCGAACGACGTGTGAGCGCCGATAAAATATTAATGCCGCTCGTTGTCAGCGACATCGCCCTGATTAAAAATACATAAGGGAACAAAACCCATAATGGCATTGAATTGACTGCAACACGCACCCGTGAATACGTAAATGTGTTTCATGCCCTTAAAGCATATCCCATTACAGTATTTTAAGGTGTATCGACAACTTTTACCCAGCTGTTTTTGACATGCCGTCATTTTTTTATTGTATATGTTTAGTCACGTGCCCTACACCACCTGGCAGCGTAGCCTTTGTAACAAATATTCTGAGACCACCACAAACGATGTACTTGTGAAATTTGAAGCCTACACAATTTAACAAATCTATTCGATACAGTGTAACAGCCTCATCGTCGGCCACGCTCATCTATCCACTGAAATTGACGTCTCTCAGTTTTTCTATGGAAAAACCCCATCTCCCTCCTGCACACGAGCTCATTTCATTGCTCCATCCTCATGACGGACATGGTGCCAGGTGTGTCCTCACCTTTGGCTACCACCTGCCATTGGTAAGTCTCAACAAACGCCCACCATGCCTTCAGGTGATACGTCCATTTCAGGCCAACTTGCTTTTCTTTAAAGTCAGTGATGCCTCAAACTTGCATGTGTTCTTCCTGTCTCTCAATGTATTTCCAAGCATGTACCTCTCCACGTGTTTTTATATCACCGTACTATCACATTATATAACCTTCCTTTGATGATGCCCATTCAATATATGAACAGCAAGAATTCGTGTTTATATATATTAATACATTGTCTCAGGCCACTATTATGCAACCTAATCGTTATGCACTATGTTTCATATAAATGTTCGTATGCTGCGTTTAGCAAAGAGCAGCCCTTGCACGGTTAATGCAAACTACTGAAAGGGCCTATCGATTGCCCGGTACTGCATGCTTGCCAAGGCACACGGTGCATAATGGGCTCATAGTGATGGAAGGAAAATTGGCAAGCCATGATAAAATGAAAACCCGCGCAAACTTGTTACATACCTGACTTTCACAACCTTGTCTTTGTGGTCCCGATGAAAACCGAACGTGGTCCCATGAGCAAGCTCCTCGGCCAGGTTTTGCCCACTGGAGCTCCGACTGGCGCTTTCAGATTTGTTGGACCCGGTCACAAAAGACTTGATATTCAGCCGACTTTTCTTTCCATCCTCCTTTTTCCCCTCGTCTACTTCCTTCGCCTTCACTTTGTCAAACAGGTCCAGACCGACGCCTTTGCTGAGGTCCAGCGACCTCCGGGACTCCTTGTGCATTCCATCCTTCCCCGGTTCCGGCAGCGAGGTCGACTCCAGGACTTTGTCGCTGCCAGCTTTCTTGTCCCCGAAAAATCCGGCTTTCACGGCGTCGGCCTTACCCACGCTCGCCGTCTTCTGGATGGAGGGCTTCTGCTCCTCCGCGTTGTTGATGTTCTGCAGGGATCGCGACAGGGCGATGTTGGGTTTGGGCTGGGCCTGGTTCTGCCCAACGGTGGCGGCTGCGCCCTTTTCCGGCACGTACAAGTGGCTGCCATTGATGCACAGCGAGGACTTGGAGGCCGTCTCGGATTTCGGCTTCAGGCCCCCGAAGAGGTTTCGCTCTTCCTTGACGGGCAAGGCCATCGTTATGTCGGCACTCTGCGTCCTCCTTCGACCCACGCTGCCTGCGGGACAAATTTCACTTGAAAATATTGATCGACATTCCCTGCAGACTTCGCACAGTACGATACAATTTGGGTTAATACGGTGAATAAATGCGACCACATCTTCGAGACACTGCACATAAACAGTGGCCATTTGTTTTTCTATCTGCGTGCAGGCATAGGCAGAGGAACCAAAGGAAGGTCTTGAGGTGGGATTTGACGGCATGGATGGCAGGGTGAATGGAGTTCAAGTTTACAGGGGCAGCAGCATAGGAGAATGAGCGGTCTCCCACTTGCTGCAACAGAAAGCCTTGGTTGGTGGAGTGAAGAACATGTGGTAGGGGCTTCATAATGTGTTGGAAAAAGACACCACATTATTGTGATGTCAATAGATATAAAAACACATTTGCTAGTTATGGCAGTGTTGATAAACACTGTAGTGTCATTTCATTAATTTGTTTATCGTAATTTTTTTATCATGACAATAAGTGTGTTGCTAATTCTAGGTGCGTACAAAAGTGCAGTAAAATATAATAAAGGGAGCAGACAGTCGAGTAATAGGCATGAAATCAGTTTCATCATAGCACGTGAATAATATCTGGATGGATTCATGGATTTGGTGGAAATACCTTTAGAAATAACCACAGTCATGATTTAATCGTTACTGTTTTAGAACGCAAGTGGAAGATTGATGTGCAGCGATTAGGAATGGCATTAACGTTACCTCGGAAGAGGTGCATATGAAATGAGGGAACAGATTACGTGTTGGCAAAAAAAAAAACTTACATTGCTAGGCTTTCTTTGGAAAAAATAAATGAGGATATAGTGTACGGTGAATGTTTCAGATTAGACGTCTTGCATTCACTCCAGAAATCACTTTAAAGATATGTATTGTATAAAAATACGATTGAAAAATCAAGGCAATTGAATGACCTATCAACAAATAATCATGAGTTGAAGCCCTTTGTCAATCCGGTGCTGAACGACTCCCGATGCTGTATTGGAGAGTGTACATGTTGATGGAAGACAGTGCGGATTATGGGGAGGAGGTCGTTTGCAGGATCAGTTAACATCTCTTACCATTGATCTTAGCCATAGCTAGGTTTTTTTAAACATACATTTTTATTGATGCACTATTACAGTATTGTCTAGATGATGAGACGTTAAAAGTTATACAAATCTGGTCTGACACACACACGCACCTTCCAGATTATAAGATGCACCATCAACTTCTGCTTTAAAATAGAGGGGGGAAACGTTTTTTTGCTATATATAATCTGAAGTGTATGGTGGTACATGCCTAATTGACCGCTCCTACATCCTCACCAGTCATGTCTTGCTCTGGAGCCAGCTCAACAGGTGGGGGAGTAATGACGGTTGTCACCCCGACCCCAGCGCCCGGGCCGGAGGACGGGAGTCCCAGCGGCGGCAGCGACGGATCAGGGGTGGACGGGATGGACACGTGCGAGGAGGAAAGTGACGAGGATGAGGAGTGCGTCACCGAGGTTCTCTTCATGCCCGGCAGCGTCAGGAAGCTCCTGCCCTTCGCCTTCTTCTTCACCTCCTCTTCCCTCTCCACATCCTCGTCCTCGTTTTCACTGTCGATCCGCAGCACGCCGGGGACGATGGCCGACGAGGAGTCGGAGGTGCTGCCCTTCTTCTTGCCCTTCACCTTGTCCTTGAACTTGCCGAAGGCGGAGCGGGGCTTGTCACGCGCCGACAGGTCGAACATGCTGGCCGTCAGGTTGTTCCTCATGAAATGCGCCGAAAGCTGCACCTCGCCCCGGTCCTTCTCTTTCTTGCCGGCTTTCGAGTGTAACTTGTACCACCTGCGAGGAATGCCAACGCAAGGGGGAGAGGTTTAAGGGTGGTGTAGCGCCGACTCGTCAGACTGCAGTTACCTCTGAGGCAACTCGGCCTACCAGCATGACCAGAGGTCAGCAACCTGCGGCTCCGGAGCCGCACGAGGCTGTTTAATGGCCGCTGCGTGACCGTTATGCACGTGCATTGTGGCTCTTGAAATATTGAGCTTTTTTTTTACAAATTCGAAATAAATTACTCATCTTGTTTTTTTGGCTGCAAACCCAACGAGCCTGACTGTTTCACCTCATCCAAGGCTACTCAGAGGTTCCTGGAGGCCTAGAGCAGAATGCCAACTGGGGCCTCCTTATTCCTTAGCAACATCAACAATATAGGCCCGTTGTGGAGTCCTTTCATGTGTGAGGCCAGTGGCAAATTGCCCCTTTTGTTCCTCCTCCTCCTCCGAGTGGCCCTGGTCACATTCACTCTGTGTTCACCACCGTGCTGCAGGTCAAAACACTTCTCTTTCTGCTTGTCTCATTGCACTGCTCGACTTGGGCATTCCCTCCCATCATCTCTTTTCCCAGCTTCTCACAACCTTGCTCAATGCAAGACACATTAACTCGTGTCTGTTATACTATCAACAGTGCTGCTTGTTGCTAGCCATTTGTCAATTTTGGAAGTTTGGGCCTGTGCAGAGCAAATGTGATTCGAAATGAGTAACCCTCTGAAATTGGTAATTTCATTTGTTGGCATCAGGCACTGCGAGTAAGATACAAATGTGGGTCATGTCTCTCACACATGAGGGATTCTTATTGCTTTTAAATATTCTTGAATGCCCATTTTTACAGTAAATCCCCACGGAGTGAAGTCTTAAAAATACAATTTTTTGGTTAATATTGAAGTGGCTAATGGACAAGTCCTAGATTACTACACTACAATACCGTAAACTATATGGTTATAATGTCGTTTGTAGCGTGTACGTCTTCTGTGCATTATAAATATAGCATGCAAACGCTAGACCACATTTTTTTTTCTCCCAAGACATTCCAGACATATCTTTGCGATAGCCGCGGGCAGTGGGAACGGGAAACCCTGCGCCCATATTCAGTGTACATTTAACCGTAACTTGAGCAATAAATAGGGATTAGCTTTACAAGGAGAAGAGCGCCTATTGTGTGCGTGCACGATAAAACCCCCGAGACGCATCCATTACCCTACACACGGCACTTGAAGATAAGGCAACCTCTGTTAATACTGTGGCGTGCTTTTTTTTTAGTTGTAAACAGAGCGTGCAAATACGAAACGTGGGATGAAAAAAAAAGAGTTGCGATAAACAGGTCCTCATCGTATGTAGCAGCAGACACGTCGCGACATCGAACGACGAAGTGAACGGGGAGGGGTGGTGGTATTGGGACGCAGTACTAATTCAGCGTGAAAAAATTAACCCGTAAAAACAAAGTTTTTCACTATTAATCCTTTATATGCGTGGCATCGGTTTTATTTTATTATTCATTTCTGTTTTTCTTGAGTAAGAGTTTCATTGTGATCACATTGGTATTTTAAATTAAATATGAAAAAAAAATCCTAAAAAGTGGAAAATTTTGGAAAAAATTTTTCACGAAAATAAATTGTCACGCACAACGAGTCTGTGTGCAAAATGTCAGCTCGATTGGATCACGGGAAGTGGGTTAAAAACGACCGAAAGATTTGCACGGTCGTAAGCGCGTAAGCAAGCAAGCAAGTGAACTTAATATAAAGGATTTAAAAAGAGTCGCACTTGCATCATTACAAAAGCATTCACATCAGCCGTTTGACCAGTTTGTTGACAATTCGATATCGACGAGCAAACTGCACATTGCTGTATGTAGGCTGCACCAAAAAACGGGCGCTGACAACGCATCCGATAATTTGCTTGCGATGGAGTCAAGGTGGTGGTGGTGGGGGTGCGGGAGTTTATTCTCCTTCCAATTTTCGCTCTGCAGTGGAGGATTTCTTTCGTAATGCAAAAACAAGTGGCAACGAGCAAGTGCTGATTGGATGCAATTTGCTTACTGTTATCTGTTGTTGGCAGGCCTGTCTTGAGTGCGAGCATTAAGCCACCGCGGACTGCGCCGTCAAAGTGGAACTCGTAATGTATCATGAGCTGCACTAAGCCACGCTTAGTATGAATTAATGATGCTCTGCCAGCCAGACCGCCACACATCTAATGACCTTGCAATGACCATATTTATGAACGCACCGCCGAGTCTCCAGTTCCTATCCCAATGTAATAGCGGACGGCATACACGGCGAGCTTTAGTGCAGGTACGATTGCATTTAGATGTGGAGGCAATTGTATTTTAAAGAATAAATTGTCGTTTTCCTTGCGCGACACAGTGTCGTTTAAATGCTAAAAGAAAAGTACAAACCAAATCTGTTCATGATCATTTATGAAACAGCCCCTAGGGATTTCAAATGAAGGCAGCGCATGGTCATCCTGGTTCAGATTGACTCAGAGGGATCTATTTCCCCAAGAGAGGCCAAGCAATCTGGTGCAAAACAGAATAACTGCACTCACATTTACATATTACAGTAATTTTTTTCCCATTTGCATACATTCTCAACTCTCATCATCATCGTCATCATCGGTCACAATCAATCCACTGCTAGATGAAAGCCTCCTCAAACCATCGCCATCCTTTAGTCCCACAATGCAACAAGCCATCGAGCCAGAGAGAACGTGGGGTTATTTTATCACTTCCTTCTTCGGTTGCCGCTCTTGTTAAGCTCGACCACCGGTCATCACCTCTGCGAGCAACTCCTAACTTCCCCTATACAGCTTTCATCTCTCACTGAAATCAGAAGTTCAGTTTTATGAACGTTGTATTATTGGCCTGAGCACAAGAGAAAAAATGCTGTAACACATTCCTGCTGCGGAGGGAGCTGGTAGTAACGTTGGGTTGCTCGGTCAATGGCCAGGGTCAACGGCGGCGTGGTGTATTCCGCAAATATGGCCGACTGTGAGGGCGGGCACAAGCCGGCGTGAGTAGGTTAAACGTTGAGTTTTATAAGGGCACCACGGGGTGACCAGCCCCTCCCCACCCAGTCCCACCCAGCCCCTCCCCACCCTCCCCTCCCCACCCAGCCCCTCCCTCCCCACCCAGCCCCTCCCTGCACGACGGACGGACACAATAATCCCCTGTGGGCTGGTGGAACCAGGTGGTTCCTACCAGTAAAAACTCTCCATTGTATATATGATCCACATGAACGGCAATTTAATGCATCTCTCAATGAGTTTTTGCTAAAACTGCTATATATGTAACCTAAAGTATTAGAGTACTATACATTGCTTTAACAAAAGATAATTTCAAACAGATTACATATTAAACACAGGTTATTGTTTCCATTATATTTCAAAGAAACATTTTTTAAATGAAAGAGTTCTTTGAGCCACAATCTATCACAAAGCAAATGCCTTCTCATTGTTGGCAATGCTAAATATTTTAAGATTCTTACAAAAATATCAACAATAAAAACATAATCCATGAAAACAAAAAACCCACGAGGCACGTCGCCCCGTTCTTTTCTCTGGATCACCTACCAATTTAAATGTGCCAGACTCTGGAAAATCGCCCGACTGTTTTTCAGTGCAATACATAATGAGGGCAACACATCTGCTCCGTGTTTCAGATGCTCAAACAATGGCCTCTTTAGAAAAGGAGCAGAATGGAAAGCTCTTTAAACGTTTACCTGCTGGGCAAAAGGTAAAGGTGCAGGGCCGCAATTTCTCGCTCATGCCACTGCTGGACAAAGTGGGCCTCCACTTGCGGAAACGCCAGCGTCCTCACCGGAGGCAAATTTGGCCTACTCGTCCACACGGGCCAGACGTCTTTGAAGAGATGGCGATAGCCAACCTTTACCCCGCCACGCACGACCTTCCGATGGAACAAGTGGTGCGTCAATTTATACTGCTGCGTGTCCGGAGGCGGGGAGATGTGAGGAAAATGTCCAACGTTTTAACTCCCCGAACTGGAAGATCGAATCGAAGACCTCTGAATTTCAAGTCATGCCTGCGAATCATTGTGCCACGGTGGCATCCAGTGTTTACATAATATCTTTCAATATTACGCTACCTCCTATTTTGCCTCAAATAGAACACTGCCATTGGAGAAGGGCAACTCTGCAACAAAATGCAATGCGGCATATGTTAATAAACCACGGTGTACCGTATTTTCTAGAAAAACAACGCTTTATTCTGCACTGCATTTCGTTTCGTGTACTGCGTAAAGTTAATGGCTGCTATTACTGTGAACAATAAATAAGTGTGCATAATTGGTTCAATTTGTTGCATTTACAGCATGTGAAATTAAGAGACCACCACCCCTTCCCACCTACTCACAAAACATTAGCGAGGGAGAACAGCGTGCGGAATACGTGCTCAATTATCTCACAAATCTACGTGGTTTGCTCCTGGCAACACAAGATATAATTTAGCTTCACGGCCCCTTAAACAACAATCTGCAGGAACATTTGATGGGACTTCCCAGCACAGCAGGATACGAAGCACATCGCACTAATGGGCCTTCATGGAGGACGAAGCAGACAAACACACACACGGACTTGCTAGAATCGTTCGCGTGAGCATATTGGCACAATGCGGGAAGTTGCTGTATCTCTGTGTTCACATGCCAGGAAAATGACAGTGACACGGTGCTAGTGTCGCTATCTCACACATTGCCTTACTGCAGCCGCATAACGGATGACACAGCACCCACAAGAACGGAGGAAGGTTGCCTGCGGTATCATGTATTCTTTCCACATGCCACGGCAGTGAAACGCTCAGCAAATGACCGTTTCCTACAAATATCAAATTGATCGTTGACATGACCGGTTCATATACAATATTACGTGTAAAAATTATGATTAATACAAATCTACAATCCCTTAATATACTGTTGGGTGAAGGCCTTAACCACACTCTCTTGGTCGTCGGTGTTTTCTGAGCAAGCTTCACCATGCTGGTCAGCGTGGGTTGGGGAAGAGTGGGACGTAAGGACCAATTCTGATGCTACTCGCCAATTATATTAGCCATGGCCTTGAAATTAACCCATAGTGCAGGCTGCTGTGAACCCAGCGAGAAAGCATGGGGAGCTCTTCATCCAACAGTGGATTTACAACATAACATTATCTGGAAGATAAAGTATACACTGAACTTGGCCAGTTGAATAAGTGTGCGAGAGAGCTACGTGTTGTTACGCACATATATAGTACAGTGTTTGGCACCAAGGGAGTATCAAAGGTAATAATTTTAGATCTTTTAAAGGGATCATTGACGTCACGGAGTATCATAAACACTCTCACTTCAGGGCAGCGGGCCTCAAACATTATTTTTGGAACGTGCTGTGCAGAAACGTCAAGAAAGAAGAAAGCTGTTCACAGCACAGATTAAAGTACTGAAATGTCATCGTGACACCAGCATAACAAAGAATGGTTTACCTGAAAAATAAATCGAAGGAAACGGCCGTTCATAGACTATGACCATGTAAAGGTGTAGCCCTGCAATTGCTTGCTCTTTTCACTGCTGGAGGAAGGGCCTCCATTAAAGGAAGCTCTATAAACCCTCGAGGGGGTATTTGGCCTACTGTTCCACACTGGTCAGATATCTCGAGGAATGTAAGAGTACTCCACACTTACCCCACCATCAGCCACCTGTCAATCGACTCCAGTGTACACATTAATAATGCCGGGTGGACAGGCCAGGGGATTTAAGGAACTTGCAACCGTTGTTTAAAGTTTTCAACTCGCGCGCCAGGAGACTGAATCGAACTGGCGACCGCTGGATTGCAAGGCCAGTATGCTAACCATTACAATGCAGCAGTCATGCGGTTCATGTACTGCAGTATGCGTCACAGTATTTTAATTGCAAATATCCAATTTTACTGCAGGCAATAATGGATTTGGGTTTCATGTGTTTTCGCAGCCTTCCATTAGGCACATTAAAGCATTGTTTATTCATCTGACAAAGCTCAATGTCTTCATCCTTTTATGCTATTCACTTAAGTGATTTTTTTCTTTTTTAGAAATGACAGGCTATAACCGGATTTTATGGATATACGTTGTGTATCCATTGCTCATGAACTATGTTGCACCCATGTTGTGTGGTTTGATGTTGTTAATGCACTGCTGGATGAGGGCCCTCTCAACACCGTGCAGATCGTGGTATTTACACCTCAAAACGCTGGTAAGTGCTTGTTGGTGAAGTCGGGCAGCAAAAGAAGCAGAGGCATAGAAGTACAGTTCAACAGTTGATTTCACTGCATTGCCCTCTGCTACTCACCACGTTGCTCTGCAGCCTATAACAACCTGTTTGAGCATGGTGGTCACCCGTCCAAGCTCTATCTGGGACCCTGCCTAGCTTCTGAGATCTGACAAAATCGGGGACATTCTGGAGGATTTGGCCATAGACTTCATACTGTATTCACAGGGAATTCTAACTAAAGCTATTCATCAGCAAACTGTTACCAAAAGTTGAACAGCTTTGCTGTATTGTAGGTAACCACGTTTCAACCGTACCACACATATATTACTCTATCTTACTATTTTTTTTCCCAGGTAAGGCCCACTGAGCTATATAGCTCTTTTTCAGAAGCGACCTGGCCACAAATGATAGCTCAACGAAGTGGCTTATCATGTGGAAATGTATAGCAGCCAAATACTCTAAACGCATACAGTATATTCATTTAAACATGTTGCTGTTTTTTTTGGTTCTGCTAATATATTATAGGAATGTATTCTACTGTAGAGTTACAGTATTGGGGTGGAGCAGTAGCGCATTGCTGTGTACACTGCGCTATGAACCCGGCAACCTAAGTTAATTTATTGGTCATGGCTAACATCAGTGGCAAGTGATATCTGAACCGGTCCTGGACACCGCACCCTATTCACCAATCCGCACTGACCTGTGTGATGGAATATGGTCAATCAAACCCCATGCCCAACATGGCGTGGGGAGCACTTCATCCAGCAGTGGATTGGAAAATCGCTTTAAATAAGTACAGTATTACTGGAAGAGGATCCATGATATTGGTCACCCATATTGCCGTGTATCGGTCAGCTTATTGGTCAAAATGCCATTCTTTATCACAGCCAATTTTGTCCAACATCCAAGACGGCCATTTACACAGTATCGGCTGAAATATTGACCAACTTGAATGTCACTTGAGTTGTCATTGATTTTTCGCTAACGAATCCCACAAGAAACTACCTTGCAGTTGGTTACGTTGACAGAAAGTCACGCACACGACGGAACAAACAGCTGAACCAGGTTAGCTGATGACTTGGGCATTTCTAAATCTGACCCTGATCTGCTCCCAGGACGCAACAATGCCTCGACATTCTGTAGGACACAGCAGCAACAGCAGAATAACAGCTGCTGCACTGTACTGTAGGTGACCAAGTGTGGGCCGTAATATAAAAACAAATCGTGGATACATCATCGCACCGTTTTTCAATCACGCATGACTAGAGCGTAATAACCAAGGTCAAAACTCAATTTGCAGATGCAATATAAATTCCACACCACGGAAATAAGGGACACCAACTGATATCGTTTGGGTGGTAGGCAACGAATATTGTTGAATGTCATCGGTGTGTCATTTAATAATAATACAATAATAAGTATTCATCGTTATTTACCGAGGAAACCCTCGTTTAGTCTCAAGACTTGTTTGCAGGAGGGCCCTGTACTGGTATGTGTGGCTAATTCCGAGAGAGAGTTTAACATGTGGGAGGAAATACAGGTTCTCTGAGAATGCCCATCTCCTCGCACAGGAAGGGGAGACATTCATTATTGCCATATGGTGGTCAATTCAGAGCCTAGCGGCTATAACACCGAGAGAAAGCCCGTGCAAGTGTTAAGCAGGCTCAAAACCCTGCTTTAGCTGACAAGCTCTGAAAACATCACGATGCATTCAGGGAGATGTGGTCGTATATATTGTTGGGCACATCCAAGGTGGACCTGTCAGAATACCAAGACACAAGGTTGTTAAGAGTTACCACCACGTGAATAGATATTAACATTAAAAATTCCAGCACGCAGCAAGACACTCCTGCAATTTCTATCCTAACCAATCCCCCCCCACCCTACACCACCCCGACTGACCGCCAGCTCAATTACAAAAGAGATAAATGGCTGCACCACTGCCTTTCATAATGCTCCACTGTACGACGATGGGAAAAAAGAAGCAATGTTCTGGGTGGGACCAGTTGACAATGATCATCATTATTATCACCGGTCATGATATATTCACTGCTGGATGAAGGCCACGCCAAACCATAGTCATCTCTCGCTGTTGCGATCCTACGATCCATCTCGCGCCTGCACACAAGCCAATTTCATCGCTCCATCAATGCGGCGGATGTCCTCTCAAGCAATGTATCCCCCCTCCTTAGGCTGCCACTCTGCTCCTGGTGTCGTCCACGACCTCTGAGCAACGTGCCCTGCCCAGAGTCCACTTTTTGGTGTAATCGTCTGAGTGATCTCCCAAGTCAACCAAGCCTCCACAGCTCCTTTGCTTAAAGAATTCCCCCGTAGGGCTCCTAACAAATCCGTTATCAGCAAAAAATATTCACAAGCCCTGTTGTGTTTGGCCATGGATTAAAAAACAAAGCCTTTGTTGTGCTCTTGTTCTTCTCGCAAGCTTTCGGGTTTAGGTAATAACGTTGAGTTCTGGCTGAAGTGATGTTGCACACTGTACGGACATGATTTCAAGCACTGTTTGCAGAAGGTAGCAGCTGTATGCAAGTGCTGTCGGTGGGTGCAAGCTTCATTTCTGTTTGTGAGCTGCTGATGACTGCGGAAGCATTGCTGAGACGAGGACATTTCACCGAAGGCCCAGACAACGCAGAGCTCAAATGTGCTCACGACTGCTGAGCACTATGTTTTCCACTACTCTACTGTATGCAGTGCAGGCATAAGCACTAAACCCTCCACACACACACACACAGTGTGTGTGTGTGTGGAGGGTTGTGTGTGCATGGTTATTCCCGTACTGTATTAGCCACTGTGGCTCCAAGGCTTGCATACAAAGTGTGGAGTCACTGCAATGCAACGTTAAGACGTGGGGTCCTTTGCCAATCCACTGCTTGATGAAGGCCTGTCCCCACCCTGTGTTGATACTCGAATGGGGGGGGGGGGGGGGGGTGCGAGTGGGTTTTGTTACACCATTCTTCAACCACGCTGGTTGTACTGTGCTATTCTAAATGTGAATGTACAGCAAACGTACTGTAGACTACTACAGTTATTGTACTGCTCTTGTGTGTGCACGTCATGGCAGCATGTTAAGACTGAGAAAGCATGTTGGAGTACTGTGTGAAAGAACAGTATTTTTTGCATCTTAGTCTTGCGTGCAAACGCCATCTCTTTTTCACACACACCCACCCACTTGCATCGTAATAGGGCATTTCAACAGCACGGTATAGTAATGAGACTACTTCAGTATTATGACATGGAATATAGGTTGCATATTATTACAGTACTGTACTATGTATCCCAAGTCCTGATATAATGGTGGAAATTCCACATTACTTGGACGGGAACCAGTACAGGATACCAACAGGACAATCACACAGAGTACACTACGGCACAGTATTGCCCGACAGTACTCGATAACAGTCTAGATATTTTCGAGTCTTAAGTTGACACAATAATAGTTAAAACGGTGTCCTTTAATAATCCAGGAAAACCTCACCGTGTCTCAGGACTTTTTTTCAGGTGGGCTCTCCATTTGGATATTTGGACGTTTTAATTAATTCTCAAGTTCACGATGTTGTAAAATTACACCATACCAGCAGTTCATGATGCACAGTGGAATCCTGTGCACCGGCCAAGACCACCTCAACCCAAACTCATCTCCAAACACAATCCCAGCTCCTATCCCACACCCAGCTTTCATCCAAAACCCAGCTCCTATCCCAGATTATATCCCAAACCCAGATTATATCCCAACTGTTATGCCAAACTCAAATTTTATCCCAATCCCAAATTCTATCCCAAACCCGACTTCTATCCCAAACCCAGCGTCTATCCCAAACCCAACTTCTATCCCAAACCCATCTCCTATCCCAAACCCAACTCCTATCCCAAACCCAACTTCTATCCCAAACCCAGCTCCACCATCCAAACATGTCTCTCCCATCCCCCACCCATAGCTCACTCGGGCTTGCGTCTGGACTTGTCGACGTAGAGTTCGGAGATCGACACGGACACCTGTCCCAGGAACTTGTCAGGACCCAGCAAGGAGCGGTGCATCACGGACACCACCACCACGCAGCTCTGCAACTCCTGGCGGTGACCTCCTCCTGGCACTCCGTCTCCAACCAGGGCGTCTGGGGGCAACTCGAATGAGCACTCCTCCTTCCATTCGGGATTGGAGCTCTTCTCCAGCACGGACGTGGCATATCGCTCTCGGCCCAGCTCCATGACTGCGAAGGCATCGTTGGTTCCATTCTTGCCCTTTGCACGCAGGCCACGAGCCTGGAGGACGGTGATCTGCACGTGAGTGGGACACCACCTCTGAGCTGCCTGCTCCTCCAGAGATCCAGAAGACATCTTCCTCTTCTTCCCCTCTTGGCTTCTTCAATAACAACACTATGTGGCGGTGTCTATGTATCTAGACAATAGCACTCAACAGTGTAGCTGAACGATGCTGTGTATTGATACTATAATTATCTTAGTATGCTCTTTAGCTTGATATTATAAGCACTTTACCTAAATAAGCGATGCACCTTTGATATGCTATGTAACCTATAGTCATATATTTTAGAGGATTATTCTCAATAGGGTCTTCTTAACTGATTTCAAATATAGTAACACGCCTCTTACAATAACCGCAGTACACTACTGATGTACTCTTCAGTAATAAGTGGTGATGTTGTATAACCACTGTGTACCTATACTGGACGTGGGTATTACATCAAAAATACTGAGTGTTAGGCACGGTGTGTTAATGTGCTGTATAAGACAAAACAATACATATTAAGCCACTTTCTTATCTCTGCTGTTGCCTTTCTGCCTTCGACCGAAATAATCTACATTAAAATACAGCGTTGGTATCTATTTGTGGCCATCCGTCACTACGCCTCGAACTGGCTTGTCTTCCTTCTCTTTATATCCTGCCCCTTTTTGTATTCACTCATCTCTAATAATATTCCCTTCGTGTAATTAAAACAACAAGCACCGCAAGCAGAGAGAGAGAGAGAGGTTCTGGCCACGACTAACAAACACTAAGTTCAATCCGGACGATCATCCTCCCCTTTCGTAGTCTTCCAGATCTTCCTTTGCGCTCTTCCCTATCCAAATTCCTCTCCGCTTAAAGACGCGTTCCGACCGCCTTCCGTATAGCCCGAGCAGAACCCCAAGACGGACAGGAAATATTTCTGTTAAAAAAAAAACAAGAATTACAGTTACAAAGCAGCAAACACGAGTTCGTTCTTAAACTCAGCATCGACGAGAGCGCGGGCACTGATGGAGACACGGGAGTTGATCACTGCGCTCCTGTATCTTGCGAAGAATCAGAATGTCGTCTTCATCTCTGCCCGTGCTGCTGCTGCTGTTGTTGTTGCTTCTCGCTGTCTCTCCAGGCCGCCGTGTTCGCACGTCGACGATAGCATCTGCCGATTGTGCGCAACACGCGCGCACACACGCGTGCATTCACACACTGGGTGGTGTCCGTGTGTGTGCGTCCGTGTGTGTCCGCCCGCTACTTTGCTACCGTCCCACACACAATGCTGTGTTTGTCCGGCTGCCGTAAGCATGTGTGTGTGTCTTGACATGCGCTGCCGACTTAAGGAATGGGGGTGGGAGGGTGGAAAGGGGGTGGTTGGGTTGGGTGGGTGGTGGTTGTTGGTGAGATGATTGCTTGCTTAGCTTACGAGTGGGACTACGGGATATCATGACTTGGGTAGGGGTGTGTGTGTGTGGGTGCTGTGCATGTTGTGTGTGTGGGGGGGTGTCGCAACTTGTTTGTACAGAAAGGGGACAATATAAATGATATAAATAATCCTGTTAACTTGACGTCACTGCCGGCGCCACTGCTCTTCATCTCTGGAGCCACGTGGGTCTCTTGGGACGTTGACCCCTCCCGTTGTTGCGCGGCCCCTTGCCGAATGGCCAAATGTAGAAAGAGGGAAGGGAAACACAGACGTGACGGTGGGGGGGGGGCATTATGCCATACGAGAGCCACGCTATGCAAATCATAAAATAGAGAAGTATTTTTTTTATTTTGCTTATCCGTACAGCATCAGACAAATGCACGTGTTGTGCTTATTCATGGATGCATTCAGATGATATGGTTATTGTCAATAATTAACGTATTCCTAAAGTAATTTACATTTAAATAATATGATTAATACAAAACATTAGTATTAAATCTACACGACAGTATTATAGTTGTACTGGCAATATGAAAAGGAATACGTGCGATATTAAAACAATCACTTGTTACAAGATTGAGTTTATAATGTACTGTACCATGTCAACTGAATGGTCACAGTTAAATAATCGCATTTTGGCGATGCCCTTCATAGCTTTAAACAATTGTCAGTAACGTTCCTAAATGTGTTTTTGTAGATTTATCACCGTATGATATTGGCAATAAGTTATTTATCCAAAACGTGAATTTTGCTACAGGGTTAAATGTGTTATTTGGAACGTCAATTCAATAATTTTGGTATTATCAATGTCGTAAGAGCTAGGTAGTTATGAACCTCTTTGAAGATTATTTGCTAAACTGATGTCGATGAGACCGTATTAAACAATTATCGGGGAATATGTTTTTCATATTCCAAGGTTATTCCGTGTTATTTACTCGCAATGATGTGATAGATGCAATGACTGACCATGCCTTTCACGCCGCATTTCACTTGTTATGAGCTCATACTATTTAATTTTGCAGCAGTTGGTGGTTGCCTTTTTTAATAAAAGAAAAATCAGTGTATCCTTGAAACTTGGACATTGCCGAGGAATTACTGCAGTGTGAATTAACAGAGGCTGCAGCGCGTGTACTGCCTACATATTTTAAGATACAGTCGGGCCGTATTTACCACAGTTTCTTACCCACACCTGGCATGGGGAATTTAGAAAATAAATGTCAGATGGCTGCAGGCTTTGAACAAGTCTAGAGTAGCCTCCTGTGCGTGGGCTTTTCTCATGCACGTCACCGTTCTCGCCAAATGCTGGGAGCAGATGGGGGCCCTTTTGCCAGTAAATTACGGCAGGCTGTGAATTAGGTCTGTGGTAGATTAATATTTTCAAAATTATAGGAATATTATTCTTTTTACTTTCTTGGTAAAAAAAGCAGCAAATTTTGGGGCAAAAGCGATGTTTTCCCAAAAAGGAACGTTATTCAGCTGACTAGCATAACGGTCTGGCAGGGTGAGCAGTGCTCCTGCATGCCATTGCGTGAACGCATTTCACATTCGCATGTGGCATGGAATGGCTCTCTTGGCTCGCAGGCAGGAAAACGCTCATTAATTCAAGTGCATGTCCACTCGCGATCCCTCCGTACAGTATTTGTATGCACGAGGGCGCGGTTGTGCAAACCAGGTTGAATAATTAATTGTCCTCTATATAATATAACATCATTTATTTTATCCAGCAGGCAAATATTTTTTTTGTAATAATGTCGCTATAATTACGTGGCTTCTTGAAAATATAGAAATGTTTGAATAGGTTCTGCATCATTCTTCATTAGTCTAAATTATTTGCACCCGTTTCAGATTGTCTTGCCAGGATCTCGCTGATATGTGGGTAGAGAATTGGCCATAAATATTTGCAGAATATCCTTCACTGAACTGTCCTTTTTGGTATTTATTTCCCTCTGTCAAAGAAAGTACATGGAGGCATGGTAAGAGTGTTTAGTGCCCTGGGTTATGAACCTCAAAAGCTGAGTTTCATTCCCTACCATCGCTAACATCAGTGACAAGTGATATCTGAACCTTCCTCTACCTTGTTCACGAATCAGCACAAACCAATTTGGAGAAGTATGGTCAATCAACCTCCGTGACTGACACATGGTGCGAAAATCTTCACCCAGCAGTGGATTGACAGAGAGATGTACAGTATTCTTTGGTTCTTTCGGTTAAGTCACGTCTAAAGATAAAATAATAAGTTTAATAATAGCATATTACGACGTTTCGATTGCAACACGAGCAATCATCATCAGGCATAAAAGAAATAGCAACAAAAATCTAACTAGAAAACTATAGACAGATTTTGTTGCTATTTCTTTTATGCCTGATGATGATTGCTTGTGTTGCAATCGAAACGTCGTAATATGCTATTATTTAATTGATTTGTTTGAGGGAAATAATTTATTATTTTATCTTTAGACGTGACTTATCCGAAAGAACCAAAGAATAATTCCTGCAGTCACGAAAGCTCCAAAATTAAGAGAGATGTACAGTAATCTATTTGTGTGCTATCCATGGACAGCCTGGCGGTATCTCTGCAATCCATACAGCATCTACTGCCGCCTTGGATTGGTTGAAGGATGTTAACAGTCAACTATGACATCCATACAAACTGTTGCTTACATACCATACGAAAGAAGAAGAAGTCATTTCTTCATAGATATTAAAGAACAAAAATATACGGCTTAAAATGAAAACAGTAATATTTAAGAGGCTTCCTTTGCGTAATCATGCTTTTCAATTATAAAATAAGATTGGGCACTGAATTTACTCTAGTGCCAAATCGCAATCGCACAGGTACAGAAATTAGAGAAATGCAGGAAACTTTAAAAGGTGACCTTTTCATCAGTTACAGTCAATCCAATATTTATATATCGTGCGCTGAACACAGGAAGATCTGCCCTAACTACAGGAAGCATCTGTTTCTCCTTTTAATAGTTGAAGTATTTCCCTCAAACAAATCAAACGGCCATTCCTAGATAATTGCCTTGTATACTATATGCCCAGTGGCATAGCATTGTTGGCACGGGCCCTGGTGCAATGAATAAAATGGGGCCCCGTGTCCAATATCCACCCTCTTCATGGCCTAGTCCATGGGTTCCAGTGCAGTCGCACTGCCTCCACACTCCACAGCTGTCTCACTGACTACGCCTTCTCAGCTAATTCTCCTCCTTTGATCTGAGGTCGTGTGCCTGCGAGCCATTTGCAGTATTCTTGTTTGCAGCAACAACAAAAAATGGACCATATCTATATTTTGTTCACGCTTGGGGCTACATGTAAATGTGGGGTGTTTTTGGTGAATTGAGGTAAAGGGAACAAATACCTCGAGAACAATGGTCCACGTTCAATTGAATCCGCGTGTCTCTTGGCAGATCCATCCGCTATGACACTCGCAAGTGTAAATTCAACGAAAGCTCGGCCGACCATAGACCACGTCACATGGTACTGAGCCACTGTGAACTCCGAAAATTTAACCGAGACAAAGAAGATATCCACCACACCATTGACTAAAGCCATTTGCTGCCCTCCCCCCCTCTCCACCTCACCCGCCACCGGCCACAAACCACTTCATAACCATACTGGCGAGCACGGTGAAGCATACACAAACAATCCCCACGATCAAGGGGTCGGCAACCATAATAACAAGCGGAGGCATTTTTTGTTGTTCGAATTGGGTAACCAAAAAAAACCCACCTCAATATTTCAAAAGCCGCAATGCCACGTGAATCATGTCACGCAGCAATCCCGAAAGAGCAGCACGTGACCCCTGCCCATGTGACGGACACGGTGTGCGTCGATTGGGAGGCCTTCAAACAGCAGCGCATTGACAAAGTCATTAACATGATTTATTCAATGTACATTTTATTTATAAATTGTCGCACACACAAAAAAACACACATTGTCCATCGAAATATTGCACAGTATCACTTTCAATGAGCATTCCTTTAATTGCGGCGAAGTCAGGGAGAGGCATGGTGAAGTATGGACACTTAATCTCTCACCTCCCTCACCACCCCCTCTGAAAACAGGAACTGCTCCGTGCAGCTCACTACCTGCTTGCTCCAAAATTCTTACTCCCTCTTCATCCCCCTCTCATCTCTGACATCTTGGACTCGTTATTCCTTCTCCCCCTCCCTCCTCCTGCCTGCGCTCCTGTTATTTTGCTGCTGCTCATCTTGAACTCTGTCCTCTTTGTCTGCGTTGCGGACTTCCGTCCCAACATCCCCTTCTCTTTGCCGGTCATCTTGCCCCTGTCTGCCCTCATCTTGTCACTTCCCTTTACCGTTCATTCTTCATTTAATTTTATCCTTCACTCGACTCCCCGTCTAGTGCCACGGGTAAAAGGTTATTACTCTTAAATTTCGATTTAACCGTATTATATTGTACATAGATCTCAGTTTCAGTTGATGGGTGGTTCAACATCGAATTTATTTAGATGTACAGCTACCAACACATACTATAGATGACATAATTATTCGTGACACATCCATTCATTGCTTGGCAACGAATAGGATTCAAAATACAATCCCAATGCACAGTTTTCCCAAAAGTAATCGCGCACTGTTTGGGCGCGGTCAGTTACATTCCAGAGCAAATTGTTTACAGTTTCGTTTAAGTGCAGGATTAGCCGTACTTAGACCGCGATGCATACAGCAACTAAGTGTGTAATATTTGTGGATTTAGTGGAAGTGGATAGATGGCAATTGTTCTAATGTTTTTTCCAGCTAGATATTGCTAAAAGAGAAGTACTGTTCATCAACAAAAAGTCCACTCTCAACAAAGACCGGCAAATAATTTGCCACAAACTTGCCGTTGTATATTGATCCTGAGCTCTCGTATTTTCCACACATCTCAACTCTGCAGGACCTTACAGCTCCGTGCGTGCCACATCTCCAGAATTCTCCGTTTCCTTAACCCAGCTGCAGCTGAGATTGTCGTTCACACCTTGATCACATCCCGACTCAACTATGGCGACTCTCTCTTCAACGGCCTCTGAAAATTAGTAATCTTAAAACTCCAGCTAATCCAAAATACCACCGCTGCCAGACAACTGTAAATGAGACCACATCAATCCACTCTCTCCAAATCAAATCCCGGATCAATTTCAAGATTGCACTCGCCTTCCTCAAGGTCTTTAACGTCCTCTTTCTACTCACCACTGCCTACGTCTTCTCTACCATCTATCTCCACTCGCAGCCATGCACTATCCTCTCCAGCAACCAAGCCCACGCCAAACCTTCGCTCAGAGGGGATTCCTTTTTTAAATCGTTTATATTAAGTTTACTTGCTTGCTTGCGCGCTTACGACCGTGCAAATCTTTCGGTCGTTTTTTAACCCACTTCCCGTGATCCAATCGAGCTGACATTTTGCACACAGACTCGTTGTGCGTGACAATGTATTTTCGTGAAAAAATGTTTCCAAAATGTTCCACTTTTTAGGAAAAAAAAAATTTCATATTTCATTTAAAATACAAATGTGATAAAAAATGAAACTCTTACTCAAGAAAAACAGAAATGAATAATAAAATAAAACCGATGCCACGCATATAAAGGATTTATAGTGAAAAACTTTGTTTTTACGGGTTAATTTTTCTCCTCTGCTGCCCACGTATTCTGGAACTCCTATCCCCGAGCCGTCTGTGCTGTCGAGTCCCTGCCCATGTTGAAGTCCGGGGCTCAAAACATGTATTTATTTCCCTCTGTCTATGACCGACTGTCTTTTTATATATATAAAAAATTACGTCCACTGTTTCTGTACAGCAACTTGAGATGCAGTCGCATTTAGACGCTTGGTACATCCACATTGTATTCTACAGTATCAATATTCATAAATTAATATTGATTCTTACACTCATGATAAATGCATCAACTCATTACTCTCTGTCATCGGTTCACATGATCCCTCCAGCCACGAGAGACGCATTACAATTACACAAGGGTTAAAAAAATAAACGTCCATTCGTGATTCCAGTTAGTATCCTTGAATCCCAGCAATTCACTGAATCTTGAAGAGGGGGGTTGAAATGTACACCTCTGATATGTAGCCTGTCACTTCGGAGCAAATGTGCGGTGAATTGTGTGCAAGTTTTCATGACCACACAGGATTTTTCGAAGCAAATCAAACACCGTTTAACACATTGCTGATAATGCGTTATCGGCTTTCGGATGCGTCGCCTCCGATTTGCTAAAGCAGAGTGGATGGCCCTTCCACTGGGCCACACTTGTAAACATTGAGACGGGTGAGCCACTGATTGCCCTGTATTGATTCTTTCTGCTAAATGCATTGATTAGTTGTGTTCACGGTTATACTATTTTAAGATGAAAAACAGTTGCATGGCAGGTTAATAGTGCAGTAATTGTCTTGTTCTATGAAAATGGCACGACCGTACGTACTGGCATATCCCTTGGAAGGTTTACACTACATGTCAGTGATGGAGGTTATTCTACCATGCTTCAACACTCAAGTCAATGTGGGTTCATCTTCTTGGTTCTTTCGGTAAAGTCACGTAGAAGGGAAATAATAAAAATAAAACATAATAAAATAAAATAATCTAATTATTCTATTATGTTTTATTTTTATCATTTTATTATTTCACTTCTACCTGACTTTGATGCGCACAAAATAAAACATAATAAAATAAAGTAATATAATAAAATTTTATGTTTTATTTTTATTATTTTATTATTTCCCTTCTACGTGACTTTACCGAAAGAACCAAGAAGATGAATCCCTGCAGTCACGAAAGCTTTAAATCGAAATTCAATGTTGGTTGTTGAAGAAAGGCATGGGGGTGGAGACAGGACCATTTCAGATATCACTGGCTGCTGATGTTAGCCATGGCCAGGAGTTGAACTCATCAGGTTCATAGTGCAGTCCCGCTAACCACTGCCGCTCCTCTCCCCAGAGGCACAGCCCCAGAATAAAAGAACAGTAGCTGCTAAGTATAAATGTGATCATTAGGTCAATGCACTTGGGAAATTACTGCTGACCAGCCATTGCTCATGACGCTGTGATTAGCCTTGTATAGAACCTTAAAAAAATACGCTCGGTAGTTCAATGTCTTAATTGCTCCCATGCCTAAACTTAATTAGCATTTTATTTCTTGGTCTGTTATTGCCCCGGTGAAGTCACTTCAATTACACATGTACACATCTACATTAACTGTGGAGCCCTTTTTGAATACACCGGTGGATGAGAGTTTCCCAATGCTGTGCGCATCAGTTTAACACGTAGGCTTTCGCGACCAATATCGTCCATAATAGAGGTTTTTGGGTTAGATCGCGTAAATATATAAATGTGTCGTTAAAACCCGCCACCACCCGACACAGCCAACTAGTAAGGGTTCCTATAGTAAGGTTTGTCACGTAAACAGAACGTGCCAATTCGTCACGAGTACAGCACACCGGTGCGTTGGAGAGCCAAGCCACAGCATTTACAAACTGAGTACGACGTTTCGCAAGTAATTACAACTAGCTTCATCAGGCGACTGCCAGATTTGTGGAGAAGTCTGTGCGCATCATCGGTTACCAGGCTGGGCAGTGAAGGTTGGTGAAGCCGGATAACATTTACATGAGAACACAGAAGTAGAGTACAATGGGTTCTGCTGCCCTTCTGTTTTTGTGTTCACTTGTGCAGCCCAGCACCAGCCTATAACAATGGTCGCTCATCAATTATACAGCTTTGCAAAAAAACATATTTAAGTTTTAGATTTGAAGCTTTTGTGACTGCAAGGATTCATACTTAGGTTATTTCGGTAAAGTCATGTAGGTAAAAAATAAAATAAAAATTAATAAAAGTAAAATAAAAAATCACGACGTTTCGGAGGCAACACAAGCTTCCGTCTTCAGGTGGAACCGTCACAGCATGATTGCTGTATCAATTAATCGTGCTGTGACGGTTCCACCTGAAGACGGAAGCTTGTGTTGCCTCCGAAACGTCGTGATTTTTTATTTTACTTTTATTAATTTTAATTTTATTTTTTACCTACGTGACTTTACTGAAAAAACCTAAGAGTATTTAAGTTTTGCCTCATTATTTTTAGCTGTACGAGAGGACGCAGCAAAGCTGTTCGCAAAATAACACATTGAAGGCGGATGTACACGTGTGCCCCTGGGGCAAGATTGTAACTCGCCGAATGTAAAGAGCAGCAGAGCCCACCGGCACCCAGACCCCGCGGCGGGGCTCGTCGTGCGGTACGAGTTGTCGGTGCCGAGTGGCAGGCGCGATGTGTCACAGGGGCACGCAAATCGCTGCGCCGATCGGCACGCGTCGCTGTGGCCTACCAGGCGTGAGTCATCATCATGTTCCCGTAAACCAGATGGCCCCATCCTCTCCTGATATTGACGCCCAAAGAACCAAAGCCAAGCGCGCTTCCCGTATTCCAACCCAGACCCTTACCAATACATACTCTTAGGTTTTTTCGGTAACGTCACGTAGGTAAAAATTAAAATTTAAAGTTAATAAAAGTAATAATGGAAATAAAATAGAATAATAAATCACGACGTTTCGGAGGCAACACAAGTCTCCGTCATCAGGTGGGACCGTCACAGCTAAAATTACTGCATCAATTAGCTGTGACGGTCCCACCTGATGACGGAGACTTGTGTTGCCTCCGAAACGTCGTGATTTTTTATTTTATTTTATTTCCATTATTACTTTTATTAACTTTTAATTTAATTTTTTACCTACGTGACTTTACCGAAAAAAACCTAAGAGTATGAATCCTTGCAGTCACGAAAGCTTCAAATCTAGAACCTTACCAATACGTCCATGGTGTGGAACCTGTCAACCAGAAGGCCGGCTCAGGCCTGCGGTTTATTCCACACGGCCCACAACTTCATACGACCCACGTCTTCGTTTCACAAGACCCCATTGACTGTAATCTACGAGGCCCCATGATTATTGCATACGGCCCGCGATTTTATGTCGTATAGGCCTGCGGCCACGTAAGACCTCCCACTCCCACTTCTAAACGGCCCGTGAACGATAGTCACTGTCGACATCTTAGCGGTACGAATCGGGAATAAGAGGGCAATATTTTTTTTTTTACCGAGTAACATTGTCTTTCTGATGTAGTTCATATTAGATAACGCTACAGTTTGTGGCAAAGTTTTTTCCGCCGAAGGTAGAGTACAGCAATTGTAAGTTCTGTTCGGCCCTCTGAGGAAAAGGTTCTCAACTGCTGCCTGACACTGTGGCCGAGCGTGCCACCTTCGGAGGGCACATCTTCTCTGGTCAGGAATCAAGGCAACATCGACGGAGTGACTATAGGGAAGAAATACATTTTAAATGTGAAGGCGAAGTCTGATCTACATGTAGGTTACAGTAGGTTAGGCTATGTTTCATTAAAATGCAAAAGATATATGTACAATAAGGATGAAACATTTACCTGGCATGGAAAATCAAAGTGGGCCTTGGATGACACTTTCCAGCATATTTTTTCAGAAGTTATGCTTTTAGAAATATATATTTTTGAGAATGGTTTTGAAATTCTGTGAATACATTTATATTTTAATAGATAACTACTTTATACTTTACTATTTAATGTTCATGTCTTATGATGTATTGATATTCAGAAGTATTATCTTTGAAGATGGAGCAATAAAATCAGTTCTTGTGCAGGAGCTAGATGGACTGCTGCATCGCAAGACCATGAAAGATTGCGACGGCTTGAGAAGGCCTTCAGCATCGGATAACTAATTATAGATTTGAAGCTTTCGTGACTGCAAGTATTCATACTCTTAGGTTTTTTCGGTAATGTCCGAGGATGATGCTGATAAACCTATACAAACCCTTCGGTCCAAATGGTATAAATTATCTTCTCACCGCAGATAACGGTTGCACTGGCCTGCACATACTGTAAATATAAAAAAGGATGAATTGATCTGGCAGTGATGTTCATAAGTTATTATCAAAACTTATACGTATCACTATATGTTTATATTCGTCTGCTCACTGCAAAGTCATGGTGGTGGTGAACTTCAGTACTGCCCTACATACACTGTCACAAAGGCAGACTTTGTCTGGGGGTCACGTTCAGTCCTTTGTAATGCAGACCAGGGCAAACTTTCAGGAATGTGCAAAGGCCAAATCTGAAAAAGAGAGGGGAGGGGGAAACTCTCTTCACGGGAAACCATTTCCTGCCCCCTAAGAACACCAAGCGGTGAACATCTGGTTGTCGTAAAGTGAAACGTCCGAACAATGATATGCACCCACGGGGACTTTCCGGGTCACGATTAGGGACGGGTCCTATTGTTCCTTAAACAGTTTTCACTGAAATAAGTAAAAAACAAATAAGGTAAAGGTGCGGCCCTACAATTTGCTTGCTCACGGCACTGTTGGCATAAAGGGATAGTGTGCCGAGTCTTCCACGCTGACCAGATCGCTTGCAAGTGTAGAGGTGATACGCGCTGGGATTAGAGATCGTATGCCAGCGCGTAATGATTGGCTGTGTAGGTGGTGACGTGCGCTGACGGTGGAGGATCAGGGGTCAGCGCGGGGTCGTGGGTTACGGGGTACTGATTGGCTGTGGACGGGTGACGTGCTGAGAGGGAGTGATCGGGTGGCAGCGCGGTGTGATTGGTGGAGGAGTGTTAACACGCGCTGGGGAAAACGGATCGTAGAGAGAGTGCGTCGTGATTGGTTCATTAAGGAGCGATGCTCACGTTGAAGTACGCATCAGCTCCGCCTCTCGTGAGCAGGGGCTATAAAAGGGGATGCACACAGGCGTGAGGGCAGTGTGTAACCAGCGAAGAATGAAGACGGGGATGAAGACCTAGGGCCCTGCGGTACCTAGTCCCGCTGTCCTAACGGGACCGGGACTCTGTGTAACCCAGAGGCGAGTGTAGTGTGTGTAGCCAGAGGCGTAAGGTCTACACGAGCCGAATGCAGTGTATTGTGTAGCCAGGGACATAGGGTCTACACGAGTCGAGTGTATTGTGTAGCCAGGGACATAGGGTCTACACGAGTCGAGTGTATTGTGTAGCCAGGGACATAGGGTCTACACGAGTCGAGTGTATTGTGTAGCCAGAGGCGTAGGATCTACACGAGTGAAGGGTATCGTGTGTAGCCAGAGGCCTAGAGTTTACACGAGAGTAGTGGAGTGTGAAGTCGGAAGAAAGGAGACTACACGTTGTATTTTGATACGTAAAGATTTAATAAAAGTGTGTTCCCGTCAAGAAGTTCCTGCCGTCAATTCCCATACTTCAACTGGCGTCAGAAGTGAAACGGTCTTCCAAGCATGGATACAAGGAGGAACCGTCGGACCCACGGGATTGACCACGGGGACAACCTCGACGACGCGGGTCAACTGGCATCGGGGGGTGAGGAAGAGGAGTTGCCCACGGGGCAGGATCCGCCGACGGCGCCGGACGAGCCACGGGGGACTGACGCCGTGCTTCGCGAAGCGCACTCCCGTCTGGCGGAGCTGCTGCTCGCCGCCGCGTCCATCTTGGCGGAGATCAGCTCGTCGGGAGGAGCGGGAACGGCGGCCGACGTTCTGCAGGGTCGCCCTGCAGATTCCCGCCAAAACGATTTGGCGATGGCCGCCATTTCATCTGCACCGACTTTTGGCGGGAACGGCCATCACCACGTGGCAGCGGTTCTCCATGCGCGCCCGCTGACGTCACCAACGCGCGCGGCGGACCGCCATCACACACCCGCCGATGGGGCCGCCATCTTACACACCGGCGGGGCGGCAGAGAGGAAGCACGAGGAGGAGGACGACTTCATTTTTCAGCAGCGCCTTCCCACGTTGTCAGCCTTCAAGGCGGAAGGCGGGGATTGGAGCCAATTTCAGCGCAGATTTTTGGCGCATCAGGAGATGTCCGCCTGGTCCGACGCTACGGCACTGCGGGCACTGCCTGCCATGCTGGATGACAACGCGCTCGCGGCCTTCACGTCCGCACGCAGGTCGGACCGCTCCACGCTCAAAGATGCGCTGGCTCTCATGGCCAAGGTCTATGGTCCTCCCTCCGCGTGCCGCCATCATTTTTATGCAAGACGGAAGGCGGACACGGAGACCGTGCTCGCCTACCGCACGGCGTTGCTTGCTCTCGCCGACGCCGCGTTCCCTCGTATGGACGAGGAGGGCCAAGATGCCATGGTTTTGGAGCAGCTGCTCAAGTTGGCGCAGGACCTGGGGGTCCCCATCAACACGGCCGATGAGACCGATATTTCATCCTTACGGGTCGCCACAAGCATACAAGCGCACGAGGTCCTTCAACGTAAACAGGGAGTCGTCTGCAACGCTGCCGTGGCCTCAACTCCGGGCCCAGTTGTCACCGTGCCCCAAGTCGTCAGCCCACTGAGAGGAGGCGTTCATCGCGGGACGACCGGGGGACTGGAGATCGGGGGGTCGTTCGCCTCTGCGAGCGGCCCGCAAGCTGGAGCAACCGAGATCTCCGACGACTGTCATCACCTGCTATAACTGCGGCCTCCGGGGCCACGTGGCCTCCGGTTGCCGCGCCCCACGTCAGCGCGCCATGGGACCTCGGCTGGACGACGACCAAGGCCCCAAGTCGTCCCTGCAAACCCCGGCAAGTCGCGGCACCTCACATGCTCGGCCCGCATACTCGGCACATATGGGTCGTCGCGTTGCGGCGGGGGAGAGCCGAGTAGAGTTCGGGGATTCGGTTCAGAGAGGGCGATTCGGCCGGGACCGGGGAGACATTAAATGGTCGGAGTTGGGGCACAGAATAGTGGCTGCCTCAGCGGGTTCATCCGTAGTTACCGGATCTATTGATGGGGTCGAGGTCAGGGTGTTAGTGGACACGGGGGCATCGGCGACTATTATATCGGATCTCATTTATAATATTCTCCCTGTACAATGTCGTCCGCTTCTTCCGGTGGATGTGCCATTTTACGCCGCTAACGGGGGATCCTTGGGCATTATCGGTCAGATTAGGGCATCCATTTGCATTGGTGATATCAAATTGTCGGGACCCGTTTTTGTTTCGTCCTCCCTGGCGGTCCCTTGTCTATTGGGCACTGATTTTTTGGCAAAAATGCCCATCAAAATTCTCATTGATCAGCGTTGCATTGAACTACCATCGGGTCGCCGTATTTCATTTTTGACGAGCCCTAATGAAATTCGGACGGCGTGCGCTACCATACAGGCGTTAGCGACACAGACCGTGCACGTGCCCCCGGGTTCACAAATGTTAATTCCCCTCCGGTTGCGGAAGCCATGGGTGAAGGAGGCCTCGGAACAGGGCATGCTTTTGGGTCCTTCTAATAGGGCTGTTGGAGGTCTCGATTTGTCGGTGGCTCACACTTTGGTGGGGGCTGACAGGGATCCGTTTGTGATGGTTTTAAACGCTGGGGCGCGGCCGGCCGTCATTCAGCAGGGCACCGTGCTAGCTCACGCGGACGCGGGTCCCTGCGGAGGAGAGGCTGGTTGCGCAGGCGGATCCGAGTCCCACGAAAAACGTTACATTGAAGGAGGACCTCGATTGGGTTGATTCGCTGTGCGCGGACTCTGACGATTTATCAGCGGTACAGTTGGGTGCGCTGCGCGGGTTGCTCATTGAATTTTCGGATGTCTTCAGTAAACATAAGTATGACATTGGGTGCACGGACCTGCTACGCCACCACATTGAAACGGGCGATGCGGCACCGGTCAGGCAAAATCCCTTCCGACTGAGTCCTGCTGAGAAGGAACATGTTCAGTCGGCAGTTAACGATATGCTAGAAGCCGACATTATTTCGCCTTCCTCCAGTCCTTGGGGAGCGCCTATTGTGCTCGTTAAAAAGCAGGACGGGTCCCTGCGATTTTGCGTCGATTTCCGTCGCCTGAATAAGATCTCTGTGGCCGACGCGTATCCGCTCCCCAGGATGGACGAGTCTCTCGACGCATTGTCTGGTGCGCGATACTTTTCGACTCTTGATTTATTATCCGGATTCTGGCAGTTGCCACTCGACGAAGAGTCTAAGCCTAAGACCGCATTTCGGACTCCAGGGGGCCTGTTTCAGTTTAACCGGTTACCCATGGGACTTCACTCCTCTCCGGCGACGTTTCAGCGTCTTATGGAATTGGTTTTGTCGGGCTTGCAGTGGGATACGTGCCTCATTTACCTTGACGATGTCATTGTTTTCGGTAAAACGTTTGAAGAACACCTCCAGCGATTGAGGGGGGTGTTCTTGCGAATGCGATCGGCTAAATTAAAGTTTAAACCGGCCAAATGCCACCTTTTTCGTAAATCCGTGAGGTACTTGGGTCACATTGTCGACTCTTCGGGGATTTCTACCGATCCTGCGAAGACGGACTGTGTCAGTTCGTGGCCAACGCCCACGTCAGTGTCAGACGTACGCAGTTTCATCGGTTTTGCTTCATATTATCGCCGATTCGTTGAGCACTTTGCCACCATTGCAAAACCCTTGCACGCTCTAACGGCGAAAGGAGTGAAGTTCCGATGGGGACCGGAGGAGGAGGCTGCATTCTGCTCCCTCCGGGACGCCTTGGTTAGGGCCCCACCCTTGCGCTATCCGGACTTCGCGAGTCCCTTCTTGCTAGACACGGACGCTAGCAACACGGGCATTGGGGGAGTGCTGTCCCAAGTCGTTGGAGGGGTCGAACGAGTGGTCGCCTATGGTAGCAGGGTGTTGTCGCCGGCAGAGCAGCGCTACTGCGTCACCCGTCGCGAACTGCTTGCCATTGTTTTTTTTGTACAACAATTCAGGCCATATCTCTATGGTCGTCATTTCACGGTCCGGACGGACCACGCGGCGCTCCAGTATTCATTGCGGGTCGCCCAGCCCTCGGGCCAATTGTCGCGGTGGTTGGAAGTCCTCCAGGACTATCAGTTCACGACTACGTACCGTAAAGGCTTGCGACATACAAATGCCGATGCCCTGTCGCGGTTGTTGCCTTGTCACAAATGTGCGTGCTTATCGGGATCGGCGCGCTGTAAACCGCCGGTTACGGAAGGTAGGGAGGCGTTGGTTGCGGCCGCGAGCACACCAATTGGGGATGGTCCCGCTACCCCTGGGGGTCAGGACTCGCTGCTCTCAATGTCATTGATTGAGTGGGGCCGTCTCCAAATGGCGGACAGCTCCCTGCTGGCATTGCGCCGCAAGACGGGGGGTTCCGAAGGTAACCACGACCGAACTGGCTCCTACGAGCTTAAGCAAGGCCTATTGATGAGATGGGACAGTTTGTCCCGGCGGCATGCGATTGTGGTGCCTGCTGCTGTGAGGGGGAAGGTTGTCTTGGCCGCACACGAACGCCTCTTGCATTTGGGAGTTAACAAAACGCTTGCCCTGCTTCAGCGTGACTATTATTGGCCGGGAATGGGGGGTGACGTGGTGAACATTCTGAAGGGTTGTGTTGAGTGCGCCAGACGGAAACCACCGCCTGTGCCAGCTAATCCACCGCTGCAATCCATCCAGGTCTCGCGCACTAACGAGCTCGTTGCACTCGACATTCTGGGGCCTTTTCCGGTCACGCCTAGGGGTAATAAGTACCTGTTGGTGGGGATCGAATATTTTACCCGGTGGCCTATGGCGTGGCCACTCGCCAACCAGTCGGCGGCGGCTGTGACGGACGCCTTTGTCCAGGGCTACGTCCTGGACAAGGGGGCTCCCGAACGCTTGCTGACTGACCAAGGGAAGAATTTTTCGAGTAAATTACTGCAAGAGGTGTGCGACCTGTTGGGTACCAAGAAGGTGCGTACCTCCCCGTACCCCTGCAGACGGACGGGATGGTGGAGAGGCTTAACAGGACATTGACTTCTATGTTGTGCCAGCAGGTGTGTGAGGCGCATGTTGATTGGGACCTGCAGGTCCCTGGGGTCCTCGCCGCGTATAGAATGGCCCCCCATGCAGCTACGGGATTTTCCCCGTTTTATCTGATGTACGGTCGGGAAGCCGACCCGCCCATGGAAACGCAGCTGGGTCTGTCCGCACCACGAGCAAATTCGAAATTGGCAGAGCATATTAAATTTAATATTCATAAGCTGACAGAGGCAAGGGAGGCCGCACGGCTTAATTCACGGGCTCGCCAAATTGCAAACGAGCGGTTGCGGGCACGGAAGGTGTCCGTGCACAATTGGGAACCAGGTGACAGGGCCTGGCTGCATTGCCCGCAGGCACCTTTGGCTACGTCGCCTAAATTGTTGAAGCCGTGGCGGGGACCCGTGGAGGTCGTGCGGGTTGCACGCCCCCAGTGCGTTCAGATAAAATGGGGAAAACGCCGTTGGTACGTCCACCCCTCCCGACTGAAACCGTTCTCGCCTCCGTATGGCCTCCCCTTGTGTCATGAGGGCCGAGCATGTGACGTGACCAGCGACCCTGAGGGGGAATTGTCTTTGCCTGCTCCTCACATGTCTCCGCCTGATCCGCTCCCAGGTGTCTCGGAACTGACAGCTGCCGACCACCGGCGGCCGGATCTTGAGCAGCCGGAGCCACCGGACGGTCGCCAACGTCCCGTCCCATACGACGGACCGGCCAGACGGACTCGCGCTAGGTCGCGCTACCTTGTGTGACCTGCCACGTGAGGAGTCGAGGCAGCCGGAGCGCCTCGGCACTGCGTTTAGTCACAGAGACACTTGGCGCGTTCGGTTTCCGGTGTTCGCTTTTAGTGTGTTCGTTTTCCGGTGTTCGCTTTTATTGTGTTGTTCGTCGGGCTGTATATTGCTTCATATTTAAGTGTTGTGTTGTGTTGTTGTTGTTGCGTTACGGGGCACACTGAGAGGTGGAGTTCTTTGTTACTGCATTGACGTTAGGTTGTGTTGTTGGTTAACAGCCGGGCCGGCTGCAAGCTATGTGGGAGGGGGTGATGTAGAGGTGATACGCGCTGGGATTAGAGATCGTATGCCAGCGCGTAATGATTGGCTGTGTAGGTGGTGACGTGCGCTGACGGTGGAGGATCAGGGGTCAGCGCGGGGTCGTGGGTTACGGGGTACTGATTGGCTGTGGACGGGTGACGTGCTGAGAGGGAGTGATCGGGTGGCAGCGCGGTGTGATTGGTGGAGGAGTGTTAACACGCGCTGGGGAAAACGGATCGTAGAGAGAGTGCGTCGTGATTGGTTCATTAAGGAGCGATGCTCACGTTGAAGTACGCATCAGCTCCGCCTCTCGTGAGCAGGGGCTATAAAAGGGGATGCACACAGGCGTGAGGGCAGTGTGTAACCAGCGAAGAATGAAGACGGGGATGAAGACCTAGGGCCCTGCGGTACCTAGTCCCGCTGTCCTAACGGGACCGGGACTCTGTGTAACCCAGAGGCGAGTGTAGTGTGTGTAGCCAGAGGCGTAAGGTCTACACGAGCCGAATGCAGTGTATTGTGTAGCCAGGGACATAGGGTCTACACGAGTCGAGTGTATTGTGTAGCCAGGGACATAGGGTCTACACGAGTCGAGTGTATTGTGTAGCCAGGGAGATAGGGTCTACACGAGTCGAGTGTATTGTGTAGCCAGAGGCGTAGGATCTACACGAGTGAAGGGTATCGTGTGTAGCCAGAGGCCTAGAGTTTACACGAGAGTAGTGGAGTGTGAAGTCGGAAGAAAGGAGACTACACGTTGTATTTTGATACGTAAAGATTTAATAAAAGTGTGTTCCCGTCAAGAAGTTCCTGCCGTCAATTCCCATACTTCACAAGTGCTGGAGGTACCCACACTTTACCCCACCAAAGCGATCTGCCAATCGATTGTGGTGTACCCTTTTATACTGCTGCGTGCAGAGAGGCGGGAGGAATTTTTAGAAATGTGTACCGTTGTTTCAACTTCCACGCGGGGAGATAAACTGAATCTCAACTAAACATTTTTATTTAATTTTAGCAGCTAAGGCCCACTGAGCTATGTAGCTCTTTTTCAGAAGTGACCTGGCCATACAGTAAGTGGTAGCTCAACGCAGCGGCTCATCATGAGGAAATGTGTAGCAGCCAAATACTCGAAACGCATGTTCATTCTAAATGTGGAGGGTAAAAACCGGAGGACCCAGAAAAATCCATGCGACCACGGAGAGAACATTCAAACTCCAAACATGCAGGCGTCAGGGTCGGGATCGAACCCTACGACTTCCCATATACCAGGCGAGGGAGTTAACATCTCGCCACCGAGATCAAACCGGCAACCTCTGGATTGCAAGACGTGTACAGTTTGCTAACCATTACGTCAGGGCTGCATCCGCTGGGATAAGGTACTTTTTTTCTGGCATTTGCCAATGTGAAATGCACGTATTATTCCAGGACAAATCTGCTAAAATTGACAGGAATACACATGAAGCCACAATTTATTTTTGCAGTTTTAATATAAATCTGGGTTTGTATGCGAATGCCAGATTTAATTTAAAAAAATCTTTAGCATACATCCACAAATGAGAGTAATTCATGTTCCAATCTGCTCAGAAAAGTAGAAAATAACTAAATAAATATGATGTCATGAGATCAGGCAAAACGTGTCTCACAATATTGCTTCAGAATGCGAGCATTCATGCCATGATATCATTTAAATGCGAAGAAAACCTCCGACTTTACGGACAAAACGCTATCCTCTCGACGTATGCCTGTACTTCAAATAATGCTATTACTAATAGTTTCCTACATTTTCTAAATTGTGTTTAAAAAATTTTTTTTTTTACTAATTACGGCTGTTATTTACCCAGGAATTCTTCGCTGAGTCTTAAACCCACCTTTTCATTAATGTTACTTCTGCTTTGGGATATTTGGCCGTCTTCAGTCACGCGTGTGTGTTGTCACGTGGAATGAAGTTGGAGAGAGAACTCACCACGCATAGGAGCATGTAACAAGGATCCACACAGAGTCAACACATCCATTGCTTTGCTAGCATCTTGTGGCGACCTCACAGTCCAGGCTTACAAAAGCTGCCATTCTCAGGCACTCTCTCTTCTAAGTTTAATGCGAGCGCAAGCGGGGTTCGCTGCTGGCCTTTGGGCCAATCACATGGGCCGGGGTATTGGGGGGCGGAGCCAGTATGGGGGCGTATGTGAAGGTACCCGCTCACCTCGGGTCCAATCGGAAGCGAGGTGAGTGGGGGCGGAACCTAGGGGCGGAGCCAGCAGGGCGCGATGGAGGGGCGAGGTCTGGAAGGTTCGAAGGCACGTGGTGTGAGGGAGGAGACAGGGTCACGTGGTGAAGGGGATATAGGTGATAGCCCGCAAGGGCTCCGGGTCAGTTGTTGGAGTGAAGAAGCGGGACCACGTTGGGTCGCCGGAGGGATTCCGCGCCATCAGCCACGTGGCTGCACGGGCTCAGCACACCGTCAGCCAGCGGTGTGCAGAGCGGGGGAGCTGGAAAGACTAACGGAAGAGTGCGTGCGGGGCGCGTCGCGAGGAACAGCTGGTCCGGTGTCGGGACCAGCGGGGTGCGGGTGTTGACCTAAATAAAGAGTGACGGAGACCAAGCAAAGCGTGGCGAAGTCCTTTATTACATACGTATAGCACTAACCAGGCTCCAACATGCGAAGTTTAACATGTCAACATCAGACACATTTAGGGCAATTTGTCAATTCAGATACGGTACTGTATATTGCAAATATTTATCTAATGATAAAATGGCACGCTTAAACCCCAAGTTGCTTAATGCGTGTTATAGTTTGCATCCAGGGGTGGGGAACATTTTTTCTGCCAAAGGCCATTTGGATATTTATAACATCATTTGCGGGCCATACAAAATTATCAACTTAAAAATTTGCCTGTTATATTTGGTCAAACATTTCATTAACTCACCCCTAATGTGATGGCTGGAACTGCTTCTCTTTGGCGAGGCGTGTGATGTTAGCTGGTATTGATGATGTTGCTACTCACAACTGCTTTTCCAGGTTCGCTCCTAGATTTATTGAATTTCGAGTCCCGCCTGCGGTTGCCTTGGCAGGGCCACATCAAATGATTTTGCGGGCCTGATACGGCCCGCGGGCCGGACGTTCCCCATCCCTGGTGTAAAGCAGTAGCTTTGTGAGAACAGAAACCAATACAAGAATACAAAATTGAACATCATCAGCCATGATCATTCTACTGCTGGATGCAAGTTTCCTTAAGCCGTTGCCATCCCTCATGCTCCAGTGATATAACAATACACCGAAGCACCTGCATACAAGTAGATTCTTTATTTGCTGTTTCACTGAGGTGGACAGCCTCTTCGGTGAATTCCATCCTTTGCCTGCCGCTCCGTGATTATTCTCAATCACCGGTCATCATCCTTTCTAACGACGGATCCTTCCTGTGCACACACTTACTTTCATTAACAGTCAAAAATACGTCTTTAATTAGGAATGTGTTCTCTATCATATGATTACCTTTTTGTGTGTATATATCTATGTTGAAGTTATTTCGCACTGTACGTAGCCAGCCGTGCTCATCGGAGGTGTGGAGGAAGGGTCACAAACTAAACACAAAAAGCAGTGCGAAATAAATTAGTTTACAATCTCTCACGATTCCACCGTAGCCTCGTCGGGCTTCACCAGATCAAGATACACTTTGCACAAACACACCAGCAGCATTAACCTCCACCTCGTGCGTTTCGATGGGCAAAAACACATGTTTCAAGTTTTTTTCATCACTTGGAGTACAGTACATGAATTGTTTTTCTTTGCATGAATTTAATTGCACATGCTCTACACTGCGCACATTCGAAATAAATTTAACACATTCCTGCGGAGGGAGCTGGTGGGAACGTTGGGTTGCTCGGTCAATGGCCAGGGTCAACGGCGGCGTGGTGTATTCCGCAAATATGGCCGACTGTGAGGGCGGGCACAAGCCGGCGTGAGTAGGTTAAACGTTGAGTTTTATAAGGGCACCACGGGGTGACCAGCCCCTCCCCACCCAGCCCCACCCCTCCCACCACCCACCCAGCCCCACTCTCCCCACCCAGCCCCTTCCCACAATCCCCACCCAGCCCCACCCTCCCCACCCAGCCCCTCCCTGCATGATGGACAGACGGACACAATAATCCCCTGTGGGCTGGTGTAACTAGGAGGTTCCTACCAGTACCAAACTTCTGGGAGGCTCAACCATGGCACATGGTGGATTGGCAGGCCCCTCCCTCTACTGAGCACGCCCACTTTTACACGACCACACCCACTCATTCACTATCCCTGCCCACAACAGTGGCTTTCCTCATTCTAACGATGGGCTTACTGCTCCACATTCCCCGCCTACTCCTTGGCCAGTCATGACAGTTGCCCGTATTATGAATCGGAAATGAGGCCAAAAAGTGTGAAGCCGGGTAAAAATACAGATTTTCTAAAGTGATTTTGACACACCACTATAGCCTCTCTGAAACGAGCGACTGTTCCAGCCAAATCAGGATGTTTGCTGACTTTAATTGGAAAAGCAGGACAATCAAACTGCCTCAAAAATGTATTGCGACGTGTGTACAGTCCGGTCCAAACACCTGCTGTAAAATGTTTAACTTTGTCCTCCTTTATTGGCCATAGAGGCCTGATGAAAGTGAAATCCCTTAAATGTGGTTTCTGTTGAGAATTCCTTTTTTGCACCGCTTATTGTAAAACAATGCGTGATTGAATAAAGCAGCTGTGTGGCTCAAGCTTCTGAAATCGCCCCACGTTAACACCAGTGCCACAGCAGCAGCTGCCTGGCTTGTGTAGTAATATTTCCATCATCATCGTCATGATCAAAGACCGGTGATTGCAGAAATAGTTATTTTATTGGCTATGCTGGCGGCTGTTATGTAGACAAGATATGACGAAGTAAAATGTTGAGCAAGGCCATTGCTTAACTCGCACAAGCAACCGCATCTGCAGAGGACGAGAGATTAGCTAACATTCACGACTGGCGTTCCCTTCAAATTGAACACGTGACAAAATGCATGCTAGTATTCCGTGGAAGTCTCTGTAAAAAGGTTTGAAAAGGATTGCAGCAATGCTGCTTATTTTCCCAATCATGAAGTACTCCATACAGAAATCCCAAGAAGGTTTTGGAGCAAACCAAGTGTTTACAAACAGCTGTACGTGCTTGTAATTAATAAAACGTGTCGACATGTCTGCCCAGCAGGAAAAAAATAATAATACACAATTTGCTATTAAATAGCATCTAGATACAACCAATAACATTACATCATATTAACTTCTTCACATGTTTAGATTGGTGCAAACCAAATTTCACAATCAACCTGTGCTTGAATCCTGACTATGGCTAACATCAGTGGCAAGTGACATCTGAACCAGCTCTGACCTCCCCACCCTAACATTCAACAACCCACACTTATCAGTGACCAGGTGGTAAAGTATGGTCAAACAACCCCCATCATCAACAGGGCATAATGAGACCTTCATCCAGCAGTGTCTTGACAATGGGCTGTAAATGATTGTCCATTACTGTATTGTCACGTAGCAGCATAGCCAGCCCTATGTTGCTACGTGACCGATTCTATGTCACTAGACAAGTGTAAACGAGTTCGAGCCTGGGTAATTCAGTTGATACGGTACCGATATCAGTTCCCATTCAATTGTTCGGGAAAAGCCGAGTTGCCACCAGTCCAGAAAACTGGCATTTGTTTTCAGGTGGCAGGAATTGATTGTGCCAATATCCAGCAGCGGTATTGAGTCAAATTTGATTACAGAATCCTTCATAGGTGTCATAGACCGAGAATGACTGAAAAACATATACGGCGCATGGTCTTTGGAAAAGGTAACCTCCGTGTACATGAGATGAAACAAATTAATTTTAAAGGCAGCGGTTATTGTTGTCGTTGCTGCTGCTGGAAAGGTTATTGGATTCCTCCGGTGCTGTTTTGAAACATCCGATGCATCTTAATAACTGTGGGCAGCGTTTTTTTTGTCTGTGTTTGTGGCAGTTGTTAGTTTATATGTATTTGCTTCAGCTGTTGCAATCTTATTGTAACATTGGTTGGCTTTTAACGTTAATCAGCTGTTGCCTTTGTTTTTGGCGTTTTTTGTCGTTGCCGTATATTGTAAATTCTATTTTGTTGCTGCCTTTGGAGGTAGGCCATTGTAAAGAAAACTAGCGTTAGAATTTTCAACGATATTGTACTGTTCAGCATTCGCTTCGACAGCCACGTGACGGAATGCACCCGAGGTGACTTAATGAAAACACCACGTGTGTTAGGTGCTGGACTGATTGTCGTTCCATGGCATGGCCGTGAGATGTGGCGACGGCTTGTTGAGGGCTTCATACAGCAGTCCATGGAGCACTGCTGATTTCCATAGCATTTGCAGGATTTGTAGAGCCATGCGAGTATTCAAATTAATGGGTGCGATTCGGTGCGAATCTTCGTTTGTGCCGCGATATTATTCCCAGCAGGCATCGCGAGATTTTGCATCGCAGCACAGTGCCGGTTCTACTCAAGAGGAAGCACAGGAAGCTACTGTACGGTAATCGGTCGGTTTCGCAATTCTGGGCGGGTGTTGTTGGCCACAGGCCACTGAACATTCGTGTTGGAGTTGCGTGTTGTGTTGCGGCCTTATCTTCTACAAAGTGGAACGAGGTGTGAGTGCAATGATACCAATATTTGCTGCGTGAGTTTTCATTGCGTGGCGTCGTTTCGCCGACAGGCCACTTGTGTTTCGAATTAGATCGTGAGTTTGTCATCTGATCAAACTGGTCACTTGCCGTTTTCCATCGTTCAACGAGTGTGCAAATCAGACCCAAACGGACACCTTCATTGTGCTTCAGGGTGGTCCAGATGTATTGCGACCCCAGTGTTTAATTCCCTAAAATACATTCTGTAAAACTTCATATCTTTTTTTAAAGTAAGGTTTACTTAAAACAAAGATGAATACGCGAAGGGCAAATAATTGTTTGGGGTCAATTAATTGAGAGTCACAAGACATCTGGACCACGCTGTGTATGGCGTGGGTATGCAATAATCCTAAATTGCTGCTTGAATTTTAAAGTGGTGTAAGCACCATCGGGCCAACTGGCCACGTGGGTTATAAGTCACGGTATGAGTCATATTACCTGGCCAAGCAGCCACAACAGGATATTACGCTTCGTCATAACGCTGGGGCGCCACGGTGGTGAGATGTTAACTATCTTGCCTGGTATGCAAGAGGTTGTGAGTTCCAATCCTGACCTTAACAACTACAAATTTGGAGTTGGCATGTTCTCCCCGTGTTCTCCCCGTGGTCGCGTCGATTATTTTTGTCAGGGTCTTTCGGTTTTTCCCTACAAATTTAAAAACATGCGTTTGGCTGCTTATAAATTTCCACGTGATGGTAAGCCACTTCGTTGAGCTAGCGTTTGTGGACACGTCGCTTTTGAAAAAGAGCTACATAGCTCAGTGGGCCTTGCCTGGTTAAATACAACACAAGTGTGTGCAATCAGGCCCATTATTCCATGGACCGCAGCATAATTTAGTAGTACTGGAGGTGGGAAATATTTAGTGATACACACGTTTTTGTATGTGGCTAATTGAAATAGTGCATGTGATAATGAATAAACAAGATAATTGTTATGCTTCATTTGCATTGGTAATTTAAAAAATGTTGATGCAACTCAAGTGTTGCCATCTCCGGCAGTACCAACAAGTTAACCATTTGGTTTTGGGCTATGGATTACATAGGGGGGGGGGGGTGATGGGGGATGATGGGGGGGATGATGGGAGGGGGGTGATTGGGGGGGTGATTGGGGGGGGTGATGGGGGGCGAGTGATTTGGGCGGGGTGATTTGGGGGGGGTCATGGAGGGGGTCATGGAGGGTATCATGGGCAATTGGTCTGCAATTGGGCCAATTATCCACTTGGGGTTTTCCACTGTGATGTCAGTGATTGAACCAGGCCATCTGACCACTTTGATTTTAAGTTATGGTGTGAGGATATCGGGCCAGCTGTGTTGTGAGTCAACAATGGGCTTGCATTGCACACCGCTACCTGCTCTGATCCTTGCCGTTATTGTGCCTGCTCTTAAGTAGGGCATGTAACGATATGCATAGATTTAAATTGTTTCTTACCCTCGCGATACACGTTTGGCATTGTACGTGTACGAAATGTATTATTTCCAATGTATGTAATTCATCTGCAAATTAAGGCGGGTCAGTGTTACTACGAGGACAATGGAGTGAATAGAACCACGCATGGGATGGGGAAAAACCCATAAAAAAACGGTCAAAACAATACCAATATTAATGAACTCTGGGATCAAATTGCGACGCTGGGGGGAGGTCAAATTTTATATTTGTAATGTAATTAGCACGTATACAGGCAGCACCGTGTCGTCTATCGAACTTTTTAGCCCTCTGGTTGTGAGGCTCCAACCCAAGACTCATCGGAACCAAGAGAGAGTGAAGTAAAGACTTGCGCTGCCATGATCGTCTGCCTGCTTTTAAACACTTTTTTTTTTACCAATTCCTTGCATCTGCAACTGACAACAATGGTTGTGGACGGCAGAATTTTTGTGTGTATGTCAGTAAACACTGCGGCGGTGTTTACACAAAAATAAGCCCTGTCCAAAAAAGCAGAACTGTTTTACTAACGAGAAGTTAGAATTCCTTACTTCTGACGTAACGTGGCGGATACATCCCAACGCTTCTGGTAAATCCCAAAGTCGTGTGTAACAAAACCATGCAACCCAAACCAATGAATCAAGTGTTAATTGTATGTATGTGGAACTTCTTTCGCACCGTACGTAGCGAACCGTGCTAATGTGCGGGGGAAGGACAACAAACTAAACACAAAAAAGCAGTTCTAAAGAAATGAGTTCTCAATCCAGATTGAAAAGTTCATAACTCCAGCGGCCACCTGATACCAGAAGGAAGAGCATTCCAGACGGTTGCAGAATTGCATTTGAAAGCACGCGATGTAGTCTTTGAGTCTGTGATTAGTCAAAAGCCGCTGCGAGAATGACCAAAGTTTTCGTGATGGTTTATGGTCCTTGACGAGATCAGTAAATTATTGTGGTTCAAGCTTGATGGGTTTGTGTAAACTATCGCTGGAATATCGAAATGTTGAAGTCCCATATGGCAGCTGTGCACATTTCTCATACGGTCTGTTGTGGTGGATTTAGAATAGCGTGTTAAAAAATGTATCCTTTCCGAGCGAAGATTGTCTCAACCCCAGGGGGGTGTGAGACGATCAAAAGGAATGCCGAGAGAGGCAGTATGTGTGTTCCCCCGTGTCGCGATAGGATCAGATGGAACGTATCAACGGCCCAGTGCTCATTAGAAGGTGCATCTCAACGTGGATACGTTGGTTTACCAAATACAAATTATCGATTTCAATGACAATTTGTAAACCACTACGCTGTAGTTATACAGTACGATGCATTTATGCACGTGTTTCTAAGGTGCCTTATTACCGACGATTTAAAGCACAATTTCAATGCACAGAAGGAACAAAAAACTAAACAGTGCTTGTACTGCCAAATGTTTCTTTTCGTAAGATTTTTTGGCGAAAATGTGCCGATTTATCTGCATAACTAATGAAGGGGGGGGGGAGGAATCTTGAAAACAATGCGTTTCGACTCGTTTTTCATGAGTGCCGTTGGCAGGCCACACATTTAAACACACCTGAGCATAATCATCCAATAAAAACTCAACACACCGTGTGTGTCAACCAGGTATAATAAGGCCCTTGCATTGATGAGAGTGACTGAGACGCGCTCAAATTAGAAACGCCGTGTTCGTACCGGGTCAAACAAATTTCCCTCCAGCACCCGATTAGCGCGGCCAAGTTGCTTGCAGTGACGGATAAACATCGTTTGCGAACCGATCCAAAGTGGTAACTCTCATGTGGCCACGGGCATCCTGAGAGTAAGACTCGATTTTGATGACGTGGATCGATGCGCCGCTACACGTCTATACATCGTACAGTACGTGATGCTTTCCTGTTTTTTTGTTTAATTCACCGGTGTTTAAATGGGTTCGCGTGAGTCTCCAACCAGGAATTCACCCCCCATTCCAAGAATGTTCCATTACCCCCCACCCATAGCCCTGCCTATCGTCCCTCTGAAGCACTGCCACCATAATATTTATTCAACTGCCAAATGCCGCCCTAAGTAATGAGGCGGTTCGTCGCACAGACCGGTGGTAATGCCACCTATTAACTATCAATTTCGCGACACCGGATGGCGTTGCGTAAAAAAAAAAAGTGAGGCCGAGGGTTTTGTCGACGTGCGGATGGGAAATGGCGCGGCACTGCAACCGCTCGCTTACACCGCTGCTGGCGGAAGGGGCCTCCACTCGAGAGGGCTCCGGAGAGGATCTCTCTCTTTCTCAAGGATATATTTGGCCTAGGGGCCGTCCATAAATGACGTCACGCGATTTTGGACATTTTTTTACGATTTTTGACCCCCCCCCTTCGTCACACGGCGTCACAAAAAGTCAGACCCCCCCCCCCCTCAAATATGACGTCACAAAGCTCTGCCCCCCCCCCCCCCCCCAAAAAATTAAAACATGCTTCAAATCGCTTTCAGCTATGTCATTGTAGTGCGTATTTAGTGTGGCGCTGCACTCTGATGTTGTAGGAGAAAACCTTTATTAAAAAGTATATTTAATTAAGTAGAACGTGTAGTCTATATTTATTTAAAGTTGCGCTTTTTGATGTGAGGTCACATTTCTCAACCCCCCCCCCCCCTCGTCACCCATCGACACAAATGTCTAACCCCCCCCCCCCCCAGGTGCGTGACGTCAGCCTCTTTAATTACCCAGCAAAGCCTTGATGAGTTTCGAGCCTCCTTTGCATGACAGCTGTACATCGGGGTGTTTGGTCAATTCCACAAATTAATGTTTGGCTTCATTTGAGAGGGAACCGGTGGTACCTTGAGACATTCTACGCGATCAAGACGGCAACACTCACAGCTCCAAACAGGTAAATTCAAGAATCCATTGCGGCACTGCCATCTCCTGAGCACCCTGCAGCCCCAGCCTATAACTCTTGGTCACTCAGTCTCCCACTCAAGTGCTAAACAGGCTCCATTCTGCTTCTAAGATTCCTGATGGGACTGGGTACATTCAGGGTAATTTGGCTGTAGGCTTCACTTTATTACCACGTCACCCCATCACCAATGCGATCCCTTGCCGCAGTATAACAGTGAGAATATCACCTGCGCGGCCACCCCCAGCCCATACTCAGTCACAGTGCCTTGCAGGAGATTTTATAACTAAGATGGATACAACGCTCACCTGAATGTTCACTCGGCGAGAAAGATTTGCATTCTGTCTTGGTACTATGTGGTACTATGAACCCGGCGCCCCGAGTTCAATTCCAGGCCACGGCAAATATTAGCTGTGAGTGATATCAGAACCATTCCTGCCCCCACATTTGACCAACCTGCATTGGCCAGACCGACGAATTGCAATCAATCAGCCCACGTGATGAGCGCAACGTGCGGGGCATTCATCCCGCAGGGGATTGATGAAAGGCTTTATTATGATTATAGTACTTCCATCCTGCCGATACTGGGAAAGAAAGGAAGTGAGGCTGTTTACATTAGTCTGCACTCTCTGTTTTCTGGTCTCTATTAGAGAAAAGCACCCAGAATGAACCCGAACTTGTCAGATCCTTGAACCTTAGCAAGATTGAGGATGATTAGTACTCAGGAGACAGGGAAAACCATGCGTGTTTGACTTATCCGTGTTGTGAGGTGTGCAGAGTATGGCAGTACAGTCATGGATTATTTACTTTATTTGCATGAAGCTTTGATCTCTCCCTCTTATGCGTGGGGTGTCGCTGGCTGTGTTTTCTTCCATATGGCAAATATTGGAATTGGCCAAACATCCAATTGTTTTTTTTTTAACAGGATGCTCCTGAAAACGAGCCGTGCAACTCATGAAGGCTGAACATTAGTTAATTATGCACAGTATACATGGTGCTTCAAAAACATTTTGACACTTCTGAGAATTTGCAACAATACCACGCAGAAATGTGCTTCCGGGCTCTGGAGACCACCTGGAGAAGATTCCAGGCACGTGTTGACAAGTGGAGACTCTGACTTTTTTGAAGCTATTAATATACAATTGTTATCATGTTACAGTGCATTATTATCCATTAATTTCCCATAAAAAACTATAGTCCCATATAAGTGTTAAAAAAACGGAAGCATCTTGTATATATTCATAAAGTGATAAGAGATCCAGGCTGATAATGTACAGTAGTGCATCGAAAATTCCCCGTAGTATTGTGAATGTTAATTACCATGACTAAAGGTTAAACGTAAAAAATATCAATCTGGTTTGGTTTTAAATATTCTATCGTAATAAAAAAAAACACACGAAATAAGGTTTGATGCGCAATGTTTGATGCTTGAGCTAATTAAAACTGTACTGCAGTACAAACTATGTTTTATTTAACCAGGATCTTTTTCAGAAGCGACCTGGGCCACCAATGATTGCTTTGCGAAGTGGCTTATTGCGTGCAAAACTACAGCGGCCAAATACTCTCAGCTCGTGTTTCTTAATGTGGAGGACAAAAAAAACAGAGGACCCGGAGAAAAAAAAATCCACGTGACCACGGGGAGAGAAAACATGCAAACTCCAAATATACAGCAGGCGTCAGGGTCGGGATCGCTGTACATGCAGAGGTAGCTTACACGTTCAGTTTACGGAGAGAAGCAGCTATAAGCCGATGGAACACGCGACGTCGTAAGCCGGGACTTGAGAAGGGTCAAGGTGTTGTCAGCACGCATGGATGTGGGGAGGGGGGTCCCATACTCGCACATGAGACTGAACGATATTACGATATCGCTTTCCCATGTGGCAGTTGCTTGACCGCACATTGAAGGGGCAATGAACCTGACAATTTTAAGTGGCACTGATTGCCGCTGCCTGCACGTGGACCACAATTTTGTCTCGTGCCAGATCGCCACCTAGTGGGAGGGTCCCTGCACTGGGCGGTTTGGCTCCGTGCCGATTGCATGTACGCCAGCCTCTTGCACAACTGTAATGTTGAGCATAATTCAGTTCAGTTTCATTTCATTCAGTTTCATCTATTTGGTATAGCCCTGTGAGAGCCATTCGGCTCTTGAATCGGGTGCAGCCGCAACAAACAAAAAAGAAAAACATGAACAAGAAAACATCTTAAAGTGACTATGCGCAAACAGAAAAATCCAGGAAAAAACTGCAAAATCTCCCAGAAAAAACACCGTACACCAACGCTGTGTGCAAAAATCCCAGTGGGATGCAAGTCAAACAACAACAACAACAACCACAAAACAACTTAGATTAAAGCCATCAGTCTAACTCCGTACTACAACAAACAAATATGGCCAAACCAAAACACTTTTCGAAATCACCAAAATAAAGCCATAAGCAATGTAACAGTGATCATAGCAACTGTGACCGAAATCTCACAATAAACGACATAAACAACACTGTACCACCAAACCCTGTAGCATTAGAGTACATGGATAACGAATCAGCCCCTTCGCGATTCAATGAATTGTCGAAATTCTGGGTCACGATTTCAATAAACAATATATATTTTTACGTAGCAGCCTCTAGTAACTGGAGGGGCCACGTAAACCCACTATAGAAAAGCACAATCGAATTCATAGCATCGTTTATTTCATAAGTGATGCTGATACATGTAACGTGATCTTAAAAAATCGATTTTTGACGAATTGATGCATCACTATGATACCTCCTTTATCAGTGGCAAAATATATTAATAGGTTTTTACCCTTTCAACTGGTACAAAAACTGACACCTTTATACAAGGTACGCCTTTTGGTGTCATCTGGTCCAACACCAATGGAGACTAGGCTCTAAGAAAAGCTGTTTCGGGTGTGGACCAATCAACTTCAAGGACAGTGCATATCATTATCATCAGAGTTGTTTCTTTTTGTTTGCATTTTGACTGCTTGTGTTGTGGTTATTGCAAACATGATGCCTTGTATAAAGGTGTCAGTTTTTGTACCAGTTGAAAGGGTAAAAACCTATTACTATAAATTGATGCATCGTTACACGACAAAATCATCATCCTCCGAGAAATCTTGAGAAACACTGACCTCTGGAAGATCGCAACCATCTGGTCCAGGCCGATGGACTTCTTCCTTCGTATGGTGGTGGGGGGAGGGGGGAGTTGACCCGACATGTGTTTTTTTGCGTGTTAATGTTCGTGTCGAGTGTTGACAAACGCGTGAGTGGACCGCTTCAGTAGCGGCCGGCCTGGTTGGCGTTTCAAACGCTGCCGGCGAACTATCAAAGCGGGCGGTGGCGCTCCGGAGTGGTAACAAGGTTCTAGATCGGTGCCCGCAGTCACGTTGTGGCCTCTGGACTTAAGGCCCCGTTGACTTACGTTGGCAATAATGTGCAACATGATAGCAAGAGGAATAGCCAATAGCTGTTGATCTACGACCAGCATGATAGATGCGACTCTGAACCATCGCACCAATCAATGTAAGGGAATACATTTAACAAATGTTCATTGAAAGTGATAGATTGTGCGATATTTTGGAGCCTCACTTACTCAAAACAGCTCTGCAATGACTGCTGATGAATCAAATAACTTCGTACTCGTGTGAATCTGTCTCGAAAGAACTTGTACACTACTAAATTATGAGAATCACCCGTGATCTATCCACAGCTAGATGAAGCCATCACCGTCCCCCCACAATCTCACGATACAAAATATCCATGCAGCTCCTGCGCATGAACTGGTTTTCGTTTCATACTTTTAGTTCTTTCGGTAAAGTCACGTAGGTAAAAAATTAAATTAAAATGAATAAAAAATAAAAACAATAAAATCACGACGTTTCGGAGGCAACACTAGCTTCCGTCTTCAGGTGGGACTGTCACAGCAAAACATCTGTATCATTGATATAGTTTCACCTGAAGACGGAAGCTTGTGTTGCCTCCGAAACGTCGTGATTTTTTTATTTTTATTTTTTTATTAATTTTAATTTCATTTTTTACCTACGTGACTTTACCGAAAGAACTAAGAGTATGCATCCTTGCAGTTACGAAAGCTTAAAATCTAGAATTGGTTTTCGTTTCTCCAGTTCCACAGCGGACTATTCTCCTTAACGCATTCCCTCTTTTGCCATGTCTCGCCATCGTTAGTCTCAACGACCGACCCATCACCTCTTCTCGCCACGTGTCCTGTGCAAATTCTGATGCAGAGAATGCGGGTCAGGTGAGCAACGTGAAATTCGGCCTGGAGAATTCAAGCTCCTGCTGAAATCACGGTCATCTCGAGCTGTCCAAACATGTAGGTAACAGGTATGCCAGGTGGGGGGGGGGAAGGTATGGAACCTATTCAAGTGTTGCGGCTCATGGAAACGCGGTGCTGTATAGGGGAGATTCAAGATGCCACACCTTATTAGCAGCTATGAAATTGTTGCTGCCAAGTTTACAGAAAGCGCATTGTGCGTGGCCCTTTGGCATGGGGCCACCTTGAGCCAGCTGGAAATGAAGACGTTCTTCACTCCACAGTCCAGTCAGTTTTCCCACTTGTTAACCACGACGTTTTCTGGAATCAAGGGGCAGTGGTAAGCGGGCCATGTAATAAGTTGTACGTCGATTTGTCTTCGCGCACATGTGTATTGAGGCTTAAAGGTTATATGCCACACAGTCACAATGCCACAATCTGAACATTTTACTTTGCCTCTTTACCCGGGGCCTGTGTTTCTTGTTTAGATGTGTTTACATATGTATTTGTAATAATCAAGTTTCCAAACAATGTATATAAAGTGCTGTTTATTCAAGTAAAACAAGTTATACGGGGGAAAAAAATGTGGGATTGATACAAATTGTGCACATGTGCATTCTTCAACAAAAATACCTTATACACGAACAGCATATAATGTACCTGCACTTTATGTTGTCGAGTACATGGATTTCGGACACCGTGAATGAGTTTGAAGTTGAAGCAATGTCCATTGTTGCAGCTGCCGCACCGGGAGATAGTATCGAACTGGCGATCTCTGGAGCAATAATAAAATCAATGATCCAGTGCGCTAATCGTTACACCGCGGCAACATAGATTCCTGTTTATAACGATAATTATTAAAAATAAAACCTATTTTGTAAAGCGCTTTTCACATTGAAGTACCTTCAATTGATGCCATATACTACTATACATAGGCTGTACTTGTAGTTAAACCTACTGGATACGGTGGCGGGGTTGGGGGATGGAGCGCACTTAAAATACCCGGTGGTAATGTCACGGCGGCGGGTTTTAAGAGCCCCAGAATAAATTACGAAGCGGAATTGTACACATCTCGTAGTCCTTTCCTTCCCCGTTATCAGTACATCACCACCATCGTCATCATCATCATCATCCCGCCTCGCCCGCATTATAGGAACACGGATTTCTAATGCATATTAATTACCGTCTGGTTTGCACGGAGCGGCTCAGCCAAGCCAGGCCGATATATCGGTAATGTTAATTTGTGCTGCCTGGTTTCTTCCTGTTATCGGGCGTGACATCAGTGGGAAAATTGCTACGCCGCAGGCTGGAATTTAGCAATTAATTCTAGAATTATGTTAATTATATATAAACCACTCCTGGCTTTGTTTAAACTAGTATTATCAGGTTCATTGCTGTGTGTGTGTGTGTTAATAATAATGATGATAAAATACCCTCTTTGCAGCAGGTGATGTATGCTGCTGAATGCAATCACGCACAGTGGGCAGACTCAGAGCGCGTGGTGTCGAATAGTCTGATGGATAATTGGAACGTGTCACTGTAAACTCGACAGTGGTTATTCATTCAGGGTTACAAACGGTGGATCGATTCGTCAATACCGTATCGATTCTTACACTCACGACGCACGCGCGGCATTCCCCGTGCGTAAGAATCAAGGTTTGTATTTCTGTGTTCTTTTTCATGGGTTGAAATGACCGCTCTACAGCGATTACAGACGCTACTTTTCACTGCGGTGTTAAACATATATACACAATACTCTTTGGTTCTTTCGGTAAAGTCACGTAGATGAAAAAAATAATAATAATAATAAAATGAAAATAGCTAAATTGAATCACGACGTTTCGGAGGCAACACAAGCTTCCGTCATCAGGTGGAACAGCCACAGCAAAATCACTGTAGTGAGAGCTTGTGTTGCCTCCGAAATGTCGTGATTACATTTAGTTATTTGCATTTTGTTGTCTTCTACGTGACTTTACCGAAAGAATCACAGAGTATGGATCCTTGCAGTCACGAAAACTTCAAATATAGAATATATACACAATATCGTTCTTTTTAAGAAAATCACAATGGTGCATCGCAACAATAGATTGACGAGTCGTGGGGGGTATAGGCGGAGAGTGATTCGTTAATTCCTGATATCCACAGACGCCTACCCTGATGATGGTCAAATTCAGCTTGTGAAGTGTTCATGACGCGTGTTGGTGTTCATTGGCGGTGGAAGTGATTATTCATATTATCCCTACGCTTGGTATCCTGGAAAGCATCACCGAGTCTCAAGATCCTCTTTCAAGAGGGTTCTGCTGCCAAGTCTTCGCAGAAAGGGGCACAATGCTGCTGCATGCAATCCCAATCGAGTAATTTGCAGTCGATTGTTCAGCATTGGGATATTTATGGCCAATACCAATTGCAGCTTATTGAATGTTTTTTTTTAACGCCTCGGTGGCGAAATGATAATTACCTTGCCTGGTATGCAGGAGGTCGTGGGTTCGATCCCGACCCTGGTGCTTGTTTTATATTTGGAATTTGCGCGTCTTATCTCCCCGTGGTTGCGTAGATTTTTCTCCGTGTCCTCTAGTTTTCTCCTCCTCCACATTTACAATCACGCGTTTAGAGTATTTGGCTGCTATAAATTTCCACATGATAAGCCACTTTCGTTGGGCTATCATTAGTTGCCAGGTCGCTTTTGAAAAAGAGCTACACAGGTCAGTGGGCCTTACCTGGTCAAATTAAAATTGTTTGTTTAAAACCCGACAACTCGGAGGGAAAGCCACGCAGAACATGGAGAGAGCGAACACACTCCGCACAGAAAGGCGCCCGACTCGCGAATCGGATCCACGTGCCAATTGCTGCGAGACAGAGGTGCTACCACTGACTCACCCTTGCCGCGATAGATGCAATTGCTAAACATTCCTCAACGATGCCATTAACTTGGTAAACATCCTTCCACAATCTTCTCGCTAGGTGGGTTCACGTGTGCGATTGCCATCAGTCACAAATTAGGCTTTCCTCCACGAAGCCAAGTTGCCGCACTGTTAATGTTTCCCCTTTTAACTTAGCCGTCGGCTCTCGTAAAAGAAATGCATCTAAAATATTGCACGCAACTTTATTGGGAAGCCACCTGCACACAGTTCATTGCATTTTATATTTTACGATCCATCTCAATCAACTGAGGAATGACAGCCTACCCCCCCCCCCCCACCACCACCCCACCACGCTATATACCGGTTGTGGGGATTGTGGTGCCAATACTTCACCACGCTGGTCAGTGCCGCTTGCTGACGTGGACGGAGGCCCCACGACCAGTTGACATGCCACTAGCCACTGATGTCAGCCGCGGCTTGGAATAAAACTCGGGTCGCCAAGTTCGCAGCGCAGTGCATCAACCACCGCGTCATCGCTCGATCCTACACAGACGCGAATGCACAAAGCCAGAGATTATCCACGTCGCTTACTCGGGCTGTTATGGTGAGTGCTAATTTAGGGCTGAGTCGACTTAGGGGAGACCCAGGCCCCTTTAGATATTCGCCACTGATGTCAGCCGTGAGCGGAAATTGTGGCCAGCAGTTTCATCGCGCAAACACACACACACAAAAAACAAAGATCCCCCGTAAAGCCTTCACAGACTGTTGGGGCAAGTGCTATTAGTGAGTACCTATGAAGGCCGACACGGCACACGAGGGGGTGTGTGGCCAGCACCACGCCAGACCGCCTTTGTCTCCCTAGTGACGACGTTTATACACTTCACTAGGGTCTCATTTGAGTCTGAGTCGACCTAGGGGAGGCCCCGGACCGGTTCGGATATTCGTCACGGATATTGGCCATGAGCGGGAATCGAACTCGGGTCAGTGTTCGCAGCGCAGCGCGCTTACCGCTCCACTACCGCTCCCCGCGCGCACACACACACACACAAGGCATCTACACAAACACACACACAAGGCATCTACACACACAAGGCATCTATACACACAAGGCATCTATACACACAAGGCATCTACACACACACGGCATCTACACACACACACGGCATCTACACACACACACGGCATCTACACAAACACACACACAAGGCATCTACACACACAAGGCATCTATACACACACGCAAATACATGCACGGATATCAGCAGTGCGCTAACCACAAGCTCCCGTCCATCCATCCACCCACCGCCGCCACCCTATATACCGTAATTTGCCTAATCCAGTTAACTTGGACTGCAAGGGCAACTCGGCCACGATATTTACCTCCTCTGGGAACCTCTACAGCAGGCGGCGAGGGGGGGGGGGGTATAATAGCCTCCAGCGAGGCAAAACATTCACATGGCACGGGGCGTAGCAGCAGCAGCAGCAGGGGCCCGGTTAGCCTTCTCCGCCCAAGCGGACGGGTCCCCACCACTCACAGATACAAGCGATAGGACACGGACAGCGTGGCCGTGATCACGCGGTGACAGGTTCGCCGTTACCCCCCCCCCCTCCCCAATGCTGCTTTATCTCTCGCAGGCCCTTGCATGCCGCGCACATTACCGCTGGTAATGCGAGTCAATCATTGCCGGTCTTCCTTCTCCCATCGAGCAATTATCTCGGCTGCAGGTTCAATTATCGCGCTCTTGTTTCGTAAATGGTTACGCGGGGCTGCACTAACAAAAACTCATTATGCGAAACTACGCGCGCGACTAGGCTGTAACAGCATGTTGCGCGCATAATGGGAGCCACGGGGCGACAAGTTTTTCCCCTTTGGATTAAACGATGCAAATATCATGTTTGCGCTACCCGCGGAATTATTTTTTAAAAATTCCTAAACGTTTCGCTCAGCGGTGGGTTACTCGGTTTATTGCGTAAACAATTGCAATGGCTCAGAGTCGCCGCTGATTTCTCATAGCTTGTACTAATTTGAGGGTTAGATTGAATGAATACAATTTCTATTTGTCACGCGTCGCCGCACATAGCATTCACTCACCCTCGCAGGGAGAGAGAGAGAGAGAACGACTCGAGAGGCGTGAGGAGCCACAGACCATATCCCCAAGCTCTGCGGTTCTCTATATACTAAGGTGCTCACGAGTGTTGACATGCTGGAGAAAACCAGAGCAACCGGAGGAAACCCACGAGTGTGAGGGTGAAACACTCTATCCTCTACGGGCAGAACAGGCGAGGTGCACATTTGCTGCACGGCATTTCTTCTTCTTGCAAGCCGACGGGAGTTTCACAACATATATGTGTGATCCACCAACGCGTCACTGCCTCCGCAGTGCTGGATTACCCGTGTGCTCCACCACTGCACGGCTAATATACCGTCAACGTAATGCGTATTACATTTATCATCGGGAGGAAATGTCATCACATCATCAATATCATCGCCAGCTTTAGCCTTGGTCAATTATGTGCTGGATGAAGGCATCTCCAATTCCCAAACCGCCACCGCCACCTCTCATAATCTTGCGATATAATAATCACCTAGCGCCTGTGCACGAGCTGGTTTCATGGGGAGAGAGAGAGAGAGAGTATAGCAAGTAGATTTACCTTCCTTACCCAAGGTGTTTGGCATTTATTATGGTATTAGTGGAAATAATGATTTTGTAGCTGTAAATCACATTGAGATGCCATGCCAGTTACGTGATTAATACGTACAGTACATGCACATCATTATGCTGAAAATACACTTTGCATATATATTTAATACAGAAAAATAATGATTATTTTAATTTACAGCTCCTTTTGATAACTGACTGCTGCATTTAAACCCCCCCTCCCCTCCAAAGTCTGTGATAATTACGGGGGTTGTGTGACCATACTTCACGACGATGCTCACCACCGATGTTAGCCATGACCAGGGAATTAAACTCAGGATGCTGAGCTCATATCAGAGTGCGCGATTCGCTCTGCCAATCGCTCCCTACGCCAAGTACGTTGCTGCACATGCACAATACAAGTTATTCGAATTTCTATGAGGTTATTATAAATGTTTCCCAACACGTGGAAAACTCCACTCTTCCATCAATTCAGAGATGTAAAAAAAAAGTCATCCCAGACTCTTTTGTTTGTCACTGAGTGTGTCCGTCCTGCATTTGATTGGCTATTAATTTTAAAAAGGGCTTTTGAAACATAACACATTTTTCATTTAAATGCAAAATGATGCCGATAAAGCCGAGGTTAATAGACGCCTGACCCCGGTTTCTTTAAAACACTCAACCTTGGGCTACAGCATGCCCCCTGGCCATCCTTAGCCAAAGCCTCCCTTTAAAATACATTAATATACATTTTAATTTAACGCAGCGCTCATCTTTACAAAAGGAAAAGTAACAGCGCGCGTTTAATATTCAAAATCTGTCCGGGGAGTAAAAAAAAAAAAACCTTACATTTTGTTTCCCAGGCAATCAGTGTTACATTTTAATAGGAATTTAATTTGATGGCTGCAACTGTCGTCAGAAAATAAAATTGGATAATTGTCCCTTTACCCGTGAATGTAAATGTGCACCAGCAAGGTGCTAATAGAGGAAAAATGTGAGCGGCACTTCGCTTTTGTCTAAAGCCTCCGCATTAGGGATAAGTGCTGTTCAGGGCTCAAGCAAGGTTTTCCAAGCTTCGCAATAAGCCACTAATGAGAAACATAGCCATAGACAATGCGGCCTGTATACCTCGCGTTGGAAATTACTCACCGCGCCGGCCCCCTTCGATGGCACCCCAATTCAAAATGTTATTAACCGAGATGAGTTTGAACGGGATTAGGAGATAACTAGGGTAGCTCGGCAAACAGTTCTAATCACTTTGTGTTTACAAAGCCATAGAACCGTGGCAAGGTCTGCCCAATTCAGTGATGTCACACAAGTGCCGCTGAGGTTTTGTTCCGTGGGGTTTTGTAATACTTTCCGACAAGGGTTGAGAGAGCGTTTATGCATTAGCTATGTCGGTCTGCCTGTCTGTAAAGAGAAGGCAGGAAAACTCTCATGGACGTGATCCTCTCTGAACGAAACTACAAACTAAACTTGCGTTAATTCTAGACTTGAAGCTTTCGTGACTGCAATGAATCATATTCTTAGGTGTTTTCGGTAAAGTCACGTAGGTAAAACATCAAAATTAATAAAAATAATAAAATAAAATAAAGATCACGACGTTTCGGAGGCAACACACGTCGTGATCTTTATTTTATTTTATTATTTTTATTAATTTTGATGTTTTACCTACGTGACGTTACCGAAAACACCTAAGAATATAAACTTGCGTTGCTATTAGGGACTCTCCCGATTGAAAATCGAGCACGTTGATCACAGCCCGCCTCGAAACGTAGAGACACACACACCGAGCACATCGAGGAACGATTGGCAAAAACTAAAAACTTCAAACGCAACTTTTATTTAAAACCCCCGTGGCAGCCAGCCACCCGTCAGTTTCCACACCGCTAATTAAACCCCCAGCAAGACCAAACACATGTTTGTGAAGCGTCACGCAATCCACGCGCGCGCAACCAAATTTTTATCCCACCGCAACTCGCTTTAAGATGCGACCCTACAAACACGGAGGACACCTGCTCTGCTCTGCGAGTTACCGTCGCTCGCTGTTTCCTTTGTTTGTTTGTTTGTCTTAACCAGACACCTGAGCAGGAGTTTACAAAGAACCCGTCTGCGGCAAGCAGCCGCAGTCCGACCTTGCGCGAGGTGACTGAAAACGACGGCGCGCGCGCGCACGGACAAGCTTGGCCAGATCGTCGTGATAGAACACGGACTTTCCCCAGGGGTTTGAATCGGAGTGTGACCAGGAGCTTGCTTTTACAACCGTGTCCCCGGGCACCCATTCCATTAAGGTCGTGTGTCTCTCCCCCTCCCCTTCCCTAACTGAATTTTAAGTCGGCAATAAAAGCCAACCCGGCTTTTTTTTTTACGATTGCGACTTCCTCTCTGTTAATTTCCCATGCTTGGTCCTAATCCTCAGTTCTCTTTGAGTCATAAATCAATAAATACCTGCGCTAATACCTTTAATATTATTATAGTGAGAACATAAAGGCTTTACTTTTGTAATGCCCAATATTTTAGCAAAATCTAATTCACCCTTTACCGGGAGCAGTGAGGCATTGGCAAGTGGACTGTGCTATGATCCTTCGAAACTGAGTTCGATTCCCGACCGTGATTAACATCAGTGGCGAGTGACCAGAGCTCCCCTTTTTACAAGCCCGCACTGACCAGCATGGTGAGGTATGGTCAAACAACGCCCTTGAACAGCGTGACGAGTCCTTCCTCCAGCAATAGATTGGCAATCATTATTCTTATTATTCTTAGGTTTTTTTCGGTAAAGTCACGTAGGTAAAACAATTAAATTATTTTTATTTTACTTTTATTAATTTTAATTTTTACCTACGTGACTTTACCGAAAAAAACCTAAGAATATCAATCCTTGCAGTCACGAAAGCTTCAAATCTAGAATCATTATTATTATTGACAAACCAGATTGAACATAAAATTTAAACAATAAGAAAATATACGAATCCACGACTAAATTTAGTCAACGTAGGTGCTCTATGTGTGTTTAATCCTTAAACGTCATCTAACCAGGCCTGTTATTTTGCTGCCTTGTAGATTGTGGTCTCGGTTCAAACAAAACTTTGATTACAACAGAGTGCTTGTTTTAATAGGACCTCTGGAGACTGTTTAGGTCACCTTATAAATTAAAGAGATTGCTACTAATGATTTCGCCTCGGGTTTTTATGGCATCAAGCAGTATGAAGTTTAACAGCCAAATTGTTTTCCCCCACACTTGTAAACACAAGGCCCAGCGTTCAATCCGAAGAAAAAAAAGTTGAGCTGAAAGAATTTACAACATTATAAAACAGTTGCACGCTTCGAGATAAGTTATGAAGATACCTTGCAGATTGTCTGCTTCTGAGATGTCGCCCATGACTCTATATTCGCTGTCATTGTTTATTGAGTGCAGAGCGATTTGCTTTTTCGAGTTTGGAGCAAAGCGAGAACAACAAATCCCAGGAAAAGGTCTCTAAACCGGCATATCACAAAGCGCAATAACCTTGTCTCGGCTGCATAGCACCGAGAGTCATTAACAAATAGGACGCTTTAGCAACAATATCTGCGGCATTATCGTGAACATTGCAAAATGGCCTATTTTTGTGACGCGCTGATGAAAGCACAGCCCGGCCCGTGCAATTTTTTGTTATTTAGTGAAGTTTGATGAGGATGATCAGGCCTCACGGCCTGCTGTTTCGAGCGAAAAAAATATAAACGGTTGACATTATTTTGGTCATTTATCTTTCATTTTACAAAGGAACCTCTGTTTTGTTTGTGTGTTCAGAACTCTGTGGTGTGCGACTGTGATCACCCAGCATAAACCGTGGGACGTAACGACTCATTGCCAAATTCACAAATACAAACGGAGGCATCATCGTAGCGATGCACCACTCTGCTGCTCCTGATGCAATGTATCTTGCTCTGCCACGTCAATGTGAAATTATAGCTATTGCTTTTCATCAACAGCAGCCATGGAAAGACGTGCATTTGATTTTTGGCGACATTGGGTTGGTTGGTTGGTTTGCATGCCGTACTAAACAGCGCTCCTCTCCACGACTTTACAAGCTCTTTAGTTCGACCTAATATATTGTGAAATAATATATTTTATTTCTATCCCGAGTAACTGGGACAGTCACAGTTGCTTTAATCTCTGTCGCAGGCTCGTGACAAAACATGAAATAGCGAACGAGCGAGCAAGAACAAAACCGAGATAAAAAGCCAAGGAAATGTTTAAAGGGGATTCGTACGCATTTACCAATTTCAGATATGTCACAGCCATTTCCCATGTAAGCGTCATGCGTGCGTGACAAACAAACGTTCAAGCACTGACACTTGGTCTGCAGTGGGACACTGAGAAATGCCATGTACTGTGTGAACATCAGTTGCCTATCTTCAGCAGATGCTGCCGGCAAGGGCACTGCGAGGTGCCAAAAAGATGGAATAAAATCAATGAATTCGGTCAACAGAGATATTTGATCCGCTCACTGCTAATTACGTGTGGGCTGAATCTGTGCCAAGATTTGAGTGTTTTTTGTACAACCCCAAGTGTAAAGCCCTTTTTTCTGGCTGTAAGGAATATTTTATCATACTTCGCCATTCGTGGGCAGGGCGGAATGTGGGTGTTCTCCTTGTACCACCATCTTCTCCCATATGAAGCCAAACATTCAAGGAATTGGCATGAACCTTATTGGAGACCCGACGAAGAACAGCCTGCTTCCTCTCTGCCCCGACATCAGCAGGGACCGTTCTCAGCCGTGTTCCAACAACAACAACGCATGGAAGAAGGTGTTGATGTCTCCTCCATAAATGGAATGAATCCACCAAAACTGCAATTGCGGTGAGGTGCCAATCATCAGGCGAATATCTCTGATGACTGCCCCAACACAGCACGCGTGTCCTGGTGGAACAAGTGGACTGCTCCACCCAGCTACCCCAATACAACACGCGTGTCCTGGTGGAACAAGTCAACTGTTCCGCCCAGCTACGACTCCAGATGCCGTGCAAGAGTGGCTCACGCAAAATTCAACGTACAACTGTAGCCTGCTGCTGTTTTTCAAGCGCCATACGAAAGCAGAAGAAGAAGAAGACTGGAATTGGCCAAACATCGCGATGTAGAAGGAGGCAAATTGCCTGTGGAAGTATCTCGAGGCTCCGGTGCGGCGTCTCTGGGTAAATAAATGTCGGTTCGATGCAGTTGATATTTTTTTGTGACTGCCACATCTGACGAGACGCGTTTAATATCGCGGTCTACATCCTCGTCTATCGCGACGAAGCCACTCAAGGCCCGACTGATTGATTGCATTTGCGCGCTACATCGACACTGTTTTAGGAAAGCGCTGTGATAATTACTCGGGTACTGTTTCTTAATTAGGGGTTGGGAATATCATTTAGCCGACTGGAATGAAAGTGGCACCATTGAAGCACCCTGTTTGGTTGCGGCGGAAGGTCACACAGCGCGGGAGGATGAATGCAGGCGGCAAGAGGGCACCGCGAGGACAACCTTTTAAAAGAAAATACTATCGGTAATTAGTTTTAGTGTGCTTTTTTCCATTAAAACGAAAAGCCACGTCTAATTTAGAAGGATGGTTTTATTATTATCACGGGGCACATTCTCCCCTCTCGCCGTTGTCGCAAATGCAGTCACACTTTCATGGCAGGATATGGCAGGATGTGCCTTCCTGTGTTGGAGGTTGCGGTGAGTGCAAGTGGCACCAAGTGGCTGGAGGAGGTCAAGCGAAACTTTTTTTGCAACAAAATAAATACGCAGAGGGTACACCGTCCCATGTTTGTCTACGCATAGAAAAAAAGTAATTAACACGAAGGCTTTCGCGACCAATATCATCCATTTTGGGTTGGATCGCATAAATATATGAATGTGTCGTTAAAACCTGCCACCACCCGACACAGTCAACTAGTAAGGGTTGTCACCTAAACAGAACGTGCCAATTCGTCACTAGTACAGCACACCGGTTGTGTGTTGGAGAGCCAAGCCACAACATTTACAATCTGAGTATGACGTTTCGCCAGTAATTACAACTAGCTTCATCAGGCGACAGCCCGATGAAGCTAGTTGTAAGCGATCCTTCATAATCCAGTGCATCTCGTGTACATGAATTGATCTCATGAACTAATCTTATCAGTTCACACAGCAAACTTACATTTAAACACATACTCTTGTACGAGTGTCATAAGCTTATACAGTATAATTACAATGATATTGATGAAAGACATTTTTTAATGATCCTTAAACCATATTTATATGCTTCCGCTTATTAAACTTTTAGTTAATTTAGTATATGGATTTTAAAACTGTATTTTATGCTGAGTGTCTGCTGCTGCTGTGTCCTGTACAGCACTTTGAGATCCTTGATGAAAAGCCGCTAAATGAATGAACTTATTATTATTAACGTTTTTGTATCACCATGGACACATTTTATCATATTTTAATCCATGGACGTGATGGGTTATGCCAGCTATTTATAATTTGCCGGGCGGTAGTGGCTATGCACGTGGCCTACAATCCAGCACTGTGGAGGTGAGGGTTGGTGAATCGCTCAGATATTGTGAAACCCGCCTCCGTGGGCGTTGAGAAGGAGCTATATCCTGGCTGTCCAGGAGAAGGCGGTACAGCAAATCGTGGAATCCATCTGTTCCATCTGTACGGGATGGAGTGTTTCGCCCTCGCACGCGTGGGGTTTCTCCTGGTGCTCCAGGTTTTCTTCCACCTGTAAACACTCATTAATTGGCCGATAACACCTGAACATGTAGAGGACCGCAGAACGAATCTCGCTGAAGTGTAAAAACGTGTTTATTCTCACGAGAGGTGCATCGTTATTTGCCTACTTGGTATCGTGATTATTAATGACGACCCAAGCGTTATTCATGGAAAACAATCATCACAAACCAGTGCCAACCAACACACGTGGAGGGACTGAGTGACATGTAAGTGTTTTTTTTTATTGTATGTTTTCAGAGCATAGCACTCGCTGCCAAATTGTTTTAGTGGATAAAAAAACCACAGAAAACTACTAAGCGTCTCCGTATGTTGCATTGCATAACTGTGAGAGATGGTGACGAGTCGAGGAGGCCTTCATCCAACAGTGGACTAATCATGTTTGATGATCATGATGATGAAGGTGATGATAAACGTACGAAACGTACACAATCATCGCTCATACCCAACTGTTCAGGGGACATTATTTTCTTGACTCTGCTTTGTCGTGACTACCGCAACTAAAGATGTTTTCTGCCACCTGCTGTCCAAAGCGCTGGAATGCTCAAATAACGATCGCTGTTACTTGTATAATTCAAGCCTTAGGCAGAACACCTCCAAATCAAAGTAACAACGGAGAAACGTCAACTGCGTTTTAGTTGACAATGAAGGTGACGTCCAACTTTTATGATGTGATGAAACGCTGATGACACCCATCACTGCCTTCATCCAGATGTGTCCAACTCAAAGGTCGCAAGGATTTTTCTCCGGGTCCTCCGGGTTTTCCCTCTACATATAGCAACTTGTGTTTAGAGTATTTGACTGCTAGAAATGTGCACATGATAAGCCACGTCGTTGAGCTATCATTTGTGGTCAGGTCGCATCTGAAATATAACTTTATAGCTCAGTGGGCCTTATCTGGTAAAATTAAATACAAACGTTTAGTTGAGTTTTAGTTTATCTCCCTGCGTGGAAGTTGAAACAACGGTACACATTTCTAAAAAATTCCTTCCGCCTCTCTGCACACAGCAGTCTAAATGAGTAGTTTTTTTTAGTTTATATTCAACATGATTTCACAACAGACACCTCGCCACACGCTCTCAACTTTTTTCGCACCGTACGTAACCAACCGTGCTAATCGGAGGTGTAGCATGCTGAGTCATGTGCCCTGGTGCCAGGGATAAAATGCCCCCCCCCACCTCAACCTGTCCAGTTTCTTCCATCTTCGTAGCCCGGCGCCTGGTCGGTGCAATGTCACCACCTGCACACTCGGTAACTGCCCCACTGCTTTCACGAAATGTCTCTGACCTCCAACAGAGCTCGCCCAGGCACTTGCTAGGTCACCTCCAAGCCTTATTCACACATCTGTCCCACCAGCAATCAAACGTATCCGTGTTATCTGTAACATTCCCTCACTACTGGACGTCTGTGAAACTACTGGACATCTTCTTCTTGGTTCTTTCGGTAAAGTCACGTAGAATGGAAATAATAAAATAATAAAAAATAAAACATAATAAGACTTTGTCTTCTCGACAGACCTGCTCTCCGCCTGAGGACGGCTGCTTGCGTTGTGGCCGAAACGTCGTGAGAATTATTTTATTATGTTTTATTTTTATTATTTTATTATTTCCATTCTACGTGACTTTACCGAAAGAACCAATAACATGAATCCCTGCAGTCACGAAAGCTTTCTACTGGACATCTGTGAAAAGAGCTTCATAGCTCATCGGATTCCTCCAGTATTAATACAGATTCGGATTCACCTCTCCAGTCAATCCATTCCTGATGAATCAACCTCAAAGATGTAAAAAAAAAAATCACAAACTGGAATCGGTAGGTCGGAGTAAGCAACACTTTGCTGCAACACACACGATCTCTGCCGATCGACTAACTGTGGTGTGCTCATTTCCATATTTTGTTCTGTCGGCTCGACGGAGTTGTGGGGTGGTGGGGGGGTGCACAACACTAGACCCATTGTGTCAACTGCCACGCGGCAGGGAGATCGCACGGCACCGACCGCCCTCTGGATTGTGCGTCCATTGGTCCCAACTGCTACACCTCCGACAGATGTACAGATGTATAATGCATTTAAATGGACCATGGTCTGTTGTTGATGTATGTTGTATTGCTGGCCACCAAGACAACCTCGATGTATACACGATTTCTGAGTCATCTAAATGCACGTGCAAGTTTGATTGTTGGAGTTCAGTGTATTTCGTTGCCAATCAAAGGCAAAGATGCCCCGTATAGACTTAACTGACAGTTGGGGCCAGCGCTGTTAGCAAGCACCTATGAAGGCGGGCAGGGCACAGTACCACGCCCGACCGCCTTTGTCTTCCCAGTGGCGATGTTTACACATCGCACCAGACATTCATTTCAGGCCTGGTCGACCTAGGAGAGGTCCAGAACCAATTCAAATAATTGTCACTCGGGTTAATAGCGCAGCACACTAACCGCTACACTACCGCTCCCCCCGCTCACACACACACATGCGCGCGTACCACCACATTTCGTATTGCTTAAAAACAATGCTGAAAAATATTTGCATGGCTTTCTTGACGTATTCGTCTCACACTTTGCAGCTGCTTAATTAACTAAGAAGCGTGTGAACTGCTATTTCATTTCACGTCCACTTACAAGTTTATATCTGTCTGACTAGCGAAGAGAATTCACTGTGATTGCTCGAGTATGTGTAAGTTGTATAATTACCGTATGTCACACCACCATAGCCGTAACATTAGCACGTGCTCCGATAACGAATACTTACACGTAAAAATGCCCTGCAATTGACAAGTTCACGTATAAACCAGTATTTTACTGGTAGGAATCCACTGGTTACACCAGCCCACATGGGATTATTGTGTCCGTCCGTCGTGCAGGGAGGGGCTGGGTGGGGAGGGAGGGGCTGGGTGGGGAGGGGAGGTGGGGAGGGGCTGGGTGGGGAAGGTGGGGCTGGGTGGGGGGTGGGAGGGAGGGGTGGGGCTGGGTGGGGAGGGGCTGGTCACCCCGTGGTGCCCTTATAAAACTCAACGTTTAACCTACTCACGCCGGCTTGTGCCCGCCCTCACAGTCGGGCATATCTGCGGAATACACCACGCCTCCGTTGACCCTGGCCATTGACCGAGCAACCCAACGTTCCTACCAGCTCTCTCCGCAGGAATGTGTTTTAAAACTTCAGACCATTGAGCCAGCGTGTCTGTATCACCTGGGTAAAAATTCCACTTTTTAGCCACCCACGATTTAACCAGGTTCTAAAGTGCGGTTGCGTTGATGATCTCAGCTTGGTCAACATTGACTGTAAATAGAAAGAAAAAAACATTACATTTGTTTAGTCACATTTTGTCTAATTTACAGCTCTAAGAATCAAAAACATTTCTAGATTCGACAGCCACGTTGTGAACATTTCTCTACTGCATAAAGAGGTGGCATGGCAGGAACTCATGAGTAGTTACGTGAAATCTGCTTGTTGGCCAGCTGTTGTCGAACACAGCGATGCACGGTTTACTGCAAGAGTTCACAGTCGACACTCTATCTCATCTCATGATATGACACGCTGTCATATATATTTAAATATTTATTTTCTTACATATAGTGCGGCCGTGAGTCAACGTGGTCTCTGTTAGTGGTGAATATAAAGCCAAAGTTCTCCTCTCACAACGATCACGCTGAACAACAATCTCGCACGGCACCGCCCTGGACAGCTCTATTTCGTGAGCGGACAAATCACTCCCAGGAAGAAAAAAAAGCCTGGTAATTATTCAATATGGTGTTTGTCTTTGGACTATCCTCTCCCATTGCATCCATGCGAGAGGATAGCCGAAAGTCAAGGCGTCATGTCTTCACTGGAAAATAGAGGAGCAGAAATCTCCCCCACCAGATGATTTGAGCAGTTGGTGTAGTTAACGGTTATAATCAGATCAATCAGATCAATCAGATATCGTCTCTGGTGGCTCCTGGGGGAGGAGGAGGTGCTTGTGGAATGCAATGATACAACTAATTGACTGGAATCGTCGACCCAAAATCACTCCGTACGTGCGCCGGCAAATCTCCACCAAGCCATGCAGAGTGGAGTCCGGTTAGCGCGGGACTTTAATGGGTGACCGCCACCAGGGCTTGCCAGGTGGTGTAGGCACGGGACCGCCAGGCGTGGCCAGGAGATGGCAGTGCCGAATGCCTTCGCCCTCGTGTGCGTCGTGGGTGTTATCCGGGTTCTCAGGTTTCCTCAAATATTTTGTTCACGGAATTGGTCAAATATCCCAACGCAAGAATAATTGGCATTCTTAGAACACATCATCGTCGTCGTCGTCGTCATCGTTGTTGGCCACGATGAATGCATAGAAATGCCGCTCAATGGTGTTGCGATGTAACAATCCACACACGAGCTGATTTCATCACTCCATCTCTATTGCGGACGTCGCATCCCTTCTCACGACGTGCCCGGCTCAAGCCCAGGGCACCGTGCTCATCTCGAGATGTCTCGAACCCGCGCGCGGTTCTCTAAATCCACGTGTTCCATCTTTCTCCGTCTCTCGGTGTAAAACCCAGCGAGCACCTTCGCCGCCACCCTTCTTGGCGTGCTTTTCAAAATTGTCTTCCGACGTTCTCTTGACAGTGCCCATACATGGCTTCTAGCCTCGAGCCACGTCTAATGGCATGGTGACTTGCGCCACGCAAACGCCACTCGGGACTCGATCTCCCCCGTGCTTTATTGACGCAGGAAACGCGCTCGTGCAAACGCGCGTATGTCTACATTGCCCCGAGGCCACGCTCGATCTACTGCTGGACGAAGGTCCTCCCTAAGCAGCCTTTAACTTCTCGGGCGATGCAAGACAATAATCCATCCAGCAGCTGCACACCGGATGATTTAATGTCATCCCCCTGCCCAAGTGCGTTCCTGAGATGGGAGCGGCAAAACGTAACGGACTTCCACCCGATATTAATAACACCGTCGCTGAGCTTGTAACGAACACCGGGCCCGTACATTCCGTTTATAAAGTTACGTAAATAATTACAAGGATGTGTTCCCTTTTTTCTATTTTCAAATAACCGAGAAACCGCTGGTGCCAAGTATGTTTTTTTTTGTTGAAGTTGGAAAATGCAATAAAACACGCCGGTGTTTTCGAACGGAGGGAAACGTTGAAGCCATTCCTCCTGAACAATTTCAACAAAGGAATGGATTAGCGAGTGGCGAAATTGGAGAATGTTACGTAATGATTAAATGGCTTTATTACGGAATGATTAATGGATAATGCAGTCTGCCAGGTATATACCACTGCAGTAATGTATATTGTTAAATGACGTTGTCCTACGTGATACTATTTCTGCAGTGTAATGTATAAGGTTTTTGTGGAGCGGTGGCGCAGTGGTTAATGCACTGCAATGTTGACCTGAACGTGTCCTGAGCCACCTCTCCCCCACCTCCCTCATTCGCCACCCCCCCTCCCCACTACCTTTCACTAATCCTCACCTACCAGTATGGTGAAGTATGGTCAAACAAGCCCCGTGATGCACCAGCGTTAGATCATTTTTACGGAATCAATACAAAGGTTCGTGTTGAAATAACATTTTGTAAGAGGGGACATACAAATGACAAGCGAATACAAAAAAAAATTACAATACACTAATGTAACCGTAATTGTAAGAGATGCATGTAAAAATTACCGCGCTATATACAATTGATGAGGACAAAGTCATGTTTTCAAATGTCCACAACACTCCCACAGCATAAATACGACATGTAATGAATAGAAAGAAATATAAAATGAATACGGGACTTTAATTAAATGGAATACATTTTATATATTTAATTCCCATCTGCTAACTGTGAATCCATAAAAATGCAATAATGCATGCCACGTGGGTATGGCTATTTCTAGGGCAGAACTTCTCAAAAACATTTTCATAAATTAACTTTCTCCCGCAGGTGTTGAGCGCAAGCAAAACGCGCACGATAATTTTGCCTCGAGAATTCTGGGGCAAGTGCTGTTAGCGATGACCTAATGTTAATAGGTGCTCGCTAACAGCAAGAGAGAAATATACAGCACCGTTTGTCTCCTCCGTGTCTCTTTGTCTGTTTCCATGTACGCTTGTGTATCTTAGTCTCAGTGTCTCCCCGCATGCCTCTGGCTCTCTGTCTGTCTTGGATCGCGTTCGTTTTATTTGTTTGCTGGTGACTGTATGTATTTCATAATCGGAATCGCCTCCAGTGCTGTTGCTGCTGGCGGCAATAAAAGTTGTTTAAAAGTCAAAAGTCTCTGTCTGTCTTTCCTATTTTCTTTGGTTTCCCTGTCTGTCTGTGACCTTGTCTCCCAGTCTCGCTATTTAGATTTCTATCTGTTCTATCTTTACGTGTAATTATTTCCCTCTCTCTCTTTCTATCATTGTATCCCTGTCACTGTCTCTGCTGGTCTCCTTCCCGGTGTATCTGTCTCTCAGTCTTCTTGTCTCTCTGTAACCTTGTCTTCATCTCGTGCTTACGCATGGATTCATGAACGCTTTCCAGCATGCATTTGTCTTCGCAAGTATTACAATTAGCGATAATAACGTTACGTTTCAAGCTGCACATTGAGATGATATCACGCCGAATGACACAATCGCATTGTTCGCCAAGGGTAATTATTTTAACGCAATTCTCTTTTTTAATATATAATGAAGGTAATGGAAACCCTTTGATCAACGTGGCCTGTTTTTCTCTCGGTTAAGTCCCAAATAGCAACGCAACTTCACGCTAAAGTTGCGTTCATATTGGATCATTTTCACTCGAATTATCACGACCCTCGCTACAGACATTCCGACATACGGAGAGCTAAGACAGACGGCGTCGTCAGTGCCCACCCGTGACCCTGCGTAGTGCCGGGTCAGATTCAGATGCGCTTGTGAGGCTGTGTGTAAACATTGCGCGTTGGTTTCCGGCTCGACTCAGATGCGCCAGTGGAAACCCACCTGCAACTCTCTTGTTCGCTGTGCTGGCTCAGCCTCTGGGAGCTATGCTACACCACGGTGGCTAGGAGATGTTAACTACCTCGCCCGGTGTACAGGAGGTCGTGGGATCGAGCCCGATCCTGACGCCTGCTGCTGCATATTTCGAGTTTGCGTGTCTCTCTCTCTCATCATCATCACGGTGGCTAGGAGATGTTAACTACCTCGCCCGGTGTACAGGAGGGCGTGGGATCGAGCCCGATCCTGACGCCTGCTGCTGTATATTTGGAGTTTGCGTGTCTCTCTCTCATCATCATCACGGTGGCTAGGAGATGTTTACTACCTCGCCTGGTATACACGAGGCCGTGGGTTCGTTCCCGACCCTGACGCCTGCTGTATATGTGAATTCCGCATGTTCTCCCCGTGGTCGCGTGGACTTTCCTCCGGGTCTCCTCCGGTTTTTTCCCAGAGACATTTAGAAACACGCGTTTAGAGTGTTCGGCCGAAATAAATGTCCACACGATAAGTCACTTTGTTGAGCAATAATGTGCGGCTACGTCACACCTTTGTCTCCCCAGTGGCGATGTTTCCACACCGCACTAGGTACTCATTTGAGGCTAAGTCGACCTAGGGGAGGCCCAGGACTAGTTCAGACAATGGCCACTGATTTTGGCCGTGAGCGGGAATCGACCTCGGATCTCCAGGCTCGTAGCGCAGCGTAGCGCTCACCGCTACACCACCGCTCCCCACACCACCGCCCGCGCGCACACACACACACATGCACATCTTATGCCGGCATGGAATGCATTATCCCGCAGACTAATGATTGTCCTCGATGGTTGATCTTACTTTAATAGCATGAGGTACTTCCGGGTAGTATTTTAAACAGCCATTGTCGTACCGACCGTGCAATTGCTCGGTCAAAGGGGCAGCACTAATTGCGGGCGCGGTCAGAGACAGAGGGCCTGCCGCCCCCTGCAAAGGTCACGCGACCCGGACACAATGGGCAGCATGATGTCAGATTGCAAGGTCATCATCATCATCATCAAACGACCTGGTGGCGCAGAGGGGGGGGAGCTGCAGAGGCTGGGGGCCGAGCCCGCTCTGATTAGGAGCCAGGAAGCGATGGTCGCAAGGGTTTAGCGCTCTTTGTGCCGCTACGTAAATCCCCCTATTCGCTGTGACTCCCACCTACCGACTGCATGAAGAGAAGAGAAAAAAAAACACATACACACACGCCCATTAAACTACACGGGGAAAATAGAGTTGGCAGGAGGAGGAGTGGAAGGTGATTTAAAAAAATAAACTCTCAAAGAAAAACGCTAATCGCGTCTCCCAAAAGAAAAGTTTTTTTTTTAACCTATTTTCCCTCCCTCATTCTTAGAACGAAGCCTTTAATCTTTTCCAGATTTCTCATAGAGCAATTTGGGATTTGAAGGACATTGTCCAGCGTGCATTAATCGCCGCAGGTTTTGAGGCCACCTTTTCACGGGAGCGATTAAAGCAAGGCGATTAGAAGCGCCCCAGCACTTACTCCCGACTCTCCCACCCACTGCCAACCAACCGACCAACCCCATCTGTGATCCCTCTCTCTCTCTCTCTCCGCTTTTCTTTAGCACAGCACACTGCAGGACTGTAAAGGTGTTTTAATGTACGCCCCGGTGACCTGAGTTCCATGCCTGACGATGGCGAGTGATAGCTCAACCGATCTGGACCTCCCCATTTAAAGGCAACCTGCATTGACCAATGTGGTGAAATATGGTCAAACAAGCCTTATGACTGACACAGCGTATGTGGGGGGGGGGGGGGGCATTAATTTAGCAGTGGATTGGATTGACATAGCGCTGTCATTTTCGGTACATGCTTGGTGTTTAGTGAATTTGTTCTGTAGTTGATGTGGCCTAGTTAAGGTGCTGTTTGAAATTCGTAAAATGGTTTAAACTCTACAGTAGTGAAAGAGATAATCTCAAATTATTGGACAATGTTTTTACACATTTTAAAATCCCACAATATACAAAGTAAACAAAGTTGACTCTTAATTTGGCGTAATGTTACAACATATAAGCCCATCCCTGCACGGTTATGGATTTCAGTAAGAAAACGACAATCTAATTATAACATTAAGTCACAACAACAATGATAATGATGTATCAGGTTATGGCACACACAACTTAGTCATCATCAGCCGTGATGAATTCACTGCTGGACGAAGCCCCCCCCCCCCCCCTTCAGAAGCTGCCACCGTCTCTCACGACCCCGCTCCGTTTAACTTTTTAAATTCACACGGAATTTAGCCGCACAGATTCATCGCCCGATGCGTGCCGACGGCAACCGACCGGCAGCCCAAACGCACAGCACTCCCCCCCCCCCCCCCCCCCGTGACCTGTGAGCGGGAACATTTCTGGTGGCGGGGCGGCGACGTTTATCCACTCCCGCACGTTTCCCAGGGATTAAGGGGGGCCCGTGGTGTGGGGGAAGTTACCCCGGCATGGCCAGCCGTCAGGGGTGATTGGTCAGGGAGGGTTGGTGGGTGGGGGAGGCCAGAGAGGCCGGGGTGGAGGTGGGGGAGGAGGCGGTTGGCAGTGCGATAGGCAAGCGCCCAGTTCTCACCAGAGGCGAACGCGAGAGAACGGGGCTTCCCACATTAGCGGGTTAATTGAGGGTCAAGCTTCTTGCTTCGTAGAGTTGTTCACACCCCCCCCCCCCCACACACACACTCCCTTAGAGAGAGAGAAAAACAAGTCGTGGCACAATGAGCGTGTTGGGCATTAGGTGGGGGGAGGGACGTGGGGGTGGTGGGGGTGGGGGTGGTGGTGGTGGGGTGGTGGTGGTGGTGGGGGTGGTGGTGGGGGGTGGTGGGGTGGTGGTGATGTTGGTGTGGTGGTGGTGGGGGTGGTGGTGGTGGTGGTGGTGGGGGTGGTGGTGGTGGTGGTGGGGTGGTGGTGGTGGTGGGGTGGTGGTGGGGGTGGTGGTGGTGGTAGTGGCGTGGTGGTGGTGGTGGTGGGGATGGTGGTGGTAGGGGTGGTGGTGGTGGTGGGGGTGGTGGGGGTGGTGGGGGTGGTGGTGGTGGTGGTGGGGGTGGTAGTGGTGGTGGGGGGGGAGAGGGAAGAGCACTGCTGCATGAAGCAGGTGCTTGCTCACAGGGAGGGTTTCACACGAGGCGAGCCCAGCACGGGCGCCTCCAACTTTCTTTTTTTATTATTTTACACGCGGTGTGCTGCTGCACTTGTTTGGGATGATCCAGATGTATCGTGACCCCGAGTTATATCTCTAAAACGTTATTTTTTTTGCATACCAATGTGTGTGAAAACAGAAACGAATAAGCAAAGGGAAAAACATGTTAGGGGTCAATTAATTTTGAGATCCCAAGACATCTGTACCACCCTGTATATATGTACATGTAAGTAATTGTCATGAGGAACCCGTACGGCTGCTGTTACTATTAGTCCCATTCGCCGCGTTTGTATTGCAGGTGGCTAATTTAATCCCGAACGTGCTATGAGTGTCATAGCACGAGACGAAGGGTCTCATTCGAATCGCTCGCGAGGTAGTACAACCCCTGCGGTTGGGATAAGGGCACGTGAAAGTGGATACCACAGAGGTCCCTCTGAGATCCGGTCAAGTGAGCTCTGGTCTACACAGTGTTTGGTAACACTTTCTTCGCTGCCCCTGTCACTGACAGATGTGCTTCGTCGCTTGACAGTTAAGACGAATGTTTCTAATCCTCAAAGTCGGAAGTTAGCCAACATTGGGCAGAGAACCACATTTACCGTGATGTGTTTTTTGGCATGGTTATTGGCGAATGGACAGAGATCATCAATTCACGAAAAAAATTGAGAACCCACTTCCATCACAAGCGGCTGCCCAGATTCGATTCCAGGATCTCAGCGGGGCCTGCATATCGCTCTGAACTCTGAGCCACCCGCCGCGGTTCTCGGTGCTGATTATTCCAACGACACCAACTGCTCGGCCTTAGATTAATCTCCTGTAGTTTACCCTTAAGGGTCATTCCCTAGCCACTGTTAAAGCACACTTTAGTCAGCCTCAAGGGCATGCTTCAATCACAATCAAGGGCCCTCCCTAGGCACACGCAGCGATATCTCTCCATCAGCTGTAAAGGTGCCACTTTAACCATCATCGTATTCAGGGGTAATTGTCACCGGCAGCCAATACCGTACACAAGGGTCAAAGCAATACGTGTTGGCCAATGCCGTACGCCAATGCTCTCTTATATCTCAATTGCCCTCGACTCATTTAAAGCTCCTTCCTTCTAAGCGCACATTTGGAGCAAGGCTGTAGGAAAATAATCTGATCCACTAGACTGAATTTGCGATATTACCTTGACATCGGTATTAGCTTGATCAGTTAGTTCATTGGGATGATGATGCACGGGAAGTGACCTTTTAGGGAAAAATGTGACAGCAGCTGACATTCAACCCCCCCCCACCGACCCCCCCCCCCACCGCCCCCCCCCGGGCATACACACGTGCTTGCTCACACACGCACGTTCGCCTGCACACAAATACTAAGATCCCCCGTATAGCCTTTAACAGACTGTTGGGGCAAGTGCTGTTAGCGAGCACCTATGAAGGCCAGCACGGCACACGAGGGGGTGGGTGGCCAACACCACGCCCGGCCGCTTTTGTCTCCCCAGTGCCAATGTTTACACACCGAACCAGGTACTCATTTTAGGCTGAGTCACCGGTGTTGGCCGTGAGCGGGAATCTAAATCGGGTCGCCGGGTTCGTAGCGCCGCGCGCTAACCGCTACACTACCGCTCCCCAGTAAAATGGCACGCACACACACGTGCACGTGAATGCTTTCTCTCTCTCACACACACACACACACGTTTGTTCACACACAATGCACGCACACGCTCGTACACACGCACGCGCGCGGTAGACACAGGCGCGCGCGTCCGTGTTTCCACAGCGGTGGGAATTCGCCTTTCTCTCCGCTGTCATTCACACAGGATGAGGCGTCGCCGTTCCTGTCCGACGTACCACACCGCACCTGCAGCCTCGTGCAGGCGTGGCGCCCATGTGGGATATTTCATCCGGAGTATTCCATCTCGTTCGGGACACTGACAACCGGGGTTAGAACCTTTCACCCATACATCCCCTCGGCATCCTTCCAGCCGCCCACATCATGGCACGCACCCAGCCTCTGCAGGGCGAGCGCGCGCACGTGCACGCGCCCGCGCACGTGCGCGCGCAGAGAAGCAAACAAAGGCAAAGATCGCCCGCGTAGCCTTGAACATAACTGCTTTGGGGCAACTTTTTCGGTGATGTTATTGCGTTGGCAGTGGTGCACAAACACATAGCAGCAACAACGGAAGCGCAGCAAATGCATCAACAACACTGTGGCCACAATAAACACAATAGGCGACGTTTTGAGCAATGGTCCTCATTCACAGGACATAGGCCAGAGAGGTGGAGAGGCCATAGAGGGAGACGGTACATCTTTGTGCTGTGAAAAAGGGCCATCGCCGAAAATATACTTACTTATATCGTTTTCTTTTGAAGGCAGTGTTTTTCAAGATAGAGTTAGCATCTACCTCTCTGGCCTCTACGCCTTTCTGGCCTATGTGCTGTGAAGAAGGGCCATTGCCCGAAACGTCGTGTAGTATATACTGTATTTTATTTTTTAATGCCACAGTGTTTTTGACGGATGTGTTGAGTCGGTTTGTTGTTTGTTCGCGAGGACCTATGAAGAGGCGTTGTGTGGCCAGAACAGCACCCACCCGCTGTTGTCTCCCCAGGGCTGATGTTTAAACACCGCATGAGATACTCACTGAAGGCTCAGTCGACCTAGGGGAGGCTCGGGATCGGTTCTGATATCACTCGCGACAGACGCGAGCCATAGATGGGAAGTGGCCTTTCTCATGGAATATTGTATGAAAGGGATTGCGGGGAATTATTTTCCTGAGCTCAGTCCCGGACTGCTCCAACTGAAATAAACCTTGGCTCGGAATCCAACTCAGATTGCCGGGTTGCGTAACCACTACACCACCGCTCTCCCACGCAAAAATGCATGCTCATCTGCACAAATTGTGAACGGATCCACAATTGGGAAACAATGGACTTCTGGCACAGAGAACTCCCTCGCAGATCCAGTTTTTTAGACGTATTCAAATAATTAAGTAAACATCCATGCCGTGCAAAAACGCGTCTTCTACATGTGTCACGAATCTTGTCATGTGTTCTATTCTATTCGTGCTATATTGTCAGCAATACATTCAGGAGCTGAATGGGAATATCGAGGGAGGTCTGCTGGCCACGAGAGGGCTTTTGAAAGATTTTTTTTTTATTTAACCTGTTAAAGCCCACTGAGCTGCTATATAGCTTGTTTTTCAGAAGCGACCTGGCCACAAATGATAGTTCAATAACGAAGTGGCTTATCACTTGGAAATTTAAAGCACTCAAATACTCTAAACGCGTGTTTTTTAGATATGGACAGGAAAAAAACGAAGAAAAATCCACACGACCACGGGCAAAGAACATGCAAACTCCAAATGTACAGCAGGCGTCAGGGTCGGGATCGAACCCACGACCTCCTTGCATACCAGGCGAGGTAGTTAACATCTCCTAGCCACCGTGATGATGAGAGAGAGACACGCAAACTCCAAATATACAGCAGCAGGCGTCAGGGTCGGGATCGAACCCACGACCTCCTTGCATACCAGGCGAGGTAGTTAACATCTCCTAGCCACCGTGCCGCACCGAGAGAGAGTGAGTTCGTGATGATGACACGTGGGTTGCGTCGTGGCACGTGTTCAGCCAGGGTTAAATAAATAAATATGACAAGTAAACAAACAAAGAATAATGTTTACATAACGTTTTCCAACGTGCCTTTGTTTTCGGAAGTAATTAATGAGTGCGGAAGCCCACGGGTAGCTGTCAATGGAAAATGCGTTTGCATATTTGCAAGTGTTTTTTTTTTTGCCGTGGTTTGTGTCTTCAAAGTTTGCACCACCCTATTTTTTAAACCAATTTTTCCGGCTTTCAAGAGGCTAAGCTTCTAACAACTTTACGAGAGTTATAGTGGCCACAGGTTACAGGTGGGCAGACGGACACAGTTAAAGCATGAATGTTATTTATTTTAAAAATAATGTCATTTCAGGACGTTTAAGATCTGTGTCTAACTTACACACCTCAAAGTAATCGGTAATCTGTGTATAAGTTACACGGTTAATTTTAACTCCCTTCGTTTCTAACCTTCGTCGATCCGAGTATAAAGGCAAATACAAAGATCCCTCGTAGGGGAATGTGCAGTTAGCGAGCACCTATAAAAGCCGACACGGCACACGAGGGGGTGGGGTGGCCAACACCACGCCCCGACCGCCTTTATCTCCCTCGTGGCGATGTTTACATATCGCACCAGGTACTCATGTGAGGCTGAGTCGACCTAGGGGAGGCCCAAGACCGGTTCAGATAATCGTCACCGGTGTTGGCCGTGAGCAGGAATCGAACCCGGGTCACGAGGTTTGTAGCGCAGCGTGCTAAACGCTACACTCCCACTCCCCTCTCCGAGGATAGACACACACGCACGCAAGGGTGCTCTCTGTGAGCGTGGTCCCACACTGAGCTCTGGCCCAAACAGCTGCGTCATGGATCCAATATCGTCTGGGTCTGGCTCGGCCTCGCTTTTTTTGGGACAGAGCCCGGACTGACTATCTGCTCCAGTAACGTTTTGCCCAAATCAGACTGCGGTGGGTAGCCACCGTGGGTGGCTTTTCCAGAAGCGTTACACGAATTTCACGATAACGCGATGACCACCCCCGCTCACCAACGCGCAGTGAAGCATGGTTAAATCACTTCCCTCTAGTAGTGGCTTGATAAAGTAGCCATTATATATGATGATATTTTTAAAAATCTATTTTGTCACGGTAACAAAACGTGGTGCCTATTAGTTTACTACTTCAGCCCACCGGTGTGTTGGAGAGTAAATCCACAACATTTACAATTATACACTCCACGGTTTCATGACTTCGTTCGATCTGTCGAGAAGCGACAGTGGGCTTGCACAGGACGCGTGATGGGCAGCCTTGGAATGGAACGAGCCCGAGACGACGTCCACTCGGATGGCGCTGCACGTGGAAGCAGCACACGTGCAGCTTGCGAGGTGCAATCATAACATCGCGTGGTGGCGGCGGGAGAGGCCATTGGCTTTGGGGAGAACTTCATCCAGCAGTGGATTGAACATGGTTGACTATGCTGCTGCTGCTGCTGATATATTGGCTGACTGGCTGGCATACTCCTGGGAGGGCGGGCGGGCGGGTTGGTGGGGGGTAACGGAAGTTCTGGCAGAAGTTAGAATGACCATGATCCCCGCTGCCGCTCTCACGCGTCCGTGGCTGCTTGATGTCGTGTGCAGGTGCGGGCTCATGGAGGCGCCTTGTTTTGGCACGCGTTTGTCAGCGGCCGCCAGCGGCCCGTGGCGAGAAGACTGTGGCTGCGGTGGAGGGTGAAGGGAGGTGGCGGTGGAGAGGAGATGGGATGGGGTGGGAGGGATGGGATGGGATGGGGTGGGAGGGATGGCATGGGATGTAAGCAAGTCAGCAAGGGAGCGAGAGCTGGAGGAATCGCCTTACCCGCTTGTTTTCACTTCGGGCGGAACGTGGGGCCAAGGACCCATTTCCGTACGGGAGCAGTGATGCACGCGCACACACACACACACACCCAGACAAAGATCCACACCCCTGCCTGCCCTGTACACTGCACAGACTGTTGGGGCAAGTGTTGTTGGCGAGCACCTATATATACACATGCACAGGTACATATGCCTACACAAATATATACAGGCACATACGGATAGGCATACACACACGTATAATGCGGGTGTGTACATGTAGGCATGTGAAGATGCACATGCACAGAGGGACATACACATACAGGTACACACACACATATATACAGGTAGGTACATACACACATACACAGAGGCACATGTAGAGATGCACAAACACACATACATGGACGTGCACACATATAGCGCACGCACACACACATACATGCACACACACACCCACATCCAGGAACATGTATTCACACATACAGGCACACAGCCACACAAATATCCAGGCACACACATATACACGCACAGTACAAAGACTAAGAAGGTCCCCTACAGACATATGTGACTGTAGGGGCAAGGGCTGTCCACACAGGCACATACACACGGACACAGGGGATGCACACCTGCACGAGAGTGACGGTCTATGAATGCACGGATGGACACGTGTTTGCATACACGTGTCACTTGCAGAGTGCACGATTACATGATGCATCATCGGTCAACGTTTTCCTATGATATCGTCAATCCGGTAAACATTCTCTCGAAGCCAGAATTCCGAACAAGCCGGGATACACATCTTCAATAACACGAATGAACGGAGTAGAAAAAAAATGTTTTTCATTTGATCACAAATATGTTGTGTTTACACGTGAACATGACAGCGTTACACACCAGCAGCTATTGCTTGCTTCGAGGTCACGTCTGTGTTACATTCTGCAGACAGTCGTAATTATTCCAGCTTATCAAGCGCCTTTCATAACATATCAAGGCGCTTTACATCAATGACAATGGGGGGATGGGGGGGGAGGGGTAACTAAAGATATTGACACCACTTTGCCAATCTACTGCTGGATGTAGTCTTCCCCACACCACATCAATCACGGTGGGGAGCAGATTGTCTAGCCATACTTCACCACACGGTAAATGCTGGTTGCGATTCATCAAATCCTCGTGAAAATGAGCAATCACTCGGTCACACGAGGCCAATACTTTAGCAGGAACACGAGTCATAGCGACAGCTTCGGGGAGGCCTTCATCCAGCAGTGGATTGATCAGGGCTGATGATATGTCAATGTATTCCACCGACGCAGTCAACGTTGACGAATTAAAGTGGAGGGAGGGGGGGGAAAGGTAACATTTGTGCACTTAAACTCTTTAACACCACCACCACTCCAACAACAGCCGATGGTTTGAAATTTAAACTGTAAAGCTGCTAAATCTCTCTGCACCTCATTACTTGGTAGCGCACGATTTTTTTGAGAGAAAAAAATAGCGGGACCACGCATGCGGGAGAGGGAGAGAAAGCTTAAAATGGAAACCATCCCAGGAATGTGACTGGATTCTATTGAAACTGAAGTATGGGCCATTTCCCGCGTAAGTACTGGAACACGAAAAGGGTAGTTTTGTCAACAAAAGAATTTGTCAACAGTCGCCTCAAGCCATTAAACTATTGAAGTAAACCTATTCCAGTAAACAAACGTCCGATGATGGTATGTGCATTGTGCTGAGTGGTGTTCTTATAGCCCGGCCTATTTGTGCACGTGTGTGGCTGACTCGGGTTCAGATTACATTTTGCTGGGGCCGTTAGCGTTTACCATAGACGCAGCTTACACTGTGGCCAAGTGGGCCTAGCAAACGACTCATTGATGGCTATCGTTGCATCATTGTCTTGCTGCAGCTGCCGCCTTGAAGAAATGTGGCCGCAATTGTGTCTCGTTTGAGTTGGTGGTCTGAAACTCGGCTGCCAATGTCACGTGACGTGCAAGGCATTATGGGAGGGCCGATCTATTGGTCAAAATCTATGAATCACTGTTTGTGTATATTTCTATTATGATTGCGAAACTACAAACCGTTATCAATTATTATCTCCTTAAACGGAGATGAAACCGCTATGTGTGCCGGTCGGCATGGTCCAAGTTTTACAAATTTGATTAATTATTCGCAAATCACTTAATTTGGTAAAACGTAATCGCAACATCGCCACCTTACGGGCAGACTATGCACTTCGTGATACTGCCTTGCGCTATACGAATGGTGCTAACGCCAAATGTATTCGTTATTATTGTAACATTTAAAAGTTTAAAGGTTCAAAATATTGAATTTTTGTAAAATAAATATCAGCACCGTAAGCTACAGGGACGACGCAGGCACCCCATTAGCCATCTCGTATCTGTGAAGAGGTACAATAACGTGAAATAACGTTCATGACTGCCGATCTTTGGCGTTTGATCCGGGTGTCTGAATGGACGCTGCGGCTAGGTCGATAAAGGGGCGACGACAACACGAGCGTCGCCGCAGCACTGGACGGATTCCAGAGTGCAACAAGAAATGCTAACCGGGGCAGGTGGTGTGAGAGAAAGATAAACAACGTACAGACAAATCTCGATTATCTTGGGGTTATGAGGATTCCAGATAAAAGGGGAAAAACACCGATAATGCAAATGATTGCTTGAAAAGCGTGTCTGTATCGATCAACTGTTGAGCATCGGGGTGAACTAGTCGAACGTGGCACCTGTTTTTATCACTTCCGAGAGCAAAAGGTTGCTGTTTGAACATCGTAACACCTGTTTTATTGCCAGAAAACGTAAAACCTATTCTTAATTTTTCCTTCAAACTTTGATACTGGCAAAAAAAGGTCCCCTTTCGTTTGAATAATTATTATAATGTTGAAATTTATAATGCGCACGACACTGCACAGGCATACATGACCGTGACTCGGAGGTGCGGAGCTTTACATGCAGTGCAGACGCGTGCGTGGCGAGGTGGGCACCGGGTCATTTGACCCTCAACGCGCGGAGGGCAGCTCGGAATTCAACCGGCGTGCATGAGGAAATTTATTTTAACCCGCAACCTGGATAATTCTCCCATGGATAAATCAAGAATGACCGAAAGCTTACATCCAGATTGAAAACTCATTTCGTTAGAACTGCTTTTTGTATTTAGCTTCTTGTCCTTCCCCGCACCTCCGATTAGCAAGGTTGGCCACATACGGTGCAAAAGAAGTTCAACATACATACACACAAACAAAACACACTTACGCAGAGAAAAACGTGGAAATAAGGCAACCACGAATGATTACAGTCATAAAACATACAGCACACGTTGTGTCGGCGGTCAGGTGTAAACAATCAGTCGGTCGGTCGATTTATTTTGGGTCGGAAGTGCCGAGCGAAGCGTCTCTTTCTCAGTAGACGAACGTCCGGCTGACCGCGCTGGTGGGGGTGTAAGAGATGTGTGCCGCTAGCGCCGCCGGCTTGTAGATGATGCTGGTGCTGGGCACGTCGCTCAGCGACGACCCCGAAAGCCGGCGGTGGCGCCGCTCCCACCGCCGCCCGCTGCTCAGTTGGTGCAGGCACGCCGCCAGGCACGCCGCCAGGCACAGCAGGCAGGAAGCCGCCTCTCCGCACGCCGCCACCGCCAGCGGGAGGCCGCCGGGCCGCCCGGGGGTCGCGGGCCGCGAGCTCAGCGACCACACGTCGACCGCGACGGTGAGCTTGGCGGCCACCGCGGCCAGGCTCAGGAACCCGGTCGCCACGAGGGACGCGCGCGGCCTCGGGTGGCAGCGGGAGGAGGGGGCGGCGGTGCGCTGGCAGGAGACGGGGCCCCCGGAGGGGGGCCGCACACCCTCCGAGCTGGCTCCGTGCGCGCGGTACGCGATCGCCTTCACGCCGAGCGTCGCCCCCAGCGACAGCAGCAGCCCGGCCACGTAGAACGACAAAACCGCCTGGGGGTGGCGCAGCATGAGACGCGGCCAGGGAGCCGGGCCGCGCGCCGTCGCGGCCGCGCCGGACGAGGCGGACAGGTAGAGCGCGTGGAAGCCCGCGTAGGAGGCGAGGCGGCTCAGGCCCGTGAGCACGAGGAACGCGCAGTAGGCGAAGCTCGCGCCGCGATGTTTGCGCCACAGCGGCCGGACCTCCCGGGTCGCGTGGAACAGCAGCGGAGTGAGGTAGTTGATGCAGAGCAGGCAGAATTTGGCGGCCGGATCGAGGTGCAGATCCACGGCTCCGATGTCCGCCCACGCCGTCGGCACGATGACGCCCGCCGGTTCGGTTCCAGTGCGGTCCGTGTGGTTGGCGGAAGCACCCGCGTGGGAACCTGCACGGCGGAAAGAGGACGGATTTTCACAATTGGTCGCTCCGCGTGAATTGAAACATTTCATGATGATGTAATCGGTGGCGTAGTGCAGTTGGCATGGGCCCTGGTGGAAGGAATAAAATGGGGGGGGGGGGGGAGGGGGCTCTGTCCAATTTCCCCTTCTTTCTTTTAAAAAGAAACACTAAACTATTTCATTTACCAGGTAAGGCCCACTGAGGTATGTGTGCTTTTTCAGAAGCAACCTTGTCACAAATAATAGCTCAACGCAGTAGCATATCATGTGGACATTTCAAGCAGCCAAATAATTGATCTAAAACCGGAGGACCCGGAGTTAAATCCACGTGACCACGGGGAAAACACGCAAACTCCACATATACAGCAGGGGTCAGGGTCGAGATTGAACCCACGACCTCCTGCACACCAGGCGAGGTAGTTAACATCTTACCACCATGGGACCCTCGGTGGCGAGATGTCTGGGACACAGGCCCTGCTGGCTTGGGGGGCCCGCTGGTGCAGTGGCACCTCTTTTACACGCAATGGCCGCGCTGCAGAATTGCACGCGGGAGATAGTGCACGCGTGGTTCATCTGCAACCCGGTGAATCCGTCCCCGAATAACCCGAGAGTCGCGGGTGCCCACCGTCCCGGTGCTCACCGTTCAACGGGACGGCGGTGGCGGCGATGGCGGTGGCAGCGGCGGCGGCGGCAGCGGTGCCGGGCGGACGAACCACCCCGTCGACCGCAGGCGAGACGACGCACAGGAACGTGTGAGCCAGCAGTAGAGCGAGCCCGGCGAGCGCGTGCAGAGGCAGTTGCTGGAGCCCCAGGAGCGAGAGCGCCACGGCCAGCAGGCGTCGTCCCCGTACTACGCAGGCGAGCCCCGGGGGGGGGTACCCCTTGGGGGTCGGCCCCGGGGGGGCGGCCTGCCCGGCGGGGAGCTGGGAGGACCCCGCCGCACGGGGCACGCGCACGACGGCAAGCTCCAGGGAGAGGAAGGTGAGCAGCGTGAAGAGCAGCAGCGCGAGCAACGACACAGAGAGGCACAGCACCACGCCTGCACGCCGTGGGAGCGGGAGGGATGGTGGGCGGGTGATTTTGATGATGGATCGTTGGGTGATGGATGACGATGGCAAGGTGCATCGTTAATCATCGTAAATGATCATCGTCACGAGGCTCAATCATAACCGCCAAGCAATGCTAGTGTTAAATTATAAGCATTGTCGTCGTCGTCGTTATCATCCTCAGTTATCACCATGACACTAATCATCATCATCCACTGTAAGAAATAAACCATCAACATTATCATGATCATAACAGTTATGCTATGCACGAGTCAAACGTACATGCCGTTTAACTAATTCTCAAATAACTCTTGTTCCTGTTTTGCTTTTGTATAAAAATGCCCTTTATTTATCCCAAAAAAACTTCAGTAAGTCAACGTTTTATATGAGCTTCCTGTATTTGTAAATTTTAGGCAATTGGTTTTTAAGACGTGTTTTGCATTAATAATTGACGCTGTGATATCTCACGTTTATTTGATCATTTCCAGCGTTTTTAATATAGTTTTACTTGCCACTTATACTATAATGTCCCTGCCATAGAAATGTGGAATTGATACCACTGGCTGAGGAATGTTATCAGGAATAAGCACTTTCCGTGTGAGCATTGGACACATTGGCTTCTGACATTGTTCAGGATAATTGTCACCAATGATGCATTTTAAACGAATTCTCATCACGTGACGGGATCGTGAGAGATGGCGATCGATTGGGGGAGGCCTTCATCCAGCAGTTGATTGATCGTGGCCGATGATTGATGGTGGAGGTGAAAGAAATTACGTTTAACACCACACACCTGTATTACTTTACACGCAAGTATTTTGTTTTCAAATACAGCCGACTGTTCGCCGTAATTGGCTTGTAGTCGTTTCCTCCGAGACATAACACGGAGATAAGGAAAGCTAACTTGAAGCAGTCTCGTAACAAATCCAACCAGTTTGGCATCGGCGTTTGAAGTTATCGGCCCGTAAAGATCTTTAAACGAACACAAAAACAAACACCTGCCCTGCTCGATTATTCGTTGTACCTTGGCTGTGGGCGAGCGGAAAGCTGGAGGCGACGTGCGGCAGAAAGTCCTTCAGCAAAATGCCAAAAAGGGTCAAATGAGTGGCCCAAGCCACAAGCAGGTAGCAGAGGTTCCCTGCAACGCGCAGCGGCACAGGGGAGGACAGTCGCACAGGAATCAGCCATCAACATCCACCGTAAGACGGTGGCATGGCTGTTGAGTGTGCAGGCGATGCAACTGCACCTAGGCCCGCAGGACATAGTGGCCCCAGGCGCCAGAGCTAACAAGTGGGGGGAGGTGAGTGGTGGGGGCGGCAGAATAGGATAGGGCCCCCATTTGATAAAACCAGGGCCCATGCCAACCGTGGTATGCTCCTGTCTATAGTATGTGTGTGTAGTGTGTAGAATCAGTGCCAACTGTTGGTACAATTGGGAGAACACAGATGGTGCATCTGCCAGGCGCCTGAGTCAACCCGGTGTGTTCACGTGACCTCGGGCCAGCGAGCCCTTTGACACGTCACGTGGCCTCTAGGTGCACCTAGCTTGGGGCACAATTGCCGTGGTGACATCACCGCCCCTCGGTGGCAAACGGCGGCTGTTGTCGCCATAGAGGCGGTGGAGCGGCAACTACCAAGTGTGCAGGCGGTGCCACTGCGCCGGGGCCCAACGGTCATAGAGGATCATTAGCCAGGGACCTTCCATAGCCCATGGCGCTTCGGGCCCCTTGGGGGGGGGGGGGTTAGGGGAATTGTAGAGTGGGGAATCGCTCTCATTTCTTGCACCAGACCAGTCGCCAAAACCACGCTTCGCCACTGTTTTAAAGACCAAGAGCCCGTGGAGACGGAGCGACGAAATCAATTCGTGTGCAGGTGCTGGGCGGATTATTACATCGCGGGATCGTGAGAGGCGGTGCCAGCGGCTCGGGGAGGCCTTCATCCAGCAGTGGATTGACCATGGCCGATGGCGACGATGATGGTTGTGCATTGAGTCATCGTGCATGTGAGCACTTACCGAGGCTCAGCTGGTCACACGAGGCCGAGAAGGAGACCGTCTCGAGGCCGCAGTCTCTCAGGGCTGGACGCTGCCCCGACAATCTCTTCACGAACTTCACAAAAGACAAAGGTCCCCCGTATAGTCTTAACATACTGGTAGGGCAAGTGCTGTTTGCGAACGCCTATGAAGGCCGGCACGGCACACGAAGGGAGGTGGGTGGCCAGCACCACACGCGGCCGCCTTTGTCTCCCCATTGCTGATGTTTGCACACAACAGCAGATACTCGTTTGAGGCTGAGTCGACCTAGCGGAGGCCCAGGATCGGTTCAGATAATCGTCACTTGTGTTGGCCGTGAGTGGGAGTCTATCTCGGGGTGTCGGGTTCGTAGCACGCCACACTAACCACTGAGCTACCGCTTTCCAACTCGACAAGTAGATACGGAACAAACGTCGGTGATGAACCAACAACAAACTGCTCTGCGGTGACGCAGAGGCGAGATATTTTTATTCCCCGTAAATTGTGAAAATAAGGCACGCTAGTATCGTGTTACGTGCGTGTTGTATTTAGATAGGATCATCTTGGAATGGTATCTTTAAAAATGTTGTGTGTCGTGGCATAAACAAAGCATTACTATTAGCGTAAATGAAAAACTCGTTGCTATACTGCTCTTGATATCTTTGCAATCTGCATTATAAGGTAGATTTATTAATAAATGTATTCTAATTTTTCTGCAGGCGTCATATCATGGGACAGAGACATTTCCATTCAGAACTCTGCAGCTAGCAGTGCATCGCCCTGTGTCAGAGAACAGCCTCATTCGATACAAAAAAATAAAACTCGCAAGAACTTATTCGTAAGTTACTTCAGCCGGCCTCTTCATGCCTCTGCAAAGCGACCATGGTGTGTCTCACCCAAACTGAAGCTTTGCCAAATTAAGTCCAAAACCAATATTAATGTCACGGACAAATGTTATCATTATCTTGGCGATGGCTGAAATCGTGAACTCGGCGCCACTTGAGAGCCCGGTTTAATGGGGCGAGGGCTGAAAACCCACGAAATCAAACGCAGCATCTCAGCGACTCTGGTTCGGTCCTCTGACCCTCGCGACACCTGGCAACCTGCACGCGTACGCCTCTTAAACGGAGCGGCGGAAGAGAAGAAATCTTCCAAACTTCACGTCAACGACACAAACGCGACAACCTGTCGGCGACGCCGCGGAGGAGTGCGACTTACGTATGCGTCGTCTTTAAGGATCTCCTTGCTTTCGCTCCGCTGCATCTTGAAATCGCTTCCACCCGCGCCGCCGCCTCCGAACAACTGGCCTCTGTCGGGGGAACGGAGAAGGCGGCCCGGCCGTGGAGATGTCCGGCGAGATTGCCATCGTCTCTTATATATCCTCACTTGTGCCCGGCAGTCTCTCGGATGGCGTGCATGATGGATCTGTGACGATTAACCAGCTTAGGCTGCCCGTTAACAACAACTCCAGGTCTCGTGTCCCACCAGAGCCCAACAATGGTAGATTAATTATTACGTCGGCGATGATGATGATGATGCAGCCGTGTTTGCACACGGCTGCTTAGGTGGACTTATCAGCCTCTGTGATAATGAGGATCCCTTGTGACAACACGAGGCTAATGGTGTCAGGCCACAGAGGAGCATTGTGTATGTTGAACTTCTTTCGCACCGTAGCCAACCATGCTAATAGGAGGTGCGGGGAGGGGGGGGAGGACATCAAACCAAACACAAAAAGCAGTTCTCAAGAAATGAGTTTTCAATTTAGATTTCATTTGCATAGCTCCATTGACTTCCTAATATCGGACTGGAAGAGCGTTCCAGATGGCTGCAGATGTGCATCTGAAAGTTACAGTTTATTTGGAATTACCCTGTGAGCCAATACGCTCTTAAATCGGGTTTCATCAACAGGCAAATTAATCACAATACCTTGATCTCGTCAAGGAGCATAAACCATCATGCAAACTCCGCTCATCCTCGCAAATACGGTCACCACATCGCGCGTATTCAGATGCGCTTCTGCGGTCGTCTGGAATGCTCTTCCTTCCGATATTAGGAAGCCACTTGAGCAATGCACTTTTAAATCATCTAGCTTGAAAACTCATTTCTTTCGAACTGCTTTTTGTGTTTAGTTTGGTGTCCTCCCCTCGCACCTCCGATTAGCACGGTTGGCTATGTACGAAAGAAGTTCAACGTACATATATGGATCTTTCACTGGGCAGGCGCATGGTCAGGGGACAAGGGCAGGAGCCAGGCAAAGAGTGAACGGCTGCACGCGTGTATTTTAAGTGCGGAATTAACACAAGCTTAAGTTAAATGCACAACGCCACCACTCAAATGAGCCGCTGATTGTTGTTATCTAATTCGATGTTTTTCTAATGAGAATGACCGATTTTTACTTACACGACATGTAAAGTAAATCACATACTAAAGGTAAAGAAAATAATAGTAATATAATTAACCGACCTTAAATAATTGACCGTGTCAGTCAGTTATTACAAGGGTTAAGTGTGTTAAAGTCAAGAAGAGTAATGTTTATATAACCTCAACAGTCGAGAGGTGTTGTTGCATTTAGAATCCACCGCTGGATGAAGGCGTCCCAACACTGCGTCGGTCATCGGGGTTGTTTGAGCATACTTCACCACGATGGTCAACGTGGGGTGAAGTGAGGGACCCCAGGACTAGGTGAGGCATCACCCGCCACTGATGTTAGCCGTGAATTTTCGCCACGATGGTTAGCGTGGGGTGAAGTGAATGACCCCAGGACTAGGTGAGGCATCACCCGCCACTGATGTTAGCCGTGAATTTTCGCCACGATGGTTAGCGTGGGGTGAAGTGAGTGACCCCAGGACTAGGTGACGGATCACGCACCACTAATGTTAGCTTTGAATTTTCGCCCTGGGTGATGTCCAAGTTCTCGAACCACCGCACCATCACTCCACGCACATTTGGATTATATCAAAATCGTCGTTGTTGTTGTTCAAAGGCTGGACGAAAATTCTGAAAACACTGACACTTTAAAAAAGAAATTCAACCCTACCTGCGAGTTGGCCTGAATTTGAGGACCCATCATTATGAGCTAATCACGTGAAAAACATTGGAGAAGGGGTTGAAGGCATTTACAACGAAGCCGAGCATCGCGTCAGAGGCTGTGTGTGGTTTCGATGGCCCATTCCCAAAACATTCAAAACATGCTGATGGCCCCTAAACGAGCTCCACACGTTACCGCCTCGCTCCCATCGCGGCGCGGAGATTCGACAGAAACATGTCACTGCAGGCAGCTTTTAATTTGAATGTTTCCGGTGTTTTACAATTTGGCATTTCGTTTGGTAAATAAATGTGCGCGCCCCACAGGGCTTGCGCTCAAATAATATTTTGATGTTGCTATGTCTTCTTGCACGGCGAGAAAAAAAAAAACAGACGATAATGCCCTTCTGCTGGCATGCAGATGCACATAAAAAAAAAACACTCACGTATCAAGTAACTGAAATTTACTGAAGACCGGAGGAACTCGACTGTTCGTGAGCTGTGGGTGAGAGGATCCTATCGGGATTGGATTGCTGTTTTGTTGGCAAGCTTAGAGGCAATTTTACACTATCTGGGTCCTAATCAACATAAAATAGATTCTGCGTGCGCGCGCCTGCCTGTCCCGTCTTTGTGTTTGTGTGCGTTACCTTCAAAACAAAGATATCACGCGCATTCATTTTCGCTTATTGTCAAAACAGAGAGCATTGCTTCACGGAAGTTTAGTTGACTTGCATCACAGTTGATCTCTCCCATTGTCTTGCGGAATTTTATTACAAGTCGAGCGGCCACCGGTGTTGTGTTACATACAGTGGGTGCGCTTATATTGCATTTCCTTGTATAAGTTCGGTGATTAGAGGTTGAACAATGCACTGATATATAGCCATCCATGTCGAGTCTTAAGCTCGGGATATGCGTGTGACAACACGTGTGCAGGAATCCATTTTTGTTGTTGAATGTCATTTTTTACGTAATTATACTCTTTGGTTCTTTCGGTAAAGTCACGTAGGTATAAGATAAAAAATAAAAATAAAATAGATCACGACGTTTCGGGCGCAACACAAGCGTCCGTCATCAGGTGGGAAAGCTGATGACGGACGCTTGTGTTGCGCCCGAAACGTCGTGATCTATTTTATTTTATACCTACGTGACTTTACCGAAAGAACCAAAGAGTATGGATTCCTGCAGTCACGAAAGCTTCAAATCAAGATTTATGTAATTAGTTCGCCTGACCCCTGCAGCCACTATGATTCAATAAACTGTAAACAAAACAACAGTGAAGCAATGCGCTTCTGACCGCGATTCAAATATTGGTAAAAACATTTCTGTAAAGGAAATATCATACTGCAAGTAAATACGTCCACAAGTGAATACATATGCACAGGGAGTCATGGTGGCGAGATGTTAACTCCCTCTCTTGGTATGCAGGAGATCGAGGGTTCGATTCCGACCTTGACACCTGTTTATTTGGAGTTTGCATTTCTCTCTTTCTCCCCGTGGTGTGGCTTTTTCGCTGGGTCCTCCGGTTTTTCCCTCCACATTTAGCATGAACATCAGTATTCGAGTATTTTGGCTGCTATATTTGTCCACGTGATAAGCCACTTCATTAAGCTATCTTTTGTGGCACATGTCAGTGAGCCTTTCATTAGAACACACGAGTTTGTGTTCCGAACAAACATTTTGAAGTCTCCAGCCTGTACATTTACATTTGCTAATGGGTTCTTTGGTTTATCGTCCCTGGCATCCCCTTGTTTGGATCCGTCTGTGCCCGTTAATCCCACTCTTTTGCAAAGTCAACCCGAGTCATTTAATCAGGCGGGCGGATGCTCTTTGCTTTACAAATACACGGCCAGATCAACGAGACTGCCAGAATATCAAGAGATAGTTACCTAGAGCCGTGGCGTCGTGGTCTTTGGCTGCGCCCACGTTAAATCAATTCAATACTTTATCTTCTGGTGATTAGATAAATTATACCTATATGTTTACATGTCCAACCTTGTTGTTGTAATCCCACTGCTGGATGAGAGCCTGCCCACGCCGCGCGTGTCGTGGGGGTTATTTGAACATACTTGACCGGGCTGGTGAAAGTGGGGAGCATAGAGCAGTACAGTACAAACAACGGGTGCATCTGCCCTGCTGTGGCACTACGCACACAATGCAGTGCCCACACAACTCGTAACGACTTGCTGTGTGTGGCACACTGTTTGGTGATGCTGCTGCTGCTGAGTGGACATTGGTGCACGGCACAAACAACAAAAACAACTCAAACAAATTCATCAATGGCAATTATACAGGAGGCGTTAAGATGCTCAAACACCAATTAGACACCTATCACAAGGCACCGAGTCTGGATTAACCACGCCTACTTGCGGTAAAAAAAATGCGAATAAATATGCTTTGATAATTATGTATTAATTTTCCATGAAAGTGATTGGCCTACACCGGATACGGCATCTTGTATGGCTTTGTCTCTCGCCCGTGCGAGACCCAAAGGACGCCAAAAGGCGAACAAAACAAGGACGGAGCAAACGCCTAAGCATCGATAGCTCGAGTTAAGTAGTTATAAATAAAACTTGGCTTTAATGTAACAAAAATTTTGGGATCAATTGGACATCGGGAAGTGGACGAAATTTGGATTACAGGATGTGACCACGACAGACAAACAGAGGAATCAAGTTAAATAAACCGTTGAAAAATATATGTTACTAGCTTTACTACCCGGGACTTGGATTCACGACGCCCGGCCGCCTTTGTCTCCCCAGTGGCGATGTTCACAACCACACCAGTTACTTGTTTGAGGCTGAGTCGACCTAGGGGAGGCCCAGGAGCGGTTCAAACAATCGTGACCGGTGGTGGCCGTGTTCGGGAATCGAACTCAGGTGGCCGGGTTCGTAGCGCGGTGCGCTAACCGCTACACTACAATGCGTTACGCTTCCACGTGCGCGGGTCACGTGACAGATTTGACGTCACAGATCATGAGAATTATTTTATTATGTTTTATTTTTATTATTTTATTACTTCCCTTCTACGTGACTTTACCGAAAGAACCAAGAAGATGAATCCCTGCAGTCACGAAAGCTTTAAATCAAAAGTGTAAAATATAAATACATTATTGAGCTCCCCCCCCCAACAAAAACACAAAATAGTATTTTAATATTGTTGCATGGTGTAAAGTCTGGAAAGTGCCCACATGGTAAATTTCAAGTGTGTTGCATGTCAGGAAGTACGCGAAACATTTTAGATAGACACACACATTCACAACTTTGCCTTTGATATATATGGAGGTATGCGAAATTTCGGGTAGTGGGTCTTCTGCACTGCATGTAACATGTTTGTGAAACTGTGGTCACACATCCGAGCACGTCTCCTGGTTCAACGCTGCTGAGCTTCCGAGATGCGGTGAGATCAGTCCCTGCCATGGGTGCTTTGGCTATTGCTCAATTAACATTAGAGTACGTTATACAAGTAGCATCTGCAATGGCGAGTTGACTATTTCTCTACAAATAGGTAACTGTGTAAGAATGAATAATTGCAGGAAGAGCCCAGTTAACACTCTGTCGTTCTTCGCAAATTAAAGAGAAAAACAAAGGACTGGCATATTTTCAAGTGCGTGTCTTCGATCAGAGAGGCCAATTAGGGAGACAATAAAACAAGACAGTTAGATACTCTTTGGTTCTTTCGGTAAAGTCACGTAGGATAGAAAAATGAAACAAAAAATAATAATATGGATTCCTGCAGTCACGAAAGCTTCAAATCAAGAAAGTTAGAATAGGCAGGGATTTAATGAGTCTCAAATTGTCATTCAGAAATCTACAAAGGTTTTCTAAAGCAATATGGTACTTATTTTCTTCCCGCTGTTGTATCATTGCTTGGACAATTTATTTTAACCAGGAGCAGGCCCTGGCTTAATAGATACTTTGAAGGTCTGCAATAGTTTACCTTTCTTTGTTCATATGCAGAGCTTGTTTGTGTTCCCTGTCATCAATTGGCCATGCTATTATACACACTGTATCCATGCTATACAATGCACCCATGCTGTACAATGTACCTATGATGTACATTATATTCATGCTGTACAAGGTATCCATGCTATACAATGTACCCATGTTGTACAATGTACCTATGATGTACATTATATTCATCCTGTACAAGGTATCCATGCTAGACATAGTATACGCCCTGGGAAATGTCCTCCATGCTATAAAAACGATGCATGTTGTAACAAGATATCTTTCCTATATGATTACAATGTATCCATGATTTACAATATATTCACGCCATGCATTCGATGCTGTACAACGTATTCAGCCAATACAGTGCATTGTGCGTCCATGCTCTATATTGCACGAATGCGACAAAATATATATGCTGAATATACTTTAGCCAAAGCTACAACCAAAATACAGCTATCAATATTACGTCACTCTGTTGTGTTGTGTACATGTCTTCTGTGTTATTGAATTGTACTTTCAATCTGCTTTACTGCTACCTGAGATTAGTGGTGGTGCAGTCAAATTGAGTTTGATTCCCGGTTCACGGCTAACATCAGTATCTGAACCGGAACCCCTTGTGCCATTTCACCAACCCTCACTGACTAGCGTGGTGAAGTATGGTCAACCAAAAAACCCCGATGCCCAACACGGCGCGGGCAGTCCTTCTTCCAGCAGCGGATTGCCAGAGGTTTAAAAGTAAACAATGTTTTTCTTGCTGATATCATTAACACACAAAAGTACCCGACTAAGATGTTGAATCATGGTTGTGTGATTGTTTTGACAATGTTTCTTATTTCAGCACTTTACACTGCTTACAAGCGTTTAGGCAGGCTTCTTAAATGTTTTCACCCAACTAGCCTATTGCCTGAATTTTCACGCAGTTTTCAGGCAGTCGACACGGAATTTGCAGGCAGTCTCCGTTTCCTGAATTGTGGGGCTGTTGCAGACCAGTGAAACTTTTCGAAATTGTTTGGTGATGCTGATGCTCTTGCGTTGGCAGTGGTGCACAAGTACAATAAACAAACACAAAACTCTGTCAATAACACTATGGTCTTGAAAAAAAAACTATATAATAGACGACGTTTTTAACAATGCACCCTACTTCAGAAAGCTCATAAATAAGCACAAAGTATTGACATAATAGTAGTATTGACAAATGTATATATATTCTTAGGTTTTTTTCGGTAAAGTCACGTAGGTAAAACATTAAAATTAATAAAAGTAAAATAAAATAAAAATCACGACGTTTCGGAGGCAACACAAGTCTCCGTCATCAGGTGGGACCGTCACAGCCAGATTTGCTGCATCAAGTGAGGCAAGGATTCAAGATGTAATCCCTTAAAAGCAAGTTGAGGGGGGAGGAGAGGGGGGGGGAGCTCATCTTTTATTAATTTTAATGTTTTACCTACGTGACTTTACCGAAAAAACCTAAGAATATGAATCCTTGCAGTCACGAAAGCTTCAAATCTAGTATATATATGTTTTGTCGTGAACAGTAGCACATTAGTCAAGCGCACTTGCACTACAGTACGAACCTGGCCACCTGAGTTTCATTCCTGGCCTTGGCTGATATCACAACAGGCAAGGCCTTGTCTATTGGGTGGCTTTTTCTTCTTCTTCTTCTTCACGGCTCTGCTCATCAGATCTGGGGTACCTCCCGCGCTCCACAACAAGACTCACAAGCTCCTCCTTTGCAAATCCTTCCTCCCTCGCACCTGTGGGCTGAGCCAACAACATCTGATGTCATTGCCCCTATCTCGCCGCGTTCCCACAGACAAACCCAACGGTTTGCTGGTGCGGGAAACCCTATGCGGGTTCGGGGCGGCAGCGCCGGCCATGGACCCAGTCGCGAGTCGGAGCTGGCCTCAGCTCATTGCGGAGCGCGTAAACAAAAGCATCTGCGGCTTGAAAGGCGTGAGATTACTTCTCGGTGAACTCCATACCGCAGGCCCCCATCGCTGTGATTCACACTCAGGAAGGGGGGAGGGTTGATCCTTGGCTGGGTATTGGTCATTGCTTCTTGAACAGAGATGTCTGCGAGTTAAAATAAACGAAGCAGTTGATAAGCGCGTGAAGATACCGAGCGATAAACGAAAATGCCGAAATCCCGGTGTGTGTGTTTACTGTATTTTTTTAATAAATATACAGTACAGTCGTGATAGCCTGCACACGGAATAGTGATAAGAGCAGACGAAAGCAAATCTGCTGATTTCCCGCGGTCGAGATCAAACAGCTGGTATTTTAATTCCAGCGTCGGTCGATGTAAGGGCTTTGCTTTGGATGGCATGGGCTTATTTTCTGTTCAATGTATATTCGGTACATATATGTATATACACACACACACACACATGTACACTGTATATGCATGGGGTTAAGTCAAAACGTCTTGGGATGGAGATACGAACAAACATTCATCTGCACACTTCAAAGAAACTCGCATGAGAAGGAGGGCCATTGCCCGAAACGTCGCCAATTAAATGTGATTTTCCTTTTAAGGCCAGAGTGTTATCAACGAATGTACTGCGGTTTTTGTGTGCACGATAATTGTAAAAGGTGCACGTATGGTTTACCACTTGTACATTACGCTGTTAGGTTATGCGTGTGGCATATTTGGAAATGTACCCAAGTAATGTATCAAAGTATAAAAGTCAAGGTATAATTCTAACACGTTTCATGAGCTATCCCTCATCATTTCCCCCGTAATAGTTTTTGACAGAGATAACATTCACACAAATCATTCCCCTACTATATAAGCAGACGGTGGTTGTGAGGACCGGTGAATCTGTGTATGTTGAACTTCTTTCGCACCGTACGTGCGATGAACTTGGCACGCCAGAGTTATATATTTCTGGATCCCACCTACATTCACCAACACGCATTGACCATCGTGGTGAAGTATGGTGAAACAACCCCCACCCCTCCCCCCTCCCTCGTCTTTCTGATCTCCGTCTACGGAAGTCGCTTAATCCCGTAGTCGCACACACTTCTGTTTGAGCTATTTTGTTCATGATGTAGATCCATCTCTCTTTTTTTTCTTTCCCCCAAAATAAAATGACAAATGTTTCTTTCACATATCCGTCACTCCGCGTGCGTGCACACCTGTATTTCTCACACAACGCCATCGGCCTCCTGCATCGTTTCAGCAGCTATCGTCTCAAGACAAGCAAACCCTGCATCCGTCTCGACACAGTTGCTCCTTCATCAGCAGTCAGGCTCGCTTGGACCAACGCTGGTAAACTGGCCGGTCTTAATAGTCAAGGAACCCTCCTTCTGCGATACACGTTTTTGTTTGGGTTAGATCGCGTAAATATGAATACAGGTTATTTTGGGAAAAATATTTATGTGATCTAACCCAAAACAAACCTGTATTATGGATATTGGTCGCGAAAGCCTGCTACGTGTTAAATCCCTCCCGCTCTTCACGACTATACCGGAACACATACCTCTCAATAATCGCTGGCGGAATTGTGTTGCATGTGAACACTACAAATAAGCGGGCAATATCTCCTTCACATAATCTGTCTCTCCACGGAAAACATCAATAAGCATGTCTTCGTTCATTTTATTTTATTCGGTCGACCTCTCTCTACTTCCTACGCCTTCCACATGACAGTACAGGGCCGTTGTTGGTAATGGATTGTTTCCTCCATGTTGCATGCTCAGGTGTGGTGCTGGCTACGTGATAGTGTAGCAGGTAGTTCTACGTACGCTGCCCGTTCACGGCCAGCATCATTGACGATTATCTGAATCAGTCCTGGGCCTCCCTTAGGTCGACTCAGCCTCAAATGAGTGCCGGTGCGTAGGGTGTAAAAAAAAACATCACCGCTGGGGAGACAAAGGCGGTCGGGCGTGGTGCTGCTCGTGTACCGTGTCGGCCCTCGTCGTAGGTGCTCGATAAAGTGCACTTGCCCCAACAGTCTGTTAAGGCTATACGGGGGATCTTTGTCTTTGGTGCTGGCCACTCCCCCCCCCTTCGTGTGCCGTGTGCCCATAAGGTGCTCGCTCACAACGCTTGCCGCAACAGTCTGTGAAGTGTGTACGAAAAATCTTGTGCCAAAGTTGAACATTCGCCGGACACTGCCGCCACCTGCTGGATGATGACGCCGAGAGTTTAGAAGTTCCAGAAAATTCCACGAGAAGAAAGCCGGGCCCCGCTGGAGCGGGTTAAAATACAATCCGCAGCCAAGAAAAAAACGTGCACGGCAAATGTAAATATATTATGACGCTGAGGGGGCTATTTTCAAAATGAGATCATGTATTTTGATATGTTTGTGCCGTGCTTTCTTTTCTTCTGCGCTCTGGGCTAAATCACATCATATTTTGTACCACTCCACAACAACAGCCTCAAAACATTGTTAAACACATTACATTTAATGGTGTGAACGTTGCGTTCATTAGGCTTTTTTGCGCTGTCGTTATTCATCTGACAATGCTCCAAAAATGTCTTGAGAAATGCCTTTAATGGGCTTCCCTTGTTATATTTTGGCCATATTTCGCGTCCCAAAATTGTCCTTCGCATCTCTCTCTCTCTCTCAAGTGTACCGATGAGAACATAACTGGCTGACGGCTTTGCTCAGAAAGACAAGCAAGTCAGCACACATTATGAAGATAACGATAATAATTCGCAGTACTTGTAGTTCTCGGATGTGGTTTTTGGCTTGTATACCGCGGTTTTGTCTGGCATGCTGGAGCGAAACGTCGGACATTATGCCTAACAGCACACGGTGCAACGCACAAGAAGAGCGACTGAAATCAGTTCCCGAAGAAGCTCCCTGCATGTGGAACGAAACGTCGGACACCATGCCGAACAGCACGGCAGCACGACCCAAATACGCATCGGAGAGCGATGCAGCAGATCCGTAAACGACTTCGCAGCAGTAGCACTGGACTGCGGGTGTCCGAGCACCAAGCGGTCTCACAGCAGTTGCCGAGCCAAGACGGAACCACAACAACAACGGTGGATCCCATCACGACACAAAACCCGGAGCGCAAAGGGGGCCTCCTGCCCCCCCAAGTGCTGCTTGCACCGACCGAGGGTTAAGCACGCCCGCCCACCCCACCGGGGCCACACGATTCCGGTAGCTGCACTTTGCGTTTCATGTAAAAACGCACGAGACGCCATGACATTTCCCGCAGCACCAAGGCATTTGATTCGGAAATAAAAGCGAGCGCCGCAAAGCTATCTGCAAAGGTGCACGCCGAGTAGGAATGCTCCCCGCAGATAGCCCAGGACGCATTGAAGAGACTTAATGAGGCAATTAAAATGCCATTTGCAAATGTCCGATATAATGATTACACAGCGGGCCACAATGATACTTTAAATATTACAGGCTAAATAACAATCTGATAAAGCGGGCTCCCATTTTCTGCCCATCAAGGAGCAGCGGGCTGAGTTTTTGGAGGCGCGGCGACGCAGCCGCGGGTCCCAGCGCCGTCGCTCGCGGCATGCCGGCGTGCATTCTGCCAGCTGTGTCGATGGGACTGATAATGCCAGAGACGTGCGTGGTGGCTGTGTGTGGGTTTTTTTTTATTGTGGGGGAGCGGCTAGCGCACTGCACTAGGAACCCGGCCGCGATCCGAGTTCGATTCGGCCAACACAAGTCACGATTTGTCTGAACCGGTCCTGGGCCTCCCCTAGGTTGACTCAGCCTCAAATGAGTACCTGGTGTGGTGTTTAAGCATCAGCGCTGGGGAGACAAAGGCGGTCGGGCGTTGTGCTGGTCACCCACCCCTTCGTGTGCCTTACCGGCCTCCGATTAGCAAGGTTGGATACGTATGGTGCGAAAGAAGTTCAGCATACATGTACAGCACTTGCTCCGACAGTATGTTAAGGCTATACGGGTGATCTTTGTGTTTTTGTGTTACTACTATCGTCATTATAAGTATTACGTAGAGCGGTGGGGCAGTGGTTAGTGCACTGCGCGACGAACCCAGCAGAGCCGAGGGTTCGAATCTCGCCCTCGGCTCAGACCATTTGCTGCGAATATCTGAACCGGTCCAAGGTTTGCCATTAAGTGGACCGAGCCTTAAATGAAGATGGCTGGTGCTTGCTGCGTCTAAATATCAGCACTGTGGGAGACAAAGGCGGCGAGGCGTTGGTGCTGGTCACGCTACCGACCTTCGGACGCCGTGTCAGCCTTGCTCGCTTACAGCACTCGCCCCAGCAGCAGCCAGCCTGCGTGGAGACTACACGGGGGTTCTTTGTAAATATTTGACTTGGGAAAAAAAAGCAAGCACAAATAGGGAAGACACCCACCTACGATTCCTTGAAACTTGCTACACCGACTCTCATCAGAATATTTCCACAATCTCCACGTCTATTTCTTCCTCTGATGTGCGGCTGTCATTGGCATTTTATTGCAGGCTCAGCCCCATTTTCGAAATGTTAACAGCTCATATTGGCATAATTAAGCGATGAGTATCACAGCATTTCATCATACACACGAGGCGGTGGCGGCGGGGGGGGGGGTGACAGCCAGAGTAGAATGTGTAAATGTATAAAAGCGGATCGCATCGCACTGCTGGTTACGTACGGTGCAAAAGAAGTTCAACAGACATACACACGCTCCGTTAAGCGTTTATCATTTGTTTGACTTTGACTGTCGTGGCCCGCTTGATATTTTGTATGCACCCCCCCCCCCCCTTTTTTAACCAACGTCACGCAACTTTGTTGATTTCCGAGGGATTGGTGAATTGGGGGGCGCAAGATGGGAGGTGGTTGCCCAGAGGTTTCTGCAGGCCCGGAGGTTGAGCACCACGTGACCCCCCCCCCCCTTATTTCACCACCCACTTTGTTCAAATCCACGTCATGATTTCTTCATCCAGAACACCACTTATTTGATCACAACATGCGCTCACTATAATAATGAAAACAATTCGTTTTGAGTCGAGGAATAACATTGGCCACAAAACAGGCCTCTTGTGCGGCCCTCTTGTGTGGTATGAGACGCGGTCACCATCGCTCCTTCCCCAGCCTCTGGGCTGCCCTGAGTGGGGCAGATAACAACCCTGGGTCAAGGACCTCGCCTAAGAACAAGTTGGGGAGTTGCTACTACTGCCGCTGCTGCTGCTGCTGGAGGGGATGATTCGAGACACGTGCAGATTCCAACTGCTGCTTGCCAGGTCTGCGTCGCATTGAGGTCGCAGTGGCGTGACAATGAGAGCGGAGGGAGGTGAGGGAGTGAAATGGGTCACCCCGGCAATAAAACAACAAAACAAAACTAAAACCGCATGGGCAAGGCACGCGCCATGCCAGCTCTTATCAGGAACACGCCAACGAAATCCATTGCCTCCTGATAACATTCCCAATGTCACGATCGCATTGGTCGATTACCCGCAGCCATGCAACTGCTTGTAAGTATAAGTCCCTGAAAGGTTGTTCGTCTAACATGTTTTATCTGCTGTGATTAGGGGGGGAGATGGTGGTGATGATGATGATGACAATGCATTGAGGCATCGAATGATGATGATTCTTATGCCCGTGATATACGAGCATTGGATTGCGTGTGTAAGTTGCACAAATAATCGCTGTTTTTTTTCTCTATTCGTACACGTTGTGTATCATGGGTTCACGTTATTTCTGTGTTTACTACAGGTGCTACCATTCACTGAAATATGCAAGAAAAATAAGAAATTAATTAATCAGTCGGTGACCCTGAATCATGAGAACAAAATTATCGTGGGGGGGGGGGTGTAATTACACCGCTGGTTATGACTAAATTGCTACTTTCGTGTGAGCTGACTGGTACTGAGCTGAGTAAGAGAGTGCGCTGTGAACCTGCTACCCACAATTCAATTCACTCACCACGGCCAACATCACTGGCGATCATCTGATCCGGTCCTGAAGCTCCCATAGGTCGACCCAGCCTTAAATGACGACCTGCTGGTGCGGTGCGTGTGCAAACGGCGGCAGTGGGGAGACAAAGCTGGCACAGGGGTGCGATGTTGACCACACCACCCCCTTTCGTCGTGCGCTATTCCGGCCTTCTGTCATGGGTGCTCAGCTAGGAGCCTGAGGACGGCCCCACGAGGGGGATCTTTGTCTGGTGCTTTGTCGGAGTATGTCATCATCGGGTGCGTTAAACAGCCACACCGAGTGCTCGTACGCAAACACGTTTCATTGTTCTTTATTGCGGAGCACCGTTATGACAATGTGTATATATATATTTTTTGTTTCATTACTCCCAACTTGTTTCATTATTATACAAATTACCATGGATTAAAAAAACATAATTGGCCTTTTTTAAATGTCAATCTGACACTTCCTCGCCTAATGTGGCTTTTTAGATTAAAAATAGAGGTTGTCACGAGGACAGATCGGGCCCTGGGTGTCAGAGGAAAAAGGGCCTTTTGATGTTCCAACATCCGTGTGATAAGTCTGAACTGAAATTAAACTGTGCTGGATCATTCGTGTCACTAGGGAATGAGGCACATTAGAAGATTCAGCACCTCAAAAGGGATGATTTTACCCATTGCCATGTTATCTCGGCACAATGTGTTAACCCTGTAATGGGTCAAAAGACAATAATGACACAGTGACTGTATTTTTTACAAATGTATATCCATACAGCTGGTTTAGCAGTTGACTGAGTGGCTTGCAATCGGAGGGTTGCCAGTTAAAATCCTGGCTGGGGGTTGTCTCAGCCAATGTTTTCTCTGGGGTGGTTAAAATTAGTACCACTTTGTGGATAAGTCAACAGTGGTCGTCTTATGGGTAGACTGTCTCCCGCCATAGGAATGTGCAATGTCCACCACTGGCTCGGGGCTGTAAACAGGAGATACATCAGTGTTCATTTGAGCAGAAATAACTCTGACTTTGTGAACTATATACAGTATAATAATATATAACAATATCCGCGCTGTGTCGACAGGCGACTGTCAATTATGATGTCGCTAAAAGAAAAACAAAGGGAGCTACATTATTTATTGTGAAGCTTAATTAAGGGAATGCGAGAATCCAGTATTGGCAGCTCCTTGCTTAGTCCACTGCTGGATGATGGCCAGCTCCTGATTTCGAGTCCAGGCACCCCGGTCATCAATGGCGGCACAAAAACCATGTGATGGACATTACTCTTAGTGGGTGGACACATTCTGACCCCGACCGTGAGGACCAGATGTCCACGAAAAAAGGCCTTTCACAGGTAGTTCTGTGGTATCCACTTCCACGGGCTGTTCTCTAATGCACAAACACGAAGGGTTGCACCGTTATGGGAAGATTCGAATCGACGCTTCATCTTGTGAAACGACGGCGACAGCAACATCAGGATAACATTGGGAAGAGATAAAACAAGAGATTGCCATATGATGTGCTGTTTGCAATCAACATCATCATCACCGTATTGCCTTCATCATCATGATCATTAATGGGATCACCAACTAAAACACTAAGTGAGACATTATCCTCATCAAGCCATAAATCAACATCCAGATGTTTTTATTTAAATATTTAGCATTCAGAGTCCCACCAAGATAAACCTCATTTTTTTTTATTCAAGCAAACAACTCAAAAATCTTTTAGCAGGGTGAATAAACACTGTCTTTACCTTCTAGCCTTTGATGTCAACACGGTCATACATTAATCGAATCATGGCCACTCAGGTGACTGAGCACGAGATAACGAGCGTCTCGATGCGTGACCTCCACAAAAAGAGGTCAAATGGCTCAAATGTCGATTACTTCCTTCCAGGTCAGAGACAATGAACAAAAATCCACTCCTTGGAATGTTTTTTTTTACGTAATTTTTTTTATTGTCTTCAACCCATTCTCAATGTATCAGTGGACGAATGCCTCCCCATACCATATCAAACATGGGGATTCTTTATTTTTTTGCCCGCTGGTCAGTGCAAGTTGGTGAATGTGGGTAAAGCGGCGGAAAGGGGAAGTGAAAAACGTAAAACCGTGCGGTCATTCTCGATTATTATATTTCAGCAAACTGCCAGAATTACATTGTTGGCTTAAGGACAACTGGGTGAACAACAACTAATACTAATTTATAATTTACTTGTGATGCGCGGAGGCTCGGATGTTAAAAGGGCAGCAGCTCTGTGAAACAACAAAGTTACCTTCAAATAAGCACTCAGGGAGGCGATACATAGACTCATTTGCTTTTGCGATTTAGATGGAGAAAGCTGCGCGGCGCATTATGCGGCTCACTCCTCGGTAAAAGCTCTGAACATAGATCCCCCCCCCCCAACCATCAAAAACGGGGCACATTTAAGGAGGCTGCTTGGCTGAGCCACGCTACGTGTGATTTATCGTGACCCGAGAGAAGTGACTGAACATGGCAGATTACACCACTCTTTGTCCGGCTCAAGAAATTCATTTCACGGCAGGCTAAGCAAGGCAGGGCAGCTGTGGTGCAGCGTGTGGAACATTCACGTCTCACAGCGCACGTCTCGCAGCCCATGTGTCACTCACGTCTAGCCCACGTCTCCCATGGGCCCCTGGTCTCACTCTAGCCCTGGTCTCACTCTAGCCCTGGTCTCACTCTAGCCCTGGTCTCACTCTAGCCCTGGTCTCACTCTAGCCCTGGTCTCACACCAGCCCTGGTCTCACTCTAGCCCTGGTCTCACTCTAGTCCTGGTCTCACACTAGCCCTGGTCTCACTCTAGCCCTGGTTTCACTCTAGCCCTGGTTTCACACCAGCCCTGGTCTCACTCTAGCCCTGGTCTCACTCTAGCCCTGGTCTCACTCTAGCCCTGGTCTCACTCTAGCCCTGGTCTCACTCTAGCCCTGGTCTCACACCAGCCCTGGTCTCACTCTAGCCCTGGTCTCACTCTAGTCCTGGTCTCACACTAGCCCTGGTCTCACTCTAGCTCTGGTCTCACTCTAGCCCTGGTCTCACTCGAGCCCTGATCTCACTCTAGCCCTGGTCTCACTCTAGCCCTGGTCTCACACTAGCCCTGGTCTCACTCTAGCCCTGGTCTCACTCTAGCCCTGGTCTCACTCTAGCCCTGGTCTCACTCTAGTCCTGGTCTCACTCTAGCCCTGGTCTCACTCTAGCCATGGTCTCACTCTAGCCCGGGTGTCACTCTAGTCCTGGTCTCACTCTGGTCCTGGTCTCACTCTAGCCCTGGTCTCACTCTAGCCCTGGTCTCACTTTAGCCCTGGTCTCACTCTAGCCCTGGTCTCACTCTAGCCTTGGTTTCACTCTAGCCCTGGTCTCACACCAACTCTGGTCTCACACCAGCCTTGGTCTCATACCAGGCCACGTCTCATCGACCACGATTCACGTTAATTCCGACAAACAGAAGCTCTTGGGTCATACATGTTCATGCTCTTGTTTTGCCAAGACAACAGCCTGAGACCAGCATCACAACATTCTTCTTGAGTGTTTCTTTTTCTTCACTATTGTCATAAATAGAGCTTCACCAAATCGCACTCACCAGCGTGGTGCAGTGTGGACAGATAACCCGTATTGTCGGTAAAAATTTGAGGCGTACATGTGTATGTTTTAATGTGTTCAACTTGCTTTATTTCAGATGATATTTATTTGTATAGGATTGTTTTTTAGATCCAGGTCTCCCTCGACAAAGTGAGCATGGATCGCAACGACGATCATTCACGTGGTTTCGCTTTTTCGGCCGTATCTATTTATCGGGAAAAAATGCCAAACAGAATAATGTATACTGCATTGTACAATTACGCCTGGACGAGGCGGTGATAATAGTGTGAGTGGTTAGCGCACTGCCCTGTGAAGCAAGTTAACCTGAGATCGATTCCCGGCCACGTCTGACATCGTTGGCAACTGATGTCAGCGAGGAGGCCTTCATCGGAGTGGATTTACAAAGGAACACAAATAACTGAGCCCATATTCGAAGCATGCACCTCCGATTAGCACCGTTGGCTACATACGGTGCGATAGAAATTCAGCATACACATATGCTGTACAACAAAAATCATGTTCGTAACACATCACCGAAAAATGAAACAATGCGCACACGCGCAGTTCTTTAAATGATAGTGGTCTGCAACACCTCGCGTCAACATGTCTTGGGGGCCAATGGTGCATGGATATCTAGATCAAAGTGTGACTGTCCCCCCCCCAACCGAATTACGTGTGCGTTCTCTGTCTCTCTCTGGCCGATTGCTTGTCTCGCCGAAGCGGCGTCCGCTCCAATCAGTGCGGGCGCGCTTTAAATCAGCAGGTGGAGGCCGCGCCGAGAACCCTTTGAAGTGCTCGTGCGAGACATGAAAAGCGCCATCGAACCTCCCAACGTATGCAACCTATGGTAATATTTCTGCAATGGGGTAGGAGGTGAGGCGGTGGTGGTCGGGGGGGCGGGGTGGAGGTCAGAATTGTCCGCTAAGCAGATGGTCGAAATTTGTTTTGAATATATCAACTTTCTTGCGAGTTCGTCCGTGGGATTTGTAGCGCGCGCCGGCTTAAAGTGCGCGGATGAGGAACCGCGCAGGTAATTTAACGAGAATCAATCGCGCGGTGTTGCTCTTAAATCCCATTAAAACCGTGCTACATCGGAGGATCGTGAAGCAGCGACGGCTGAGAGAGGTCTTCTTCATCCAGGAGTGGATTGATTGTGGCTAATATTAATGATGATGGGGTTGTCAAAGCAATTGCCGAAATGAATTGTATCTTAAAGCCATGCATTTGCACGTACACATAGCGATTAAAATAATGTTCACGAATCAAAGCTCGATTTTACACTGCGCCATGCTCACAAGGCTACAGAAACTAAAGCAATAAAACAAAATTGCGGTGGTTGTGTGGGGCTGTGGTTTGAGACCGTGCTTGTTATGAACCTCAACACCTGAGTTCAGCTACCGGACGTGGCAAATGGCAGTGGTGCGCGTGATGTCTGAACCTTCATCAACCGCCACTTGTCAGCACGGTGAAGCATGGAGGAACGACCGCTCTGACCAACGCGGTGTGGGAAAGCCTTCATCCTTCATCGCTGTTTCATTCTTCATCTTGCAGTGAATTGGCAAAGGGCTGTAAATCATTGTTACTATTAATGGAATTCCAACAATAGATAATCAACTTTAACTCTAATTCCACCTTCATGAATCATTATAAATACGTTATTATTCAACTAACATTCCATGCGTTTTAGATAGACAATCTATTTGATCCACTGATTGAGTGATGGATGTTAATTTCTGGTTGTTAACCATCACATCGCACACCGCTTTGACGGAAATAACATTGAGAATTATTTCTTACTCATTTCAACAAAACATGTGCTTCCCGTAAAATAACTCTTAGTCTCTGTGCCTATTGGCCTCCCAGACTTATGTGCAGATACGGAACAGAAACTGATTTATTTCATGTATTATCCAACATGCTTTCCAACAGATGAGTTATGATACAACTATATTTCACGTGATAGCAATGACAAACAAAAGGTCTCAGAACAGAGACACGAGGAAGCGGAAGGGTGGAAATCAGGGCTTCATTTCAGCCGGGTCTACAGTATATGGGTCAGTGACCCCGAAATTATTTCCATTCTCGGCACACCACGTCCAGTATATATGTCACTACTCCTGTCCACCAGTGACCTGTAAAGTTGTGAATGACAAATTAAGCCTTCTCTCTCTCTCTCTTTTATTTTTAAAGGGGGGAATCTAGCTTCGCACCAAGACTGCTACTGCTGTTGCTCATGATGTAATTCCAAACGGAGCCCTTTAAAATGCAAGCACACACATGGGAACAGAGATGTTATTCTAAGTGGGAGGGTGGGAACGGGCAGATTAATGGTGGTGAGACATGTTTACTCTGGCCTGGCAAGCAGGCCTTATGCAAACAGCACGTCATTAGTCTTAATTCAGTCCACATCGTCCCAGAAAAAGGCACAGATAACAAGAGACATCTAATTGTGGGGTGAGGTACAATCAGTCGGGCTAATAGAAGTGTCCAGAAGCGTTCATGTTCTCCAATAAATGCGATTTTGTTGTTGTTGTTGTTGCTCTCCGTTAAGTAGAAAAGAGCAAAGTGGCAAGATGTCAAGTCAAGAGCTCCCATTGACTAATGAGGCAACTGACTTTTGATATTCATCTAAAATCGATCAAATTTCCGCCATACGTGACACGTGGGCAACACGCCCGAGAAACCATCCATCAGGGAGATGGAGCGATGACATCACAGATGGAGCGATGACATCACGAAATGAAGCGATGACATCACGGAGATGGAGCGATGACATCACGAGATGGAGCGATGACATCACGAGATGGAACGATGACATCACGGAGATGGAGCAATGACATCACGGAGATAGAGCGATGACATCACGGAGATGGAGCGATGACATCACGGAAATAGAGCGATGACATCACGAGATAGATCGATGACATCACGAGATGGAGCGACGACATCACGGAGATGGGGTGATGACATCACAGAGATGGAGCGATGACATCATGGAGATGGAGCAATGACATCACGGAGATGGAGCGATGACATCACGGAGATGGAGCGATGACATCACGAGATAGATCGATGACATCACGAGATGGAGCGACGACATCACGGAGATGGGGCGATGACATCACAGGGATGGAGCGATGACATCACGGAGATGGAGCGATGACATTACAGATGGAGCAATGACATCACGGAGATGGAGCGATGACATCACGAGATGGAGCGATGACATCACGAGATGGAGCGATGACATCACGGAGATGGAGCGATGACATCACGTAGATGGAGCGATGACAACACGAGATGGAGCGATGACATCACAGAGATGAAGCGATGGCATCAGATCGTGTGCAGGGACATGATGGATTGTCGCATTGTGGGATGGTGAGGGATGGCGAAAAGTTTGGGCCTTGAGTCCCTCGCCTGCTTAAAAATTAAATTTACTTGAAACTCGACGCTTCACCTGTTGGTGGATTGAAAATGGTTATGATGGTAAATTGAATTAATTCTTATGTCAGTAAGAAATTGGACTGAAATTCGCCTTTTTTATAGAATACAAAATAAGATTGAAACTCCACACAGTGGTAGACTGATCATGGTTACAATGATGGTAAATTGAATTAGTTCTTCTGTCAGTAAGAAATTGGACTGAAATTTGCCCTTTTTTAAAATGTAATACTAAATAAGCTTGAAATTCCATACAGTGGTGGACTGATCATGGTTACAATGATGGCAAATTGAATGCCGTGCTTCTGTCAGTAAGACATTGGACTGAGATTGGCCATTTCCACGACATTCGCGATCTCTGTTTTCCCGCACGTACGGATTAACAACTCTGCTCAATGTGTGCGCGCGCGTGTTTTTGAAGTTAACGCAGGTTATCCCTTTGTTATTTTTTTTTATCAGAAAAAAATTCGCACCATTAATTGGGACGCGTTCTCTGTCTATGTTTGGTCGCGTTTAAGCGCCCATAAAACAACGCCAACTGTTTCAGGGTTAAGATTTCCGTACAGGCCGGGGAGGGCAGGAGGGGGGCATTTGCAAAATAAAAATAAAACTATCCCGCAGTTTTCTGCAAAGCAAAACAAAACAGACCGACAACATTGTCATCTTAAACAGCAGCGAGGGGGTGATGGGGGCGGGTGATTATTCGCACACCGCGCTTCTAAAAACCCGGCGACCCGAGTCTTGAGTGCGATGCCTGGCCACGGCTGATTGTGGCGAGCGATATCTGAATTGCCTGCATTGACCATAGTGGTGAAGTCCCACCTGATGACGGAGACTTGTGTTGCCTCCGAAACGTCGTGATCTTTATTTTATTTTATTTTTATTAATTTTGATGTTTTACCTACGTGACTTTACCGAAAAAACCTAAGAATAATGGTGAAGTATGGTCAAACACCCCACCCCCCCCTGCCCACCGTGACCAACGTGACCTGCATTCAGCATTGGGTTGATAGGGCGGTGGATTCGGATATTTTAAATCGACCCTAAACAGCCGAAACATGGCATTAGAACTCTCCACCAGCACTTTGCTGCGTAGAACATTAGGATAGGTAAATGTGATGGATTTACAACCACACCCATTGTGTGGATGATGCCGTTTAATATAACATGTCATCTACCCTTTTTTTATTGAAATACAACACCAGACGAGCAGATCAGTGAGATTATTTTCAAAGTCTACGATAACTTATGTTACGGGAGTATAGATTTAATTAGCTTCCAGCTATGAAGTTTGTGCCAAGGCACAGCTTATGAAGCAGCGCACACTTAATAAATGTATATTTCATATGATATATGACCTTATAACTGCTTTTTTGTACACTCGCGTGCCCTGTATTCCATATTCCGGACCCGAGGCAAAACGAAGTGATGTGATATTTTATGCTCTTTCTCCTCGTGATCCGTGGATCATATTTGGCATTAAAGAATAAACAACTGAACTTTGAAGATATTGATATGATGTTATTTTGAAATGAATAAAGGTTGCGTCTCATATGAATATAGGCATTGTGTGTTGCATTGCACTCATCGGACAGATGCCTTGATGTCTCAAAAGGTACACGATAGCGTGATCATACGCTCGGGCAATCAGAACTACCAACCAGGGGACAATCCATTGAAAATAAGTTTGAAGGTAATTTAGGTTCATATGCCCAACACAAATACTGCTTGCAGAATGAGATAAGTCAACAAAAATCCTGTAAACATTGCGTGACGAAATGATTCCTGTACAAATGACTCATTGTAATTTACACGGATCGCGTGGCTCAGAGAGAAAGAGAGAGAGTGTGTATGGAAGTGAGGGACGTCATATTGAACGTTAATAAAAGTAAGTAGGCTTTGAATTTCGACTTAAAGCTTTCGTGACTGCAGGGATTAATCTTCTTGGTTCTTTCGGTAAAGTCACGTAGAAGGGAAATAATAAAATAATAAAAAACAAGACGCTGTCTTTCCGACAGACCTGTTCTTCACCTGAGGACGGCTGCTTGCGTTGTGGCCGAAACGTCGTGAGAATTGTATTTTATTATGTATTATTTTTATTATTTTATTATTTCCCTTCTACGTGACTTTACCGAAAGAACCAAGAAGATAAGCAGGCTTTGACACCACATTCCGCTCGAAGGGATGACGGCCAGTGGTTGAGACGAAACGATGACAGTCAAAGGAAGGAATACCCCTCGTGAGGACTTCCACCGAAGAGATGGAGCAACGGGATCGGGTCGTGTTCAAGAAGCCACGTAGATTGTTGCATCGTGGGGCCACTTACTTTTCTTTTCATTTCACGTCCGTATTTGAGCACCAGGAATTGTGGAGTTGGAGCTCGCCGAATTCTCTCACCGCTGGTTTGAACCATGAACCCTGGAGTCAAATCGCCCTTCGTGTGACCATTAAGGAATGGTGACCGTTTCGGAGGCCTTCATCCAGCAGTGGATAGAATGTGACTGACGATGATGATCAGTGACTACAGCATATATTCATATATATATATTTAAATTCATAACAAGTGAATCCTTTCATTAAAATGATTCACGCAAATTTACACTCGCACAAATCAAAGATTATCCACGTGGCATTTAACAGAACGTTGGGGCAAGTGCTCTTAGCGCGAACATATTAAGGCCAGCACGGCATACAAGAGAATGGGGGGGGGGGGGGTTGCCAAATATAACGCCCGACCGCCTTTGTCTCCCATTGCCAATGTTTACACACCTCGGCAGGCTCTCATTTACAGCCGAGTCGACCGGTGGGGAGGGGGGGAGGGTAGACGCAGGACAGCTCCAGATAACCTTCACAGGTTGTTGGCCGCGAGCGTGAATTGAACGAGCCTCGTCGTTGTCGTCGTAGTCGCGTGCGGAGAGCAGTGGCGCGCCACCAACCGCAAGTGAAACTCCGAGAAGCGAACGCAAGATCTGTGCTTCGCCTCTGTGCGACTGCCATCTACAACGCCGTCGCTAAGCCACCACCGACGGTCGATCTCATCGTGAGAACGCCCGAAAGCGATCGTCTCACTGCGGCTCCACGGCTTCGGGTTCCGATTTGGTTCTTTGCCATCAAATGAATCGCTTTCTGCTCCGCCAAGTGACCGAGGAACAAAGTGCCGCTTCGACTGTGTCCTTTTGGTCAAAACGCTTGGCACTTGGGCACCACGAAGCGACGGTGCCTACGGGTTGCTCTGCGGACGACGCGTCAGATGAAAAGGAGCGTCAGATGCGATCCTTTCTCCTGCCGGGAAATGACACCGCCCTAAATCGATGCACTTATATTATTGGCCGTGTTTTTCGGATTATAAGATGGTCGGGAAAGGAAGACGCGCCCCAAACTCGTGCCCGCTGTCAATCGAGTTGTAGAATTCTCGTCACGCACACATACACACACACTTGCTGGGTTATATTTCGATTTAAAGCTTTCGTGACTGTAGGGATTCATCTTCTTGGTTCTTTCGGTAAAGTCACGTAGAAGGGAAGTAATCAAATAATAAAATAAAACATTTTATTATGTTTTATTTTTATTATTGTATTGCTGGGTTATCTAAGATGCAGCCCCAACCTTTGAAATGTACAAATAAAAGTTCGCCGTATGGTCCGGATAGTGTCGTAATAGGTGACGTTTTGGTTCAATGGATGACCTCGCTGCTGTGAAGATGGACCATCATTCGAAACGTTTCCTATTGTATATGTGTTCCTCTGTGGGGTAGAGTTCTTGACGATTTTGATGAGTTCTTGTTGTGCGTGCTTGTGCACAACTGCCAACGCGGTATCGCAAATGTGTTGTTGTTGTTGTTGCTCTTTAACCCATGGAAATGGATCACTCCCTTGCCGTATGGAAGTGTCTCCAAGTGGCACCAATGAATGACCAGCTGCCCGGAAGATCACTAATTGCGTCCCCCCCCCCCCCATTCTCTCCCCTGTGATTGCACTGCAGTGCCGTGAGACGGATAGTTTTAAACTACATATAAGAGTCACCGAAAAAAACACACGCACCAAAAAAAGGTTGATTTACAAATATATATTGAGATAGTGGATTTTATTTGATGTTACTTGGAAGAGTAAAGTATGGCACATTTATACGTCGGTCTTTATATTTTGTAATTCCAAAAGAACAAAAAGCACAAAAGAGTATAAAAAGCTGGTTTTTAAATCCTCAAATTATTGAAGAAACATCACAGAATTTCTGACTTTTTGCTGCTCTGACATGAACTAGAAAAGTGTAATTCTTTTTTTCATAATTCAGCAAAAACCCATTTGATTGAACTTTAAAATGGTTCTCTCCATGCATTACTTTTGCCATTAAAGTCAATCACGATGGATTTAAAATATGTATAATTTTCTTAAAGAACCAAGCAGTTCCAGTTAATATATCGGCACAAGGGGAATTAACTGCGTGTGTATCATTTCTCAGATCCGCTAATGGATTAAAATTACGTATCTGTCTTAAATCACAGGAAACAAAGGCCCCTTTATTTGAATACTGCACATTGTAACTGTATTAAATAAATATTGATAACACTTTTAAAGAGGAAGTAAAATTGTGCGTTTGTAATTAATGTACTCACTCAGTATTGCATAAATATACTTTATATATACGTAGATGCAAACACAAAAATACACAATAAGGGCTTAATTTCTCACTCGACATTTTCTGGAATGTTGCTAGGCTGTCTTCAAGTCGGGATTATTGGCGTAAGGCACTACCACTACGAGAGTACAAGGTAATAATGCTTTATTATTGTACTATATATTCCTATAATTTTACGAACAGGTTAATAATAAAATAACATGACAATAAAATAAAGCAAAATGAATGCTGAGGGGCAAATGCAGCATTCCGGACTATTTCGGCTAAAATTAAGCACTGACTATAGTCAACAAACGCATTGATTGCATTATTACATATCACATATCCATCTAAATTAAGACGAGTGTTGTGTATTTGAGAAACATGCCACTACTGTAGACCTGGTGGATTAGCACGTGCAAAGAAACATCGAATGGTTTCAAAGCTCTACTGCCACCCTCAGGACGCGACGGGGCCGATGCAACAACAAAAATTGATGGCATGATGGGCACTGCCGATTTCTTATGCACCACCGTTTGGCCTTTAACGAGTTAAAGGAGAGCCTCTGGAATGACAAGCAGATCTAAGAGATGGGCCCTATTATTTCCTGGTGTCTCACTGATGGCCATGTGGGAAGTGTGACAAATTTCTCATTATCAGATTACCTTGGAAGCCCTTGTCATTTCATTTTGCCTTTTCAAGAAATTACCATTTCTCACCGTTAACTAACTGATGTCTATGTTTTTCCCCCCCCAACCGCTTTTAGTTTGCACTGTAATCTTCAGATAAGGTAAATTGTTCTCAAATTGTGCAAGTTCAAATGGCAAATGCAACCGCGTGTCAATTTTTTGCGGAGGGTTTTTTCTTCTTCTTCCAGTCCGTTAATTTGACATGCGCATACACACAGATGGTATTCATGTAAATGTATATACACACACTTATATATAAAGAGAGTAGGTTATGTATAATTTGGTAGATTGGAGCAACGCTGCAGTGGCTCGCACACTCTGCTATGAGGCCAATGAGCTATAACTTGAGATTATCATTATTAATGATCATTTATCACACCACTTTGTCAATCCACTGCTGAATGAAGGCCTGTCCACACTGCCCGGTCACGATGGTTATTTGACCATACTTCACCACGCTGGTGAATGCGGGTTGGTGAAGGGATGGGGGGCATGACTGGTTGCTACTGATGTTAGCCATCGCTGGCAATTAAACGCAGGTAAAACATTTTTAGATTTAAAAGCTTTCGTGACTGCAGGGATTCATCTTCTTGGTTTTTTCGGGAAAGTCACGTAGAAGGGAAATAATAAAATAATAAAAATAAAACATAATAAAATACAATTCTCACGACGTTTCGGCCACAACGCAAGCAGCCGTCTTCAGACGCTGTCTTTCCGACAGACCTGTTCTTCACCTGAAGACGGCTGTCGCTCTCTCCTCTGGAGAGAGCGAGAGCTCCTTCTCGAGAGGGTCGTTTGGTTTGCTCTTTAATACTGACTCGACATCTCGGTAGAGGTGAAAGAACCCACACTCTACCCAACCATAACCGGCCAATCGGCTAACTGTGGTACACCAATTTATACTAGATTTGAAGCTTTCGTGACTGCAAGGATTCATATTCTTAGGTTTTTTCGGTAAAGTCACGTAGGTAAAAATGTTTAATTAATAAAAGTAAAATAAAAAATAAAATAAAAATCACGACGTTTCGGAGGCAACACAAGCCTCCGTCTTCAGGTGGAACCGTCACAGCACGATAGCTGTATCGGTAAAGTCACCTACGTAACTTTACCGAAAAAAACCTAAAAATAACACCAATTTATACTCTGGAGGGCTCTGACATGGGGGGCGGGCGAGATTTTTTATTTGAAGCTTTCGTTACTGCAGGAATCCATACTGTTTGGTTCTTTCGTAAAGTATAAAATAAAATAAATCACGACGTTTCGGGACGCTTGCGTTGCGCCCGAAACGTCGTGATTTATTTAATTCTATACCTACGTGACTTTACCGAAAGAACCAATGGGTATGTTTCAAGTTTCTTTGCCGGGAGATGGAACCGGCGACCTCTGGATTGCAAGTCCGGCGCGGTAGCCATTACACCAGAGCAGCAAATGCGAGTCAATTGGGTCAAAAAGATGGATGAATGGATAATGATGAAATAATTTCACACCGTACGTAGCCAATCGTGCCAATCGGAGGTGCGGGCGAAGGACAACAAACTAACACGCAAAAAAAGCAGTTCTAAAGAAATACGTTTTCAATCTAGATGATTTAAAAGTGCATAGCTCCATTTGGTCGACTTCCTAATATTGGAAGGAAGAGCGTTCCAGACGGCCGCAGAAGCGCATCTTGAAAGCGCGCGACGCGGCGACCAGCACGGGGGCGGAGAGAGCGGCGGGCGCGAAGGAGACATGCGGGACACAGGCGGCTGCGTGACCAAATCCTCATAATGTGTGCGCGACCACTGCCTCCTGCTTACCCTGGGGGAGGGCGCAGGCCAGGCAAGCATTGAGGTCATCAGTCATCACGAGCAATGCATTTCGCAGAGAAGATTTGCGCTCTTTATGTTCGAGCTCATAGAAGGGGTTAATCCGTGATCGTCAGATTATAAGTCATAGACTAAACTACAATTTTAGGAGGTGTCAAATGATGTTAAAACTTGAAATTGGATCATGGCAGACCATTTTTTTGTGGGATAAAAAATGTTCACTGTCACGTTAAATAACACAGTGTGTGGGATTTAAACCGGAAAACTATATTCTGGGGAAATAAAAACAACCAAACCATGATATGTGTTTGTGCAATATGCCTATAATAATCAATAAAATCATATTACAAGTAAATCATATTATACAACCTTTTGTTACGGCACTGTGGATGAAGGCACTTTCATGCCGTATTTGTCATGGGAGTTGCTTGACCATGCAACACAATTCTGGTTGAAGGATATCACTTGCCACTGATGTAAACCAAGGCTGGGAATCAGACCGAGGTTGCCAGGCTCATATCGCAGTGTGTTAACCAAAGCAGTGGACATGTGGGTGAAGGTACATTGCATGACAATTACATTCTGGAATGTCTTCACGGCATTCATCACGGCATTCCTGAAGGCTAATTGGAACATGGTGTACTAACCATCGAAAATCACATCACATGACGCGTGTATGACGGTGGATTTGAATTTTTTTTTAAACATTACAACCTTATTATCAGCTCAAAAGGTGACATTACCTGTCTTTTACACAAGACAGGCGATTAAATGAGAGCAGCCTTTACATTATGATAGAAGAGCCAAACTCTGATGGTAAATTATCAAGACAATATTTTCCGCCTCTTAACCTTTCAAAAATAGTTTACTGCTAAACCCTTTTGCAATGGTTGGGGACTATGTGTCTGCCCTTGAGAAAATTGTAAACTGCCCAGAGCTTATAGATTATGGCCTCTTGTGTCAAGCCGTAATGGCTGTTTTATGGTACTTAAATAAATTCTAAATTCCGTCCAAACTATTCGCTTGAAGCAAGCCAAGATGCCATAACTGACATGCTGAGACAGGGCATTTTTGAAAAATCTGACAACACCTGTGACAATTCTATTCGCATGACTGAGCACGTTTCGTAAAATAATGTCTGCAAAATTACGAATAAACTGATTTTCATTCAAGCGTCTAAATAGCGGAGCATCTCAAATCACCATACAGGGAAACTACATACACAGTAGTTATGGAACCATGCGTAGATACATCGATTAACATCGATTCTTAAGCCGACGATACAAGCATCGCACAGAGGATTGCCATCTATTCTATAGACAAAACCCGGACATATTTCGCAGTCAGCCGAGGTCTTTCGAAACTGTGGAGTACACAAAACCGGTCCCACATCTCGCTACCATTCAATTATTGGCACTCGAACACAAATGCCAGTTCACGGACTGTCCAGATCGGGTGGTGTTTTGTTAAACTTTACGCTATTGACCCGGGCAGGTGGCAACACGAAATACACTTCACGTGATAATTGGTTCTTTACCCTTCTATCTGGCAACAAAACTGACACCTTTTTGCAAGGAGTCATGTTTGCATAGACCGCAATACCTGCAGTCATAATACAAACAAAAGAACATAACTCTGATAATGTGCACTGTCCTTGAAGTTGATTGGTCCACACCCGAGACAGCTTTCCTTCGAGCCTAGTCTCATATGGGTTGGACCAGATGACGCCAAAAGGCGCACTGGTCCAACCCATATGAGACTAGGCTCGAAGAAAAGCTGTCTCGGGTGTGGACCAATCAACTTCAAGGACAGTGCACATTATCAGAGTTATGTTCTTTTGTTTGTATTATGACTGCAGGTATTGCGGTCTATGCAAACATGACTCCTTGCAAAAAGGTGTCAGTTTTGTTGCCAGATAGAAGGGTAAAGAACCAATTATCATATTTTTACTGGCAAATGAGGTCCCCATAGTGTAGACACTTCACGTGCGTAAGATTTTATGTTTTTCGAGCGTATATATTCTCTGTAAATGTCACCCCAGCAGCCACTTGAGGCACGGCCATTCCCCTCCGCGTGATAAGAATGGGAGATTCAGTCCAGTGACGTCAACACCGCACACCTTGCGCACTCAATCACACAGCATTATACATCCTGTCACCGAATTATCTTTGCAGTAACCTCAGTTATATGACTCCCACGAGGTCACCACTCATTGCCACGCATAATGCAACTTAACCTTCCATTCCCTTTAGTTCTTTCGGTAAAGAGAAATGGATCATTGCAGTCACGAAAACTTCAGATCTACATTTAACCTTACATGTCCGCAGTCGTTGCTGTGCAGCGAAACCATTATATTCCCCATGTACACAATCACACGGCTATTACCAACGCAGTTTCGACCCTATGCGCGTCTACCAAGTGCCTTTAATTCGTGTCGGGCCTTCTCTACTTGGGGGATCAACTCCAGTCTTCGAGCTGTGGGAGACCCAAGGCTGACTTCGTGTCACCATCTGCTCCCATCAGTCCCCACGAGACGCCGCTTTGCCTCTGATCTCCGTGCGTGCGAGGTTCCGCTGTCCTCAACGACGCAAAAGCTGTACAGGAAATTAAAGGAGGCTGGCAAAAAAAACGCACCGCACTATCAGCTCCCGTGTAAACAGACACAGCAATCAGCGACTTCTAAACAACTGAGGGGAGTTTAAATTTCGATTGAAAGCTATCGTGACTGCAGGGATTCATCTTCTTGGTTCTTTCGGTAAAGTCACGTAGAAGGGAAATAATAAAATAAAAAAAATAAAAAAAATTTATTATGCTTAATTTTTATTATTTTATTATAATAATAATTTTCTTATGTTTTATTCTTATTATTTTATTATTTCCCTTCTACGTGACTTTACCGAAAGAACCAAGAAACTGAGAGGAGATCTGCAGTTACGTCTTCGGATGTAAGTGCACTTGCTCATTGTCGACTCGTTGGTGCCGATTCCACAGTTCCGCTCGCAGCGACTGCTGCTGATGACGATGGTGCTGCTCGCTCCCCTATTGCCCCACTGAAGTTGGATGGGGATGGCGTGAATCATACCGAACACTCATCTTTAGGGTGGAGTTCCATGCTGACTGTTGATGTTGTGTTCCCTTCAAATCACGGTTGCTGAGCGCAGGACAAAAGACCAAAACCAACCAGCAACAGACAGCACAGCTGAAAGCGTTATAGATAAGACTTAATACGGTTTTGTGTTTATTTAGCAAAGGTTATACGAGCGTTGGAAATGAGACGATGGAAGGAAATTCGAAAGTCGAGCAGGGCTAGGGAAGAAGCATAGAGAGAGAAGTGTTTTGGCCTGCATTGCGGTGCTTCAACGCAGTACGGATGAGACAGATAGACCGTGTTCTCAACATGGGTGGAGGAATCATTGAGTGAAGTTCATGGCAAATCCTGTTGTTCTGAACAGACTTGACACGTACAGCCGCTTCAGTCAAGGGGGTGCACTTCAGCGGGAACATTACTTGGATTAAAACCAGCTTTGCGAAGCAGTCTCTGATCCTAAATCGGAGGTATTTTTGCTTCGGGTATCCGGGCACATTGCAGGTGGGTTTCCTCCACAACACCCGACCAGGTGTTTCTGTGGCCAGCGTCCCATCGCTAGCTGTCATCTTACCTAAGGAGTGAAACTACATGATAATTGCAGTCCTCGCGAGGATAATTCTTTGGCTAACCAATCAACCTGCCACCTTACCTCAATTTACGAGTCTCACTTAGCCTGCCTAACTGCTTCTATTGCCAGCGGTTGCCTCGCTCCAGTATCTGCCACACATGGAAGCGAGGCACCACAAGAGTGATTGGCAGAAAATTATAACTTGTGCACCACAGTTCATAAATCCCACTGACTTTTATTTACTTTGCGATGTGCAAAGAGGAAACAATTTTCTTTTTGAGTAAAAAAGAAGCGAGTACAGTGGCCTGGTATAAATTGCAAGGACGACGAGTGATTGCATCTGTAGTACATTTGTTCCGGGTGTCATTGCTAATGTGACATTTGAAAGTAATGTTTTGCTGTACACACTGTATGATAATTAAATACAATTATTCTACAGCGCTTTGCAAATTAACTGTTGGGACGAAGGCCTCCCCATGCTGCGTCGATCGTGGAGAAGTGCTGACCATACTTCACCACACTGCACAGTGTAGGTTTGTTAAGGGAATGGGGTGCCCGGGACCAGTTCAAAATCACGTGCCACTTATGTTAGCCATGGTTGGGAATCGAACTTGAATTACTATAGTGCAGTGCATGTACCATCGCAATATTGCCCCACCATTCTATACTATATCTCTAAGTCATGCTTGTAGAACATTCCATTTGGAAATGATGTAACAATAATTGTCTCGTGAAAAGCACCATAAACCAATGGATAATATGCTGACGAATAAAACCAACTTTTTTAACGGAATGTGTTGTTGCTTTTGCAAATTTTGAACAAAAAACTGCACAGACCTGGGCAATAGACTCGTATTAGTATTTGTAAATGTTTGTTTTAGTTTTGAGGAAACATGGAATGTGTTCTCAGATGGAACAATCAACAGGTGGACATTACCGGGCACTGCAAATAAGGAGCTTATCGGCTCCATTTTAAAAGCCCCTGCTTTGTTAGACAATCAAAACATTGCGTGACATAAAATAATTATGGTGTTTATCCTTCTCTTACATTACCCAGTAGTTTTGTAGTCAACATTGCTCTACAAGGAATTGCTGGACTTACTTGAGTTATCCCTGAGGCTGTTCTAGCCCCAGCTTGCTCTAAGTGTCAAGCGAGTTCCTCAGTCTGCTTGTAAACAAGCCATAAGTCCTAATTTATGTCCTACCTCTAATTGTAGCATTAAAATAACCAATCCATCTTGTGTGTTGGAATTGCAGTGCTTATCATCATCATCAGCCATGACCAATTCACTGCTGAATGAAGGCCTCCCCAAGTCATCATCATCTCTCACAGTTCTGTGATGCAAGAATCTACCCGGCACCTGCAACCGAGCTGATTTAATCTCCTTGGTGGATGTGCTCCTGGATGCGTTCCATTCCTTGGCTGTCACTCGAGTGATGTGTCCTGCCCAAGCTCACTTACTTTCCTTACCAGTCTGAATGTTGTGTTTCACCTGCGCATTTTTTCTAATGCATGCGTTACTATTTCTACTCGCCAGGTGGCTCTGGTATCGTGGCTCGCAATCAGAAGGTTATGAGTTCATATCCTGGTTGGCGATTTACTCAGCCCATCATCCCTCTGAGGTCGGTACAATGACTACCACTTTGTGGGAAAGTCAACAATGGTTGGCCTTTGAATAAATTGTCCCCAACATAACAATGTGGCATTTCCACAACTAGCCCAAGGCTGTAACTGGCAATGAACACTACCTCAATGCTTAAATGAGCAATAAATCCATTTTACTTTTAGAATATAATTGAAAGCATAACTTGCAATCACACTTATGAAAGTTAAAAGTGTGCTACAAAAATGACGGCAATGCGTGAGTTTCCTTGTACCACCGAGAAATAACAACAACTTTGGTAAAAACAATCTGTGCAAGGTCATTCTTAATTATCTTCACTCTCAATTTTATGTTGTTATTTAATATGCAAACTTGCAAACAGGTTCAGGATCTGGTCGACGTATTTGAGCAGTTTTAGTCCACCGAGAAAGACATGATATCAGTAGCCTCTGATGCACAAATAAAACAAACTTTATGAAACCTGTCAATGACACAGTATGGATAGGCTTTCATCCAGCTGTGGATTGACAGTGGATTACAAATGAAAATAATAATTTCGCTAAACCATTCCCGTAAAATGAGGTTAAAACAATATATTTTTTAAACCTTGTCAGTCAGTTTCTTTTACTTAACCAAAAGATGAAATATTTTCATTGAGACACATGAACAATTGTCTCTTTTGCAAGGGCGATCTTAGTTACATCAAGCCATCTGCAATTTTAAATGCACAAAAATATTTGAATATATTTTAACTGTATCAAATCTAGACTAAATTTAAAAATGATTAAATTACAAACAAACAAATTTGACGAAGTAATGAAATTAAATTGGCATTTGTGTCGTTGATAAAACCCACCTCAAGTGCTTATATTTAAATCGTGTTTGAGTCAAGGGGATATTCCTAAAACTTCTAATTTAATTTAATCAGGGCTACTGACATTAACTTTCATGCCATGTGATGCTGGCATAAACAACCACGATGAGTGAAATACTGTAAATTGTAAGCCTAGTCTGTAGCGACATCGTGTGGACAAATGATAGTATTTTCTCTCTACGTGACTTTACCAAAATAACCAAAGAGTAATTCCTGCAGTCACGAAAGCTTCAAATCAAGTTTGAACCACCTCTACGGGGAGGATTTCCACACTCATACTTAACTTCAAATTTAGCAATCTTTGGAAGAACGTAATCAACCAGGTAAAGTGTTAACTGTTGTGTTAGCCGACTCTCTGTGGTGCATTGTATTACATTTCTAAGTTTACTAGGTTTGTTTTCTCAAACTTCCAATTTATCTCCCCCTGCCGCTCTCATTGACATGCTAATTTCTCTGCCCCCCCCCCTCTCTCAATATATAATACCTCGTCACAGAGGCGTTGTTTCTTCTTTGTGTTTCTGTGTCTCTCGCTCTCTGTGTCTCTCCTCTATGTGTCTCTCTCTCTCTGTGTGTTTGTCTCTCTGTGTGTCTCTCTCTCTCTCTGTGTTTGTCTCTCTCTGTGTCTCTTTCTGTGTATGTGTCTCTCTCCGAGCTTGCATTCACACATGATGACGGTTGCTTGTGTTGCAATCGAAACGTCGTATTCTATTATTTCTTTTCTTTTCTTTCTACGTGAATTTACCGAAATAACCAAAGAGTAAACGATAGTATGTGAAGTACTTTACTAAATCGAAGTTTGTTTCTTATCAACACCCAAGTTGTAGAGTTAGAGTTGATTTAATGACCTTTTATTTATTGAATTACTGTTCGATTCATCACTAAATCTCACAGGAATGTGTGTAGGATTACAAAATTCCTATGTAAGATTCCTATGTCGGAGTTACATATACATTCCTACACATGTAAAAAACAATTACAACTCCGTGCCAATATTCAGACAACACACAGCCATGTGTGAAGAGCAAAAGCATCATATAAAAACCATCGGCATTTCATGAAGAACTTCATTGCGAACCTATTGTCTTGAATCACCATCAAAATACATTTGAGCAGATGTGACCGACAGACGGCAGCAGTGAAGGACAACCGTGGTCTCGTTTAACCTTCATTAGAACTCATCAGCAACGATTATTAACCACAATGAACGCACTTCCTCAAGAAATGCTGAAATCTTTTTTGGGTGCTGTTGTATCTACGGTGCACAGAAGCTGTGTGCGTTTTGCTAATGTTTGTGTTGATTGAAGCATGGCTTTCTGGCACTCACTAATGTTAATGTTCTGGTGGATTTTTCAAGTAATTCACGTCTTTGATTTATGTAAACTAATAGGCCCCAATGTGGCAGTGGAAACTCCACGTGTCCGTATAGCAAAAACAACAATTTGCTTTAAAATACGGTTGAGGGCCATTGAGAAACATAACACAGAATAATAATGTCATTTACAAGTGAAACGTGATGGACTTAATGAGTATTTCAGAAAATACAAATCGCTGCCCAGCAGAACACAGCGGTGACCACCGCCAAGCAAAACACAAATTCGTATTTCCCGCCATTTACGGGACCCAAAATACGCCGTCTGATTGGCTGCCAGCGCGCGACGTCACCACGCGACCTCGCAACCCGATTGGCCAGCGGAACGCTGTGGGCGTGGCATCAACTTGTCACGCCGACCATGAAACTCGGCCCCGAGCGCAGCGTCCGCCGGCCGCGTATAACTTCACCGAACGCGATCGTGACGTTTAAATTGCAATTAACATCGAAATGTTTTACGTGATAGTTTTTTCCGCCTTGTTCGGCATCGTCTTTACCTTCATGCTCGAAGTTTTCATCTATTACCGCCTGGGTTTAAAGCCGGTGCCGGCCAAGTCAGGTGTCGTAGGCCCGAGTGAGCCTACGGCCTCGCCTAGACCCGGTGGCGGGGAGGCGAGGGGGGTCCCCGGGGCGCAGGGGCAGGGGCAAGTCACCTCTTCCCCGGACGGTCTCGGTGCCGGCGGCGAGCCTCCGCCCGGAACGCCAGAGAGCTGCGACTTCTTGAACGTCCTCTTCCTCTTCTTGTTCCGCGAACTCAGGGACACGGGCACTGTGCGCAGGTGGCTCATCAAGAAGATTCGCGTGGAATTTGTGGAGGTACGCACGTGACGGGGAGCACCTAGCCTGGCACCGCCGCCGCGGGGACGTTTCCCCCGTCGCTGCCGGCTTCGGCTTGGCAGCGAATGTTTACCGATGTTCATGTTGTTGTCAATGTATTGAGATTGTCTTGGCGGATTTTTTTGTGTGTCTGGCCATCTACAGCGCCTTTTGTCAATCTCCTGCTGGATGAGGGACCTCCCCACATATCCATGCTGTACAGGTACTTGGGTTGATGAAGGCTTGAGAAATATACAGTTTGTGGGGGGATGGAAGTGCTGTACAACTGCGCTGCTTGCCACGTTGCCCCGGAGCCAGTAACAACGTGGTATATACATTACAAGTTAATTGGCGATTGGCTGCGTTGGTTGTAGTGCATAAGTAATAAATACAATAACACATCCGTCAATAACACTGCCTTAAAATAAATAATTTGAATAGACGTTTTGGGCGATGACCCTTCTTCTTGTACGGTGTCCTGCGAAGAAGTGCCATGGCCCAAAACGTCGCATTTCACTTAGCCAGGCACTATCCAGGCACAACCCTACCTAACTTTCAAGATGTGATTAGATTAGGCTCATTTGTGGTGCTTTGTCCATTGCCAAATTGTATTACATGGTCTATTTTAAGAAATCATTTGATGACCTCCTCAACCAGTGTTTGCCAGCAGCAGGTATTGCGAAAAACGAAAACATTCCTTTGTTAATCCATATCTGGATGAATGTCCCCAGCACCTGTCAGTCATGCGAATGTATATTTAGAAAGAATGTAAATACTGTATCTCAATACAGTATATTGTGTGTATCCTGCTGTTTGCATGAATGTACTTTGTAACATGCTAGTGAGTTTACAGAGCATCATACTAACATCTTTAGAACGTAGATGATAAAAAGGTAGATGTGCTTGTTTAACCCCACTAATACCCCATTAATCGGATGTTAAGGCAACATTTACGTTATACATCATTGTATTATGTCGGCTCTGCTTACTGTGGGAGCTGTTCCAGATGTTTTTATTTCCCATTGACAGTATATAATACAGTTAGAATGAACCACCTAATTTAAGGGTCACACATTTTTTTTCCACAGCTACTGCAGAGCAAGACAGTCGGCCGGCTGATTGAAGGGCTGAGTTTGCGCGATGTGTCACTCGGTGACACGTTGCCTGTCTTCAGCTCCGTGGTGATGCATGAACCAGACCCTGTACCTGAAAAAAATGTCCCTGAGCAATTGGATCTCGAGGTGAGAAGCCTTGTGCGTGTGTGGAAAACCTGGATCTGATTGCACGAAGCCACACATTCCTGGACCTGCATTATTCACTGCTTGTCTCCATTGCAATCAATAACTAATGCAGGGTTCTTCAACTGGCGGCCCATGGGCCAGAATGTTCTTGGTCGCCCGCCAAACTATGGCCAATGAGGAGATCTGGTGTGCTAGCAACATAAAGAGATACATATTAGTGACATGAAAGGGAGCGAGAACAAAAACAAATAGATGGAATATGTGGACGATAGATAAAGGTTCGTGAGATTAAAGTGAGGTAATCAAGGGAGAGATAAGAGACCTGGAAATTAGACATAAGTGGTCGCATATTTGATCGTTATGTCATTAACATTTTATTTCATTACGTTTCAGGTTGATGTGGAATACAGCGGGGGATTTCACCTGGCGGTGGATGTCGACCTGGTGTTCGGCAAGTCCGCGTACCTGTTTGTGCGTGTGGCGCGTGTGGCTGGCCGCGTGCGCCTCCGCTTCAGCCACCTGCCCTTCACGCACTGGTCCTTCGCCTTTATCCGCGAGCCCGAGCTTGAATTCGATGTCGAGTCACGGCTGGAGGGGCGGCCGCTGCCCCAGCTGACGGCCATAATCGAAAGGCAGCTGCGCAGTGCCATCTGCCGCAAGCACACGCTGCCCAACTACAAAGTCAGGTGGCTTCTGCAACTGTCCTCGCGTTCCCATTCATTAGATATGGCCACTGGCCGAGCATGGTTGGTGTTGGTCCTGATACAAGGAATGGAACGGGCCACAATCCGGTCCATTTTTACCCTCTTCATATCCTGGCGCTGGACCTCTCGGGTTGAGGGGCCCTGGTGCAGTTGCTTTGCCCACACACTTACTAGCTACTCCAGTGGGTGTTAAAATGAATTAATCAATTGATTAAAATGAATGAAAGTAGAGGCATCTGCGCACATTGTGTGAATGATTTCGTATGTGTAAGAATTTTCATGTGTTACTCTTTGGTTCTTTCGGTAAAGTCACGTATAAAGATAAAATAATAAATTTAATAATTGCATACTATCTTAATACGTGACTTTACCGAAAGAACCAAAGTGCTCTAGATTAAATGAGATCCACCCCAAGCTTGTGCTCGGTGTCAATTATGTTATACAAATCTGTTCTAAGGCTATATTGCTATAAGACACACCTACAACATTTCTTTGCAAATACAGTGGAATTAAGTGCTTCATATAATCCATAGGATACTTTGTTTTCGAAGTGTGATGGCTTGTTTGTATTGGGTTCATATAATGCCTGCTGGCACTAGGCACAGCTCTATTCAAAATATAAATAACTTTATTAATTGATCAAAATACAACCTAGAATTGTGGCAGTTGTTTAGATAAGAAGGGGCCAAATCATTCCGGTCAAATTAGGCATGTTAAGATACATGCATTCATATTCGCAGGCTACATTAATTCTACAAATGATATATTATACAAATACTAAAAAGTGATGTATTATTGTACGTTGAGGCTCATAGAGCAACTGTTAAAACAAGAAATAATACAGTACAAGCAAGATGGTAAAAACAAGACCAATAGATTATTTAGTAAAATTGCAATGTTACATTTGACAGTTAATTATATTGCTATAGGGGGGGGGGGGGTGAATCCTTGTAAGATAATATAGATTCTTAGATTTGTTGCCACTCCTTTATACATTGTGCTTATGTGTGTGTGTGTGTGTGTTTTGTACTGGTTTTCGAGTGCAGATCCAAGCCGTTCTTTCCTGTTCGAGTTGTTCCACGCGACATCGACCTGTGCATGCAGGACAGCAAGCTGAGCGAGGGTAGGCTGAAGGTGGCGCTTCTGGAATGCAGCAGGTGGGGCCCTTGCAAGCTTACAGTTATTGGCTTCATATTCATACAAAAATACAAAGGCAAATACCACATCATATTGCGTTTTCAGGCTGTTGGGGTAAATGCTGTTAGTCTTCTTATTGTGTATGGCTTACGTAGATGCAGAACAACAACTACAATTTCACATCAAGGTAGTCAAGCTAGATAACCACTTCAGGAGCAGCAGAGTGTACCGATGTGATGCCGCCTCCATATTTGTGGATTAGGAATTGCGATGTTATATGTTGTATGGTCTGTTCTGGATGACCACAGTCACACACCTGAGAGTTTTACATTATCGGGTATCTGCATCTGCCAGGGTTTGTGTGGATGCGGTTTAAAGTGGACCACGAGCTTCGTGAAAGATCAAAACCAGGGATCCTTCTGCTTTGGGTCTTTCACCCAATGCTGTTAGTGAGCACCTATGAAGGCCAATACAGCACATGAGGGGATGATATGGCCAGCACCATGCCCAATCGCCTTTGTCTCCCCAGTACTGATGTTTACCCACTGTACACCAGGTATTGATTGAAGGCGTAGTCAACCTAAGGGAGGCCCAGGACCAATACATATATTTGCCAATGTTATTGATTGAGTAGGAATCAAACTCGTTGCTAGGTTTATAGTGCAGTGTGCTAACTACTAACACATGTTGCTCCCCACACACACATGGACACATGCTCCTATTAACCTCAATTATTGTATTGAAGCTTTTAACTCGACGCAAAAATTGCATGCTATATGTATATGATTAAAAATGCAGCAGTGCATGCACATTCACATCCTTTGCACAATTACTGGGTCAGAGTTCCCAACTTGCCCCGAATTGAGGAAATAGATTTTTATGCACCGTACATCAACAACTGTGCTAATTGGAGGTGTTTGCACACTTTATACTAGGTTTGCCACTACCATTTATCATGATTCGATTCAAGGTTCGATGATAAACCAAAGCAATATTTGAGTTTGCCGTAGTTTTATAATTGATTTTCACAATGTTATTATGTTTTTTTGCATTTTACTGTCCTGAAATTAATTAAGATAACTTAAAAGTACTTCAACTGCAGTTTTACTGCCATTAGTCTGCAACTTCTAAGTTTACAATCTATAACGCTGGTTGGCTGCAGAAGGGGAGCCGTTGAGTTTGCAAAGAACAATGCCACGTCCTCCCATACTCAACAAAAATGACTGCTGAGGACTGCCTCGCTTCTCCCTCATTTTACTTCGAAAACGTTTCGGTTTACGAAACATTTCAGCCTGAACATGATTTGTAGTCAAGCGTCTGCCCGAGCAAGTGATAACAATCTTTTGGGGATTTTTGACCATATTTAAGCGAGATAAACACATGCAAAATATACGCTTGAATCCGAAACGTTTTCTGGATAAAGGAGGGAGAAGTGATGCATAATCAACGTTTTTGGGTTTAGATCGCGTTATTTATAAATGTGTCGTAACCCTCCACCACCCGACACGGCCAATCAGTAAAAAAGTGTCACGTTGACAAAAGGCAAATAGTTCACTGCTTTCGCCCACCGGTGTGTTGAAGCGTGAAATCACAACATTTACAATTTGAGTACGACGTTTCGCTGTGAATTGCATCCAGCATCATCGGGCAATTCGCCAGAATGGCGAGGCTCTGAGAAGTGATGCAGCCCTCCACGGTTCATTGTTGAGTATGAGAGCACGTGACATTATTTCCCCATCTGCTCCTTTACAGACCTTGGACTCACTCTTGTAGGTATGAATTTTGTATATGTAGCAGTAGTGAGATAGGAGTGAACACTGGGTCTCGGGAGGCGGTCTGAAGGAGTCTGGAACATCGCTCCCCCCCCCCACCCTTTTACTCTGTAAAACTGGGTTCAGTCTGCAAAGCCTGTTTGCTGCACGCATCCTCAGTGCAGAGTGAAGGTCAGGTGTAGCAAAACATGTTTTACTTTCATTATTATTCTGAACTTTAGTTGGTGTTATTTCATTAATGACTCGTCAGGAAATGGAATATTTCAGTTTAGTTTCAAGCTTATGACAAATAAAACAAGTAACTGCTTAGACTATGTAAAAAAAACATACGATACCATTATCGCGGATCTTAAATTGTACGAACTATCGGAGTGTTGCTCTATACAATAATGATGGCAAACCGACTCGTGACTCAGTTTCCCCATGCTGATGGCTTACGTGACCAGTGTTTGTATTATGTTCTGCTCATAGTTTGTGCATTATTGCACTTAGGCTGTGTGCCCCAGTACATGTTAGATATGATTGCACTGCTCTCTGTGCGTGTGCTCTGGGCATTCCTTGGCTAGGCTGTATATACCAGGATCCCAGGAACGGGAAGTGGCTGTGCACTGCACGTTGGAGCTGAGTGCTGGCCAGTGGAAAGAGCGAGAAAGGAGTGCCGTTCGAGAGGTATCTCCACGCAGAGTGCATGGCACCACACCCCAGGGATAAGTGCATGTTGTTCTAACTTGCCCCCAAATAGCCTTTATCTTACAGGGAAATAATCACGAGTATATGTATATTTCCAGCCATCCTTTGTGAATTCAATAAAAGACTTGGCTTGTCAGCTAAGCATGTGGTTTAGCACACACACATTGCCTGCTCAAATGCCGATATCCACAGTGCCTTGCAGCAAAGGTAAGTGGAATGTCTTTGAAGTGCTAAATGTTTACAGTAACATTGCTTGTTCTCACAATGCATATTCAAATGTATAACATACACACATTGAACTTAAAAAAGACATTCAGAGGTACATTAATTCCAATAAAGGCCTCTTTTTGAAGAGGTTAACTGCACGGATGTTTATTTTAAAAACACTGATATTAATTTAGCCCACAATGCTTTTTGAAAGGGAAATGTGAATGATTATGTATTTTGAACTTCTTTCGCACCGTACGTTTTCAATCTTGCTAATCGGAGGTGCAGTGAATGACAATTCAATATGTATCGTTTTCCTGATTATATTGTAAATGTTTACCATTTTGATGGACTTTGTTATTTTCCTTTCGAAACCCGTTCCTACATTTTGCTCGCTAGGTGGTGCTAGAATGCTTCTTTGGACAGTCAATGATTTGCGCTTTTTTTATATCTGTGGTATATTAGCATGCAGTGAAATACACAATAGGTGGCTAATGTCAACTGCCCTACCGCTAACAACTTATTTCACGAAAAAAGTAGAAATTCTATTTTTGGAGAAACATTTTTATATATATCTAAATGGATGTTTGCCCCCTTTTAAAGAAATGACGATTTTCTGCCAAGCGTAAGATAAATGCATCATGTTTTTCGTGCAAGCAAAGGAAAGAAAGTGAAATGCGCTTAAAATATTACATGCCGACACTATAGCTCGGTTGGCTACGTACAGTGCGAAAGAAGTTCAACATATATTATCCAACATCCCATGACCAAATAATTGAATGTGCTCGATCTTGTCAAATCTCGAATGTTACCCAGGTTTGACCCTGGTTAGTGGAAGACTGCTGGGAAATAGCAGGTGTTGCAGCTTCGGGTTCTCGAGGTACCCAGGAGATGGCAGTACAGCCATAACTTATACTGGCCGGAACCTCCTGGTTACACCAGCCCACAGGGGATTATTGTGTCCATCCATCGTGCATCCAAAAATTGGAGGGGAGGGTGGGGAGGGGCTGGGTGGGGAGGGTGGGGCTGGGTGGGGGGTGGGAGGGGTGGGGCTGGGTGGGGAGGGGCTGGTCTCCCCATGGTGCCCTTATAAAACTCAACGTTTAACCTACTCACGCCGGCTTGTGCCCCCCCTCATTGTCGGCCATTTTTGCGGAATACACCACGCCGCCGTTGACCCTGGCCATTGACCGAGCAACCCAACGTTCCTACCAGCTCCCTCCGCAGGAATGTGTTGGCTATATTTGTGTGAAGCTTTGGGTTTTCATCCTCTCCTATGAGTGGATTTTCTCCATGTACCCCTCTTTCCTCATACATGCCAAACACTGGAAATGTCCAAGCATTAACAAATAGTCTAGAGGCTCATGTTGCTTTGTTGAGAAATTAGGGGATGAATATATTTTTGATGTGCCTGATGCTTTATTCAACATATGCATTTACAAAATGAAATAGGGGTGAAAAATTTACCCCCGGTAATTATATTATTTGTTGTGATTCATGGTCACAATTTTATTTAAGAATTGATTATGCTTTTGTAACTAAGGTGAATGGTAGCATATTTAAAGCAACAGAGATGACGTGCATGCATTACATACAAAGTATAAGTAAAAAAAGTAAATTCTTATGAGATTTGGTGTGTATTGGAAGCTTAGGAATTGTAATTAATTGACAAAGCCGTCTTTTGCACATTTTGCTTTTGCACAGCTAGCTTAAGATGTGACTATAAGAACAAGATGTGCAGCTTCACTTCACAAGTACTCTTTAAATAAACAAAACATCGTGCATATTCTATTGCACGTTTAGAAATTTGTTTTATACGAAGATTCATTTCACTGATGGCAGTCTTTCTCATAATAACAACACAAAAGAGTATTTCATGCTTCATCCAGACCATAATAGCGATTTTTAAAGCTGACATTTTCCATGACGGCATAATTGTAGACCTACGCATTGCACAAGGCACATGGCACGCAAGCACATTATACTTTCATTATTGTCCTGGTCACGACTCGGAGTGCACAAATTAGTACTGACTTGTGTGCCTTTAAATGTAAGTCCTTCGATGCCATTATCACAAATTCCATTGCTGTGCTGTGCAAGGTTCATGAACATGTCTCCTTTGTGGAAGCTCAGGATATTTTTGCACTGAACAATGACTGATAGGTTTAGTTAATTACTGAAAATGATTTTGGTGGCATTGATTACCATTTTAAGTACTTTTTGTGATCGTTTTTGAAAGTTAAAATGTTGTAATTGCTCTGGCAATGTTTTATGCTTTGTTATAATAACACATGTATGTATGTTGAACTTCTTTTGCACCATACGTAGCCAACCTAATAATACATATAAAATTCAAGTGAACGTTTCCTCTTGAAAAGTGTTGAGATCTCCATTACATGCGGTCGGAATACTTTGCCAAAACATTTCTGAAGCCGTGACGTAGAACGCCGTTCCCGTTCCGGTGAACCATAAATAGACCCGAATTCTCACTGCCAAGTAAGTGGCTTTATTTATTGCCACTGAGCGACAATGCTGATAGGAGCTGTTTACACAGTCTCTTTGCCTATAGAGCATGGGGCCCTGTCCTTGATTCAGTCTGCGGCATGGCCAGATTTCATTCCGCCTGAGCTCCTCTCGAGCACCGGCATGATCACTGGAGAGTGCACCTTCGTGCGCCTTCCTTGATTGCCAAGTCGTGCTCACGATACCACGGTTCATATCCACGAGTAAATTGAATCGTGGCGATAAACCGTGTTGCCTGGTTATGCGACCGTCTGCAGCCTGCAGCTTGAAGGGGATGGGCTCCAGTTCCCCAAGGGCCCAACGAGCTGAAAGGCTTTTTGGCACTTCGCTTTCAATCAGGGCTTTCCATGCATTTCCCCGCTCGCCGTAGTAGTTGGCTGCTATTGCGAGAAAAGCAATGTGTAGTTCTGCACGTGAGCCCAAAGTTTATTGAAAACATCCCAGTAGGAAGTGCGTGACTGTTTATGCTACTCTTAAGGTTTAAATAACCAAATTAGGTGTCTCAGATGCTGCATCCAAATGATATATTTTATTCTCTGTCAATCATATAAGCACAAGCAAAATGTATGTATACAAGTCACTTAGACAAGCAAAGTAAACCTATTGTTTTAATTGCGTGTGCAAGGGCTGCAAGTATATTGTTTGATAGTAAAAGGAAATGAGCAACGGAATTATATTCAAACATTTTATTGCTAAAGACAAATGTGTTCGAGGCAGTGCCAACAATTTTTGTACATCAATATTTAGGCCCAATTTCCAAAGTAAGTTGTAGATCGTTTGTCACTTTTGTAAATATATATTTTTTAAAGGCATCCATTACTGTAATTCTGTACAAAATTTAATTTGTTATGAGCTGATTTGGTGGCATCTGGAAAAGCGCGAGCTGGAAGAATGAGGTCTGGAGCAGATAAAATAAGCTTTGCGACGCAATCCTTGTCTTAGAATGGTGTGTGTGTCTAAAGCCTTTATAAAACAGGATGGGGTTGGCACGTTGATTATTGACATTGCTATCTATAAAATAAGAGCATTTATTTTGACACCATCAAAATTGCCGTCCATGCTTGACACGTTAATATGCCCCTTAAGATTTGTGAATGTCAAAATCTATTAGTTGTGGATATAAGCGCTTGCTGGTATTCTTTCCCTGAAAACATTGTGTTCCAAATGTGACGATTGGCTTACAAGAAGAAATACTGTAATAGTGGGTACGTGTAAACATGTGCTGCGTTATCATGTGTGCTCAGCGCGTGTTAATGCCGCTGTAACATAAGCCATCACTTATTTGAAATTGCACCACAGTTAATCTCTGCTGTCCAGATGCAGTTCCAAAACAAGAACCACATTAATATAATTTAAGGAAAAAAATCCGTCGAATTGAAGTTATTTTGTGGACAGAAAATTGCAAAGTTCCTGGTATATGTGTGTTCAAGTTTAGCAGCTGTAATTTCCCCTGATTGTTTTCATCATTGTCACAAGAAAATATATCGAAACGAAAATCATTAATTAAAATAATTACAGTTAATAATGTGTTGACACAATGCGATTGAAATTGCAGTGTTTATGGGGCTTTTTTCTCATCCCTATTTCGAAAAATGTTCTTTCAAGCAAGAAAGGCCACATTGGAAGAAGTCAGCGCTGTGAGGATGTCTTTTTTCCAGTACAAAGAGCCAGTAATGGACATATTAAAGTCCTACTGCGTTTTGGTGCCTCTTATGAGCACATTTTAATCTTGACGTTATCGGTCGAAAAATGATGCCCTGCTGTATGGAGCAGCGTATCTATTATGCCAAGCGCTGTAGAAAGGAAATGAAATGCTTGCCAAAAGCAGAGCATTATGGTGCATTATTGCAACTTTCAGATTCAATCTTAAGGCTGCCTGCTTCTGTTATCTGTTTGCTGTAATCCAGCATGATAAAGACTCAAAATTGGGTTTGCTGAAGACTATAATTTATTTACTTGTAAGTAACTTTATGTCTGCCTCTATCATCGCTTTTCTTCCATTTGGGTTTGCAGCATCAAAGCCTGTGCCTTTCCAGTGGAAAATGTTGGTGCTTCATTCAAATTGAGCAGACAGAATTCAGTTGTACGGTGTGTTATTCCGAAGTATCAAGTAATGATGCGAATAAAAAATGAATTAGTAATATTTTTTGTCCAAAATTTGAGAAAACGTTTTGTTTAAATGTAAAAAAAACTCACGAATACAACTATGTAGACAATACCCTAATGTCCTACATTACAAAAATATCAGGATGTATTTTTTTAGTCTAAATATATTATATATTATAATTGGCAGTAAATGTATGCCTGTAGTTTATCACAATGGGACTGTTTATATACTATCGTTAGGGTAATTTGAAACACTCGTACGTGTTTGAGATTTTTTATGGCATCTTTTTGATGTGCGGAATAAGCACGTTTAAGAATACTTATTTACCTACATAGCTCGCAAGTAAAAAAAAAATGTGCGTGAGCCAATAGTTCTTCAAATCATATGGGCGCTGAACATTCTGCTTCCCAAATACGGTAGCCATATCAAATTATGCGACGAGCAATATGCCGACCTCCCTGGTGCTCGTGCCACGTTTTTAGAGTGGCTCTTCAAAACGTTCCCAGCGATCCTTGTTGCGCGCAATAATTTCACACGCTTTGGCTTCCTCTGACAGTTATTGATTGTCATTTTGTCAAAAGCAGGAACAGACTTTGTTGGAAAATTGCCTCCACCGGTGTTTATAACGGAGCGCTATTGATGTTTATGATGTCCAGGCAGGTGGATGTGTTTGCCGGTGGCTTCCCTGTGGTGGAACGGGGTACCGACGCAGAGAGTCCGTGCTTGCTGCCATGCCTATTCGCCTTAGTTCTTTTCACAACTTAATGGCAGCGTTTAGTCTCCAGCAGATGTCAGTTGTTTCCAATGAATACCTCTAGACATTGATGGAATTTTCTCCCCGAGAAGCCAAAGATTGTTGACACAACCTTTTGGGGGGGGGGGGGGGTGGCAGGCGGTTGGGGAGTGGCTCTAGGGGAGGAAATTGCCACAATTTTAGTGATGACCTCTTTCTTGGTTCAGGTTTTTCGGCTGCAATTTTCGGCGTATGTCATTTTATATTAGTCCATCACACTCTCAGACCAGATGGCATTCGTTGGAGAGGTTGTTTGCAATACAATAATTCCACCACCATGAAACATGCTTTTTCTCATCAGTACCAAAATGTCAGCACTCTAAAAAGAATATATGTATCTCATGCCATTCTTTGGATGTGCATTGTGATGTAGTCACAATGAAAATTTCGTTATTTTATTATTTTTCACACACTATGATCAATTTTATATTAAACTAAAGTAGCGTGCTACTTACTATTTCACATTGTATTATTTTATTAATGCATTGTTTTTGTGAAATAAATGATATCCAGTTTTGTGCTGAATTATAATGTAATAGTGCACTGTAAGTAATCGGTATAGTGCATATGCATATACACATACATGCCTGCATGTTTTTTATGTAACATTGAGAATTAAAGGTCATTACTGAAAGTAACATAAGCTGCCAATTAGCATGCCTAAGTGCTACATCTTGAGCGAAATAGCTTGAATTACCCATTGGTGACATTTTTTCCTCTTTTTGTAATAATTACTTTTTGTCACTTACCGGCAATATGATACATTTTAATTGCGGTCATTATGGAAACGATTCGAGGGAGTATGAACATTTGGTTGCAATTACAGGTATCCCTTTCATATTAAAGCAGAGAGATATAGTCACGGGTGAGGGACAGTAGCAACCCCTGCCTGCCAATTAAGGGTGTTGGCTCCTTAAATTATAGTAATTATTTCACATATTGCTCATGGTAATGATAAATCCCATCCCGTCTTGCCTGGCATTGGCCTGTCTGCTGAAATTAACCTGTGTCTTTGATTGAGCACATCTGGTGATGTGGGAATGCGATGTTTCCATCCATAAGTGTTGGCTGCAAATTAGGGGTTTGTATGTGTCATGAAAAGTAGAGCTGAGTTGTAGTGACTATTGCAATAGATGAAAGCAAAAGGGCTATTCGTTCATTGCATGCAAATAGGGTTCCTGCTTATTCATCCAAAATAAATCTGCTTGAATAGAAAAGACGTTAGATTGTTATCATCATTGCTTGTGCTATTTCAGTAGTGTGGACTCGCTATTTAAAAAAGGTAGTTTTGTAAATATTCTTACTTGGAATTTGTTACAGTGGCCACATTTCTGTTGCTCGTATAATCTGCCATCATTTGTAAAATGACATCTTACATTTTGCCATCAGAAGCGTCTCCAACATGCTTGATGTGCAATTGTTGTTGATGTAATTGAGCTTGGTAGTAAGTTGCTACACACTTAAAAGCAGCATTTATTACAATTAATATTCAAGTCCACTAAAACTTTTATTGGTTTGAAATTGCAATGATATTCTAGCTTCACATGTTACAGCAGCCGTATTTTGGTTGCTTATAATCTACCATCATATTTCAAATGCCGTCTTACACTGTTGGTTCGTCACATCGCAATGCATTTCGATTAAAAAATTCCCTCCATGCTGTTGTGACATTTTGCGATGAGCAGCACCTTCATTAGGCTTGATGCAAACACATGCGCACTCACTCCCAAGAACACATTTTAAAAAGGGCATTACTATGTGTGGTGATCTTAATCGGAAGTCGTATAATTTCCAAATGAGTGGTGGCTTAAATCCAAACAATCCATCTGGCTCCATTGGAAACCTCATTTGCCAGTAGAAAAATATGATAATTGTTTTTTTACCCTTTTATCTGGCAACAAAACTGACACCTTTTTTTTACAACAATCCATCTAGCTGTTTTGACATTCTCTCAGCTGCTGTGACACACATCAATGCAGTGTTTGGTTGGCATAGGTGACAGGAATTTTTGAGCAGTTCATGATCCATATCCCTTGAATGGGGAAACATTGTGAGTAGGCAGCAAAAGCCGATTCAGTTGCGGATGAATATCAGAGGGTGACTGATTTAATATGCATGAGGCTGTTCAAAGGTGAACATCAAAACGTGTTTAATTTTAATATGTAAGCTAATGCCAATGTGTTTATTCTGTTCTGGTGATTGTTGTTTAATGTAAATGTTAATTAGTATTGATAATTATGCGGGGTGGAAGTGGATTGCAGCTATGTAGAGGTTTATATTGGCGTGGATAATCCGTTGTAGAAGCCAAATAGGAATTTGTGTTGTTAGAAATTGCAAATTAATTTGCAGATATGAAGTTATTTACATACCAGATCAATTGATAATTACAAGATAAATCCACTAATAAATGCTATAATGTGGACTGACAAGTCGGCACAACACCGAAAATAAATAGATAACTTGAAAAAAACATGTAACTAATCATCATGACCTTGTTATCATTGTGACTTAATCATCTGGAACGCACCCAATCTCACCAAACCTCGGAAGCTAAGCAGGGTTAAGCTTTTGAAAGCCATTGGATTGACGACCAACATCCATGACAGGTGTTACGAGGCCAGCGGGGCTAAGTGATGGGCAGTAGAGGCCGATGCAGAAAAAATCCATTGATGCTCTGTACTGCTTTGCTTCAACGTCTGTGCTGCCCGCACTGATCAGCATAGCGAAGTATGGTCAAATAGCCTCACATGACTCACATGGCAGGGAGAGGCCATCGAACAGTGAGGTGACAAAAGGGTTGTGCACATAGGTGGCGGGATGTTAACGACCCTACCTGGTATACAGCAGGTTATGGGTTCGATCTCGACCCTGACTCCTGTATATTTGGAATATGCCTGTTTCTCCCTGTGGTCGCGTGGATTTTTATCCCGGGTCCTACGCTTTTTACCTCCACATTTAGAATCGACGTGCATTTCGAGCATTTGGCTGCTATAAATGTTCACATCACAAGGCAGCACTTGGTTGAGCTATCATTTTTTGGCCAGGTTGCTTCTGACAAGGAGCTATATAGCTCAGTGGGCCTCTTACCTGGTAGTAAAAAAACATTAAAAGCTGCTGGGTTATGAACGCCACTGAGCATGCGAGTGCGGCACGCGTGCTTGGTGAGCGCAACTCAAGTCGGCTGCCGTGTGTTTCCAGGTTGAGATCGTGAAGGTCGGCACGGCCCCCATCGGCCTCACTTTCCGCCAGACCCAGTCCACAGACGGGGAGTCAAGCCAGGTCCTCGTGGAGGCGATAGCGGCAAACTCCCCCGCCGCCAGTGCAAACATACGTCGCGGGGAACGGCTGGTGACAATTGGAGGTGCGATGTCCCCGAAAATGCGTGATAGTGTTCTCGTAGCGTTCGCCCAGTGCTATAACAATGCTCGTGTCGACATCATCAACTCCCATACCTTAAATTGCTCTTGTTTGTTGTTACGTTCATATCCTCAACGGGAGCTCTGGGCTATGTTAAATAATGCCATTAGTTTGAAAATGTGTGTCTGCGTTCTGCTCGGAGTTAATGCGAACACAAACGCATTTAAGTGTTTCTTATAATAATTTCCTCCTGCTGTTTCCTTTGCTGTGTGGTTCTATTGCACTCCAATATAGCCAGCTTCCTCGCGTACAATTGTTGAAAGTAAATGGCGGCAGTATCATTTCATGTGTATGGCTATGTTAATTTTTTTTTTGTCATGCCGGTAGCCCACAACTGAACTGTGTTTCCTAGCCTCTAAACCTGAATCCAACTCTTTTTTTGGCAGGAACGAAAGTGGCCACTTCAAGCCAGGCGTCGAAACTGATCAAGCAAGCAGGGGAGCGAGTAATCATCAGCTTGGAGCGGACGTTTGGAGGCGTGCAGCCGCCTCCTGGCAGCGCCTCGGGCCCTCTGCCCCATGGCATGCATGTGACAGATGGTTCTGCTATTATCCCAGATGACGATTCTTCCAAAGGTCAGTGGAAGTGGATATCCAAATGCGATGCCTGTGCCTTAATTTGGCCGGTTTGTTACCTGCCGGAAATGTACACCTTAAGAAGAAGAGTGATAGGCTGTGGTCAGTCCAACGCCAGGTGAAAGCCACCTTGCGGCGTGTGGTCCAGGGGGGTTGTTTGACTGGACTTCACGCTGGTTACTGCAGCTTGGTGAAGGGAGAGCCCAGGACTGCTTCACGATATTGCACGCCACTAATATTACCCATGACCAGGAATTGAACTTGTAGCGCAGTGAACTCCTAAAGTGTATGTATGTTGAACTTCTTTCGCACCGTATGTAGCCAACCATGCTAATCGGAGGTGCTGTGTGCTAACCACTGTGCCACTGCAACCCTGGTGTACATCTGCTTTCCAGTTGCATACCAGTTTAATCATTTGTACTATAGATATTTAAAGTGCGGGTAATGTCAGATCATGACATATGCTTAACCAAATTGTGCTTTTATCAGGTGGTGGAAATCAATTATTAACCTTACATAGTCGCTCAATGACATGTATGGACCACCTTTTGTCATCTTTGTTCCTTAACGTATGCCTCTGTACTTGGGAATGTGAACAGACACGGTCTCCCTGGGGTCCGTTGAAAGCAACGACGCGAGAGACGGAGATTCCTGACGTGGGCGAGGGTGAATGTGGCGACGGTTTCCCCGAGAGCCTGCGCTCAAAAGAGGAACCGCCCCCGTCGCTGCTTTCTGCTCCACCGACCAAGGATGAGGCACCGCAGCCGCCCTCCACGGCCAGCCCCAGCAAGCGGCGCACAATGGCCACCCTCGGCAGCATCTCGCCGATCCTTAGCCGCCGGCTGCAGCAATCCTCGCCGCTCCGTTCTCTACACAAGGGCTATGACGCGGCCAAAGGAGGGAGCACCACACCTACACAGCCAGATGGAGAGAAGGTGGCTCCGTCTGCTTCTGCTAAGCCCGGCACGGTGAATCAGAGCGGTCGGCCGCCCCCGATACCGCCCAGACCGCAGCTTAGGGCCACCAGCAGTGCACCGCTTGGGAGCCTTCAGTCGCCCGGGGAAACGGGCGATGCAAGCACGCTCAAACCCACGGACAAGGGAGGATCCATGGAACAAGTGGAACAAGAGAAACTCGGCGACGCGACGGACAGCGGAGCGGTCGGCACTAGTGGCCTGGCGTGTGCGGAGGAGTGCACGGACGAGCTGCGTGTCACGCAGGAGATGGTGTACCACTCCAACAGGGCCGTGTGGCCGGCTCGCGCCGCCTCGCACACCTTCGACGTTGAGAGTCATCACCGCTCCCTAACGGTCGCAGTTTGGCGCAAGGACCCGCTCAAGCCGGACTCCCTGCGCTGCCTGGGCTATGCCAGCGTGCCGCTCATGGAGATAGCAGCGGAGTGCCTGGCTACCGCGTCCTATGAGCATGAGGAGGTGTTCCCGCTGAGCGCGCCCGAACCTAGGGCCACCGCCAACCGCACTGCCATGCGCAACGCCAATGCAAAGGAGAAGCAGAATCTGGAGCAACCATATTATGGTGACGTTCGGCTGCGGTTTGCCTACTGGGTCGACGAAGGCGGCGATGGTTTGACATCGTCGAGCGCAAACGTGGACGAAGACCGCGATCTTTTCACAAGAGCCGAGGAGATCGGCCCCGTGCCCGCCGGGGTGCGCGATTGGGACAGCGGCCCACCCGCAGCACCTCCGCCACCATTGTCGCCACTGCCGCCATCGTCGGGGATGGGTGGAGCGGCGCGCCACAGCTTCTGCGACACCCAATTCCAGAACCCCACCTACTGCGACTACTGCAAGAAGAAGGTGTGGACCAAGGCGGCGACGCAGTGCTCGCGCTGTGCCTACTGTGTGCCACAAGAAGTGCCAGGAGCGCTGCTTGGAAGAGAGCGAGAAGCGGGCGCTGCATGCCAAGGGAGAGCAGGGACGGAGCCCGTGAGGGTGGCGCCGCTGGTAGTGGCGGCGCCGCTGCCGGCAGTGGTGGTGGCGACCCACCGGCTAGGCTCTCAAACCTCAAGCAGTCGGTAGCGATGGCACGGTCCCGTCTGACGCTGGCCGTGCCCAGGCCGCTGCGGCAGGCCGGGAGTCGGCTCCGAGCCAGTGAAGAGGTTGTCGTCGGGCCAACGCAGTCGGGGGGAACGTCGGACAACGAAAGCAGCGACAACGAGGGAGGGAGCAGCGGGAGTGCGGCGGGTCCCACTGGGCAGCCATCCGCTGTGAGTATGAATATGTACGCAGTGAATGAATACAAAATAAAGGATAGTACTATATCGCTTTGATTTAATGAGTGAAATGCTAAGAAATGTAACCACTTTATCATGATTACTAACAGTTTATCGTAGTCCTATACAGATTTTTGTCCATCCACTGGATGAGGGCCTCGCTTTGCCATGTGGCTCATGGGAGTTATTTAATCATGCTTAAACTATGCTCGGTCAGTGCAGGTTGAAGTTGGGAGCATCGATGTAGGAGCATAGTACAGTATAACTGCACTGATCTTGCCATCAAAGTGGCAGCCCTGCACACTGACCTCAGAAATTGGTTATGTTTTCTATGATGATGATGATAATGGCGATGAAGACGATAGCGATGACGATGATGATGATGGAAAAGTCTGCGCGTGCGATGGAGCAGGCATCCCTGCCGGGCCGGCTTGAGGACAGCGTGTACCTGGCCGTCAAGGAGATCGGCCGTGAAATCTTCCGTGGCATGCCGGCCGAGGAGCGGAGGTCCAAACTGGAGCAGATGCTGGACAAGCTGCAGCAGGAGGTGGAGGCCGAGCTGGAGCAGAGAAACTCTCTCGAGAGGGAGGAGCGCCAGGCGTGCGCCGCCGGCGCGGATGCGAAGAAGGTGGTGAACGTGACGCACTCGTTGCGCAAGTCCACGGAGAGGCTACAGGTCAGGCCATCGATTTTTTTCGCATCGCAGTTAAAGCCCCGGCTTGCCGGATTTCGCATTTGGCCGCACCAGGTTGGCTAATAAAACCCAACATGGTATGCAAATGAAATGCAAGCACATCGTCAATGGAATGTTGTGCACACGACACACTTTGGGATTTGTTACGTAACGCATAATGTATAATCAAAATGCACAAGAGCATGTGGTATTGTGTATAATGTACGAAATACGAGAACGGCAATAAGTGTATTTACAGCAATATGTTATTGGTGGGATATGGGGGACGGGTGTGGATAGAGGAGTGGCAGTGGGGGAGTGGGGACGGGGGTTCCGGCGTACATTGAAACCAAAGGACATGAACACCGCACAGCACATCGTTACACAGCGCACAACATACCATAAAGTCATTCTATTTGTTGGTCGGTAAAATAACACATGCTACACACTAATACGTTTACAGTGATTCGTATACATATATGGGACAAAGGGTTGTTTATTACTTTGATTTTAATTATCTTTGCAGCTAGCTGGTCTTTTCAGCTATCTGGACCAGGGCTCTCCTACCCGACTAGTCAGGCTAGCTGGGGTTTTACTGTAATTCACTTCTCCTGTTACGCCTGCCTTATGTTCTCAGCACAGGGTCCCTTTTATCGCACGCATTTCATAGCAACACGTACCCGCGCTGGTTTCAAACGTAAGTTATCTTTTTTTTTATATAGTGCAAGGAACGAAATCGTTTCCCCATTTCATTCCTCGCTCTTAGGCCCACGGCAACTATGCCACGCCACTGTCACGCACCGCTCACGAGGTGTTGCATCGTCCGTGTACAGGCGCTGACGCTGCTGTCCATCCACTACCGCGCTGGGATGGAGGAAGAGGATCAGCCGGAAGTTGGCTGCGTGCCGACGGGTGGCCCTTCCTCTGCACACCGGCTCCCACAACCTCCCCAGGCAGTGTCCTCCGTGTTGACCCAGCCCCCACCAGACGTGCCCTTGCGCCCGGCAGAATCGGAGCAGTTCTATACGCCGCAGGATTCTTCGTTATTCTCTTCACCGCCGCGGGACGACCTAGCGGTAATTCAGGGAGCAGTGGCAGAGGTGTCTGGGGCGGTGTGGGAGGAAGGGGAGGCGGAGGAGGCATTTGCGGCCGCGTCGGAGGTTTGCGAAGACCCGGGTGAGATTGTGTTTGCATTGGACGTGGAGGAAGATGACGAGGAAGTTTGAGCAAAGCTACTGGCTTAATGCGATGCAGAGTGCAATTGGTGAAAATATACAAGCAACATTGTGGAGATACACATTAGCATCCTTTATATTTATAATAAAACTTGACAGATAGAGCCCGCTCTAAAAATAAAAGTTTGTGCCCTTTGTAAATCCACTGCAGGATGAAGGCGTTCCCATGCTGTGTTGGTCATGGGGTTTGTTTGACCTCAACATGCTGGTCAGTCAGTGCGGGGTTACCAAGGTCGGTTCAGATATCACTGGCCACTGATGTTCGCCAGGGCTGGGAATCGAACTTAGAGCTCTCTTGTTTCATAGCATGGTGCGCTGACCACTGCATCATCACTCCACCCCTCTGTCTTTGTAGCATTTAATAAATGCTGACAAATATTTTATATAATTCTTCACGTTGTATGGCCTGCCCTGTTTAATAAAGGAACATTTTGGGGGGAAATGTCCATAAATACCACGCCCATTCATTGAATCTGTGATGTCTAGAAAGCATCGCGTTCCTGCTGGGTATTGTGCATCAGTCTGTTACTTCAATGAAGGTCAGCAATGGACTTTTAGGTTTAAATATATGTATTAAAATCTGCCAGAATATGCATGCTACCTGTTGGAGATAATTTAAAATTGTTCTTTAATGTGCAGCTTACAGAAAAATAATTTTCCTGGTAATGTTATGTTGCACTGTTATGGTCGGTTTTTCAGTATCACAGTGTTATTGTTAAATTTCCAATTGTGATGACTGTTTTTCTGCTGATGTTGCACTTGTGTTCTGTGCGTAAAGATATTTTGTTGTTTGCAAGCTTAACCTTTTAGGGAATTGGGCTTGCAGCGGTGGAGCCTCTCCTCGACATTGAAATGTTAGAATCACTCTGTCCGCCGCAGAATGCCCAGCGAATGTTGACATCAACGTCACATCCACAGTGGTCCTGCTCTTTGCAAAACAATTGTGTGGCACATATTGACTGTCTTTAATACAACTTGTGTTTGGTTACGGCATTATGATTAAAATATATATATTTAAAGCACTTTTCTCTAAGATCTCTATATTCACAGTCGCTTGAAACCCGATGCTTTTTCAATGTATTTTTATTTCAAGGTCAACATGAAAGAACAGTTGTCTGGCTATCTGTATTCTTTTCATAGAGCTATGTCAATAGCTAACAAGAATATAATACAATGATGCCATCTCTTAACTGGAACTAGATGGCTGAGCTGATGGTTTTCTATTAACAGTATACATTTTTGTTTAATTGGCAAGTAAATATCATTGACCCTTTTCAATGGCATCTGTGCAAATATTGCCAACAAGGTCCATACAATCCAAGCAAAGTTAGTGTCAATAGGCACAATATACAGTTAATATTACTTTCGCGGTGGCTCCAACATGGCATGTTGGATTTTAAACGTGAAAACGGTACGTTAATGAAAACAAATAGCACAGTCTAAAATATATAAATGTCATTTAGTCCCATCAAGGTGGCATGTAAATAAATAAAGCGTACATTTGTGTATTTACTTTAATCAAATGTAATCTATATATATATAAAATCGTTCATGTCTGTCTGTGTGTGTGTGTGTGGACTTTGGCCCATACGCACTTTCATTGGACGGCGGTTGCCCCTGGCAACGGCTAGCCACGCCTTCGCCGCTTTCATTGGACCTGGCAACGGCTAGCCACGCCTTCGCCAAGGGCTGCAGTTTCATTGGACGGCGGTTGCCCCTGCCAACGGCTAGCCACGCCTTCGCCACTTTCATAAGCTCCGTATTTAATTAAATAATAGCCATTACACAGTATTGTTGGAGCGCTAGGGGGGGGGGAAGGAACGCCACCCGTACCCTGCCTCTTCCAAGCCGACAATTTTAGGCGAGGCCGCAGGCTTTGCACGCTACTAGGCCTCGATACCCACCACGCCACTCTGAGGTAAATTCATCAAAGTTTTTCCTACTCTTCACTACACCCCCACCACAATGTGTGCTATTAATATTACTTTTAAACCCAACGCGCCAACAATCGATTACTTTAATGTTCACTGTACAAATACTCATTAAGCTGGGTGAGCGTACTGCCAGTCTATCATGTACACTGTAGCCTGCTTATTAAGCTCGGTGAGCGTACTGCCACTCTATCATGTACACTCTAGCCTGCTTATGAAGCTGAGTGCGTGTACTGGCAGTCTATAATGTGGACTCTTGCCTGGTTATTATAATCGATTCTTTATATGTTCTTTGTACAAACAGTCATTAAGCTGCTTGAGCGACCCCAGTTCGATTCCAACTCACGCCCACCACCGCTGACGATTATTTGAAACGGACCTGGCCCTCCCCTAGGTCCACTCAGCCTCAAAAGCGTAACTGCTGTCGTGTGTGAACATCGTCACTGGGGAGACAAAGGCGGCGGGGCATCGTGGATCCAAGTCCCGGGCGAAGCCGGGTCATGTGTATGTGTGTTTGTGTTTATGTGTATGTCTGTGTGTCTCTATGTATGTGTGTATGTATGTGTATGTATGTGTTTGTGTGTATGTGTGTGTGTATGTATGTGGGTTTTTTTTTATGTCTTTATGTGTATGTCTGCGTGTCTCTATGTATGTGTGTATGTACGTGTGTGCATGTGTTTGTGTGTATGTATGTGTGTGTCTATGTATGTGTGTGTCTATGTATGTGTGTGTATGTGTGTGTATGTATGTGTGTTATGTGTCTGTCTGTGTCTGCATGTATGTGTGTGTGTATTGTGTATGTGTTTGTGTGCATGTATGTGTGTGTTTGTGTGTATGTGTATGTCTGTGTGTATGTGTTTGTGTGTATGTGTGTGTATGTATGTGTGTGTATGTGTTTGTATGTGTTTGTGTGTTTACGCTCGCATTACACAAATGTGTTGCTGGTCTAAGGCGTTCCTCGCACAGCATTGCCGCTTTATTATTTCAGTCGTTTACTGCCTTACGCACCCTGAAAGTCGTGTGTGTCTGCAGCAAGCGCGTGTATGTGTACCTATGGACGCGCGCGCGTGTGTTGTGTAGGGGGAACGGTAGTGTAGTGCTTAGCGTGCTGTCTGTGTCTGTGTGTGTGTGTCTGTCTGTGTCTGTCTGTGTGTGTCTGCGTGTGTATTGTGTGTGTGTCTGTGTGTGTGCGCGTGTGTTGTGTAGGGGGAACGGTAGTGTAGTGCTTAGCGTGCTGCCTGTGTGTGTGTGTCTGTGTGTGTGTGTCTGTGTGTGTGGTGTGTGGGGAGCGGTAGTGTAGTGGTTAGCGTGCTGTCTGTGTGTGTGTGTCTGTGTGTCTGTGTGTGTGTGCGTGTGTGGTGTGTGGGGAGCGGTAGTGTAGTGGTTAGCGTGCTGTCTGTGTGTCTGTGTGTGTGTCTGTCTGTGTGTCTGTTTGTGTGTGTCTGTGTGTGTGTCTGTGTGTGTGCGCGTGTGTTGTGTAGGGGGAACGGTAGTGTAGTGCTTAGCGTGCTGCCTGTGTGTGTGTCTGTGTGTGTGTGTCTGTGTGTGTGTCTGTGTGTGTGTGTGTGGTGTGTGGGGAGCGGTAGTGTAGTGGTTAGCGTGCTGTCTGTGTCTGTGTGTGTGTGTCTGTGTGTGTGTCTGTGTGTGTGTGTGCGTGTGTGGTGTGTGGGGAGCGGTAGTGTAGTGGTTAGCGTGCTGTCTGTGTGTCTGTGTGTGTGTGTCTGTGTGTGTGTGTCTGTGTGTGTGTCTGTGTGTGTGTCTGTGTGTGTGTGTCTGTCTGTGTGTCTGTGTGTGTGCGCGTGTGTTGTGTAGGGGGAACGGTAGTGTAGTGCTTAGCGTGCTGCCTGTGTGTGTGTCTGTGTGTGTGTGTCTGTGTGTGTGTCTGTGTGTGTGTGTGTGGTGTGTGGGGAGCGGTAGTGTAGTGGTTAGCGTGCTGTCTGTGTCTGTGTGTGTGTCTGTGTGTGTGTCTGTGTGTGTGCGTGTGTGGTGTGTGGGGAGCGGTAGTGTAGTGGTTAGCGTGCTGTCTGTGTGTCTGTGTGTGTGTGTCTGTGTGTGTGTGTCTGTGTGTGTGTGTCTGTGTGTGTGCGTGTGTGGTGTGTAGGGGGAACGGTAGTGTAGTGCTTAGCGTGCTGCCTGTGTGTATGTCTGTGTGTGTGTGTCTGTGTGTGTGTGTCTGTGTGTGTGTCTGTGTGTGTGCGTGTGTGGTGTGTGGGGAGCGGTAGTGTAGTGGTTAGCGTGCTGTCTGTGTGTCTGTGTGTCTGTCTGTGTCTGTCTGTGTGTGTCTGCGTGTGTCTGTGTGTGTGTCTGTGTGTGTGTCTGTGCGTCTGTGTGTGTGAGGAGCGGTGGGTGTAGTGGTTAACGCTACGCTGCGCTACCAACCCGGCGAACCCAGTTCGATTTCCGCTCATGGCCACCACCGGTCAAGATTATTTGAACCTCCCCTAGGTCGAATCAGCCTCAAACGAGTAACTGGTGTGGAGTATTAACATCGCCACTGGGGAGACAAAGGCGGCCGGCCGTGGTGGATACAAGTCCCGGGCGAAGCCGGGTAGTACAGCTAGTCTATATATATAACATCGTGAATCTGTCTGTCTATCTGTGCCTGTGTGTCTCCGGACCATACGCACTTTCATTGGACGGCGGTTGCCCCTGGCAACGGCTAGCGACGCCTTCGCCGCTTTCATTGGACCTGGCAACGGCTAGCGACGCCTTCGCCAAGGGCTGCAGTTTCATTGGACGGCGGTTGCCCCTGCCAACCGCTAGCCACGCCTTCGCCACTTTCATAAGCTCCGTAATTAATTAAATAATAGCCATTACACAGTGTTGTTGGCGCGCTAGGGGGGGGGGGGGAAGGAACGCCACCCGTACCCTGCCTCTTCCACGTGGACAATTTTAGGCGAGGCCGCAGGCTTTGCACGCTACTAGGCCTCGACACCCACCACGCCACTCTGAGGTAAATTCATCAAAGTTTTTCCTACTCTTCACTACACCCCCACCACAATGTGTGCAATTAATATTACTTTTAAACCCAACGCGCCAACAATCGATTACTTAAATGTTCACTGTACAAATACTCATTAAGCTGGGTGAGCGTACTGACAGTCTATTATGTACACTGTAGCCTGCTTATTAAGCTCTGTGAGCGTACTGCCACTCTATCATGTAGACTCTAGCCTGCTTATGAAGCTGAGTGGGTGTACTGGCAGTCTATAATGTAGACTGTAGCCTGGTTATTATAATCGATTCTTTAAATGTTCTTTGTACAAATAGTCATTAAGCTGCTTTAGCGTACTGCCTGTCTATTATGTAGACTGCTGCCTGCTTATTCAGCTGGCTGGGTGTACTGCCAGTCTATCATGTACACATTAGCCTGGTTAGGAAGTAAAGTTAGTCAATTTGTAACACGTACGCTTTCGCAAACATTATTCATAAACAACGTTATTGCGTTTAGATCGCCTTATTTATTAAGGTGTTGTCACCCTTATCCACCACCCGACACGCCCAATCTGCACAAAATTGTCACGTTCATAAAAGACTAAGACTTGACTGCTTTAGCCCACCGGTGTGTTCAAGCGGAAAACCACAACAATTACCATTTCTCATGAAAAAACTACTGTATAATTATGTTTAAACCCCACGCGCCAATAATGGATTTGTTTAAATGTTCACTCAACAAATACTCATTAAGCTGGCTGAGCGTACTGCCACTCTAGAATGTACAGTGTAGCCTGGTTATATTTCTGGGTGGCTGCACTGACAGTCTATCACAGGGGTCCTCAAACTACGGCCCGCGGGCCACATGCGGCCTGCCGAGGACATTTATCCGGCCCGCCGGGTGTTTTTGCCGCCGCTGCCTGCCTGTTACTTTTTTTCTACATGAGAAGGACGGTCATTGGTGGGAGAGGGGGCGGAGTTTCCCCCAATCAGACTGCATTGATGGGCAGTGGAGTCTGTATGTCTCTGTGTGGGCAAAGTTATTGCTGGTATATTGTTTTTGTAGCGCTGTATATATATTGGTATTTTACTAATAGCAATTTTGACTCCCTAGGAAACAATGATGTCAAGAAAGAGAAAAATTGACTCGGAGTGTCGGATATTCAAAGAACAGTGGACTTATGATTACTTTTTCATGCAGTACAAGGAAAGAGCTGTGTGTCTGATATGCCAGAATATAGTGTCTGTGTTCAAAGAATATAATTTACGTCGACACTATGAAACTCAACATAAAGATAAATATGCTTGTTTGGTCGGAGAAGTGAGAAAAGATAAAATATTAAAACTGAAAAATACATTAACAACTCAGCAAAATACTTTTGTGAAGCAGAAGCAGCTAAATATTTCATCACTGCGAGCAAGTTTTCAAGTTGCCAAGCTAATAGCATGCACTGGCAGACCATTCGTGGAGGGAGAATTTGTTAAAGAATGCCTTCTTTCTGTTGCCAAAGAGATGTGTCCAGAGAAGGCCGATTTATTTAGTACAGTGAGTATTTTAGGACCTACAATTACACGGAGGATTGAAGAAATGGGAGACAATTTGCATCAGCATTTGCAAAACTCCACAAAAAAACTTTCCTATTTTTCCTTGGCACTCGACGAAAGCAATGATGTTCGTGATTCTGCACAACTTCAAATTTTTTATTCGTGCGACGAATGACTATTTCGAAGTCACAGAAGAGCTTGCTGCACTGCAAAGCATCAAAGGAACAACTACATGAGAGGATATCTTTCGATTTAAAGCTTTCGTGACTGCAGGGATTCATCTTCTTGGTTCTTTCGGTAAAGTCACATAGAAGGGAAGTAATAAAATAATTCTCACGACGTTTCGGCCACAACGCAAGCAGCCATCCTCAGGTCAAAACCAGGTCTGTTGGGGAGACAGCGTCTGAATGAAACAGCACACGAGCTTGGAGCATATATAAGCTGGGTTGGAAGCGGGGGAAAGAGCGCCTTGACAAAAGAATTTGCATATCAAGAGGAATTTAGCATATTTATGGGAAATGCAGGAATGTGATTAGTACTACATATGCCCGTGCTGCATATGTAGTACTAATAACATTCCTGCATTTCCCATAAATATGCTAAATTCCTCTTGATATGCAAATTATTTTGTCAAGGCGCTCTTTCCCCCGTTTCCAACCCAGCTTATATATGCTCCAAGCTCGTGTGCTGTTTCATTCAGACGCTGTCTCCCCGACAGACCTGGTTTTCACCTGAGGACGGCTGCTTGCGTTGTGGCCGAAACGTCGTGAGAATTATTTTATTATGTTTTATTTTTATTATTTTATTACTTCCCTTCTACGTGACTTTACCGAAAGAACCAAGAAGAGAGGATATCTATGAAAAGGTTTGCCAAACTGTGAATGGTTTGGAGCTGAACTGGGCTAAACTAGTCAGTGTGACAACTGATGGTGCTCCTAGCATGGTGGGGTCTAAGAAAGGAGTAATTGCTCGCATTAACCAAGAGATGGACAAACATAACCATTCTCAACCAATAGCCATACACTGCCTCATCCACCAACAAGCGCTGTGGAGTAAATCACTGAAGTGGGACTCGGTTATGAAATTTGTGGTATCTTGTGTTAACTTCATTAGAGCTCATGCACTAAACCACAATTTCAGGCATTTCTGTCTGAGCTAAATGTTGACTATGAAGATGTTCTGTATCACACAGAAGTCCGTTGGCTGAGTCGAGGGAGAGTTTTGAAACGTTTCTATGACTTACTTCCACAGATTACAGCTTTTCTGCTTAAAAAAAACAAAGAAGTACCAGAGCTCAATGATGCAGAATGGAAATGGCACCTTGCCTTTCTGACAGATGTAACAGAGCTACTCAACAGTTTCAATGTGCAACTTCAAGGAAAGGTGAAGCTCATCTGTGATATGCAATCACATGTCAAAGCATTTGAAGTAAAATTAGGCCTCCTCATCAAACAAGTGAAGGAGGAAAACTTCTGCCATCTCCCCACAACTCAAAATCTGTTAGCGGAAAAACCATTGGTTGCATTCCCAAACAAAACGTGTGGATTCACTGGAAAAATTGCAAAAGGAGTTCCAATTTGGATTTAAAGAGCTTCATCTCCATGAACAGGACATACAGCTTTTCCGTAACCCATTTTCTATTGACATTGAAAATGTGGATACAATTTACCAAATGGAACTGGCTGAACTGCAGAATTGTGACTCTGAAAGAGGCATTCAAGTCAAGCAGCCTTCATAATTTCTACGCATCTCTCCCCTCTGAGACATATCCTCATCTCAGGAACCATGCACTCAAAATGGCAACCATCTTTGGCAGCACTTATGTCTGTGAACAGACTTTTTCCAGAATGAAACATTTGAAATCTCCAACCAGATCTAGACTAATGGATGCACACTTGCATCACTTGTTACGACTAGCAGTGACAAATATGGAACCGGACATTGACCATCTCATTAGTCAAAAGCAGGCCCATAGTTCCCATTGAAATACTGGCAAGTTTGTTGATTTAACTTTTACTTGTTCTTCATTTTAAATATTGTATTTGTTCCCGTTTTGTTTCTTCACTTCAAAATAAGATATATGCAGTGTGCATAGGAATTTGTTCATAGTTTTTTTTTTAACTATAGTCCGGCCCTCCAACGGTCTGAGGGACAGTGAACTGGCCCTCTGTTTAAAAAGTTTGAGGACCCCTGGTCTATCATGTACACATTAGCCTGCTTCTTAAGTAAAGTGAGTCTTTTTGTAACACGTACGCTTTCGCAACCATTCTTCACAAATAACTTTATTGCCTTTCGCTCGCCTTAATTATTAATGTGTTGTAACCCTCCACCACCCCACACGGCCAATCAGTCAAAAAGTGTCCCGTTGATAAAACACTCATAAGTCTCTGCTTTGGCCCACCGGTGTGTACAAGCGTAAAACCACAACAATTCCCATTTCAGAGTACGTCCTTTCGCTGATGCTGGATGCAATTACCAGCCAAACGTCGTACTGTTCAGTTGTCTGTCCATCTGTGTACGATCGCTTGCGAGGGATTTGCCGGGAGGCACGTCCCGTGCCCCGCGATGGGAATAGGCATGTCACTGTGTATGTGTTTGTGTGTATGTATGTGTGTTTGTGTGTATGTGTGTGTCTGCGTGTATGTATGTGGTGGGGAGCGATAGTGTAGCGGTTAGCGCGCTGCGCTATGAACCTGGCGACCCGGGTTCGATTCCCGCTCACGGCTAACACCAGTGACGATTATCTGAACCGGTCCTGGGCCTCCCCTAGGTCGACTCAGCCTTAAATGAGTACCTGGTGCGGTGTGTAAACATCGCCACTAGGGAGACAGCGGCGGTCGGGCGTGGTGCTGGCCACCCACCCCCTCGTGTACTGTTCCGGCCTTCATAGGTGCTCGCTAACAGCACTTGCCCCTACAGTCTGTTCAGGCTATACGGGGGATCTTTGATCTTTGTCTTTGTATGTGTGTGTATGTGTGTGTATGTGTGTGTCTGCAGCAAGCGCGTGTCTGTGTACCTATGGACGCGCGCGCGTGTGTTGTGTAGGGGGAACGGTAGTGTAGTGGTTAGCGTGCTGTCTGTGTGTGTCTGTGTCTGTGCGTGTGTGGTGTGTGGGGAGCGGTAGTGTAGTGGTTAGCGTGGTGTCTGTGTGTGTGTCTGTGTGTGTGTCTGTGCGTGTGTGGTGTGTGAGGAGCGGTGGGTGTAGTGCTTAGCGCTACGCTGCGCTACCAACCCGGCGAACCCAGTTCGATTCCCGCTCACGGCCACCACCGGTGACGATTATTTGAACCTCCCCTAGGTCGACTCAGCCTCAAACGAGTAACTGGTGTGGCTTATTAACATCGGCACTGGGGAGACAAAGGCGGCCGGGCGTGGTGGATCCAAGTCCCGGGCGAAGCCGGGTCATGTGTATGTGTTTATGTGTATGTATGTGTGTGTATGCATTTGTGTGTGTGTATGTATTTGTGTGTGTGTGTGTGTATGTATGTGTATGTGGGTTTTTTTGTATGTGTTTATGTGTATGTCTGCATGTCTGTATGTATGTGTGTATGTACGTCTGTGGATGTGTGTGTGTGTCTATGTATTGTGTGTATGTGTTTCTGTGTATGTATCTGTGTGTATGTATGTGTGTTATGTGTCTGTCTGTGTGTCTGCATGTATGTGTGTGTATTGTCTATGTTTTTGTGTGTATGTATGTGTGTGTTTGTGTGTATGTGTATGTCTGTGTGTATGTATGTGTGTGTATGTGTGTGTATGTGTATGTGTGTGTATGTATGTGTGTGTATGTGTTTGTATGTGTTTGTGTGTTTACGCTCGCATTACACAAATGTGTTGCAGGTCTAAGGCGTTCCTCGCGCAGCATTGCCGCTTTCTTTTTTCAGTCGTTTACTGCCGTACGCACCCTGACAGTCGTGCGTGTCTGCAGCAAGCGCGTGTATGTGTACCTATGGACGCGCGCGCGTGTGTTGTGTAAGGGGAACGGTAGTGTAGTGCTTAGCGTGCTGTCTGTGTCTGTGTGTGTGTGTCTGTGTGTGTGTGTCTGTGTGTGTGTCTGTGTGTGGTGTGTGGGGAGCGGTAGTGTAGTGGTTAGCGTGCTGTCTGTGTCTGTGTGTCTGTGTGTGTGTCTGTGTGTGTGTCTGTGTGTGTGCGTGTGTGGTGTGTGGGGAGCGGTAGTATAGTGGTTAGCGTGCTGTCTGTGTGTCTGTGTGTGTGTGTCTGTCTGTGTGTGTCTGCGTGTGTCTGTGTGTGTGTCTGTGTGTGTGTCTGTGCGTGTGTGGTGTGTGAGGAGCGGTGGGTGTAGTGCTTAGCGCTACGCTGCGCTACCAACCCGGCGAACCCAGTTCGATTCCCGCTCACGGCCACCACCGGTGACGATTATTTGAACCTCCCCTAGGTCGACTCAGCCTCAAACGAGTAACTGGTGTGGCGTATTAACATCGCCACTGGGGAGACAAAAGGCGGCCGGCCGTGGTGGATACAAGTCCCGGGCGAAGCCGGGTAGTACAGCTAGTGGTTATATATGCATGGTAAGAAACATCAACATGGCAGATTCCAAAGAACACAGGATGAGATGTTACTATCCTTTGTGCAAGCACTTCCAAGAGTTCATGAACAGTGAGCCTGGTGAAATTTGGGGAGCGCATCGTCAGTAGTGACCCTTTGGTTCCTAGGGTGTTTCGGCCTTTCATACTATACACCCTCCCCAAAGGCGGCCAGCGACAGGGTGATCAATCCTACGCTTGCATCCCATTCCCAATTAGTCATAGGAGTTGCCTTGTTGTTGGTAGCCAACATCCCATGGGACTATGCATGGCAGGGGCGTCCTCCTCCCTGAGTCAAGTATTGTTGACTGCATACCTCCTGGCCCTCTCACTTTGGGGCCCAGCTGGGGTCTTTCCTCTTCATCCAGAGCCACTGACTGCTGCCTTCTGCCGCCTCCGATACAGCTTTGATTGCCGAACGCTGGCTCTGGCCCTTAATTCCCAGGTCTCTAAGCAGTCTGGTTGTAGATGTTGCCACAAAACCTCTGCAGCCCACCTCCACTGGTCGGACTTCTGTGTTCCAGCCATGATGCCGTGCTTCGGCAGCTAGATCGGCATAGCGCAGATGTTTTCGCTCATAAGCCTCATCTACTGAGTCCTCCTAAAATTGCTTTGTTACCAATACTGCCACAAGAATTATACATTTATTGTACTTTGAACAAATAAAACATATATTCACCAGTAAAAGTAGCTTTTAAGTACACGTTGAATGTACGCAGCATAAATCCATAATCTTGAGCGGGCATCCGAGTAATTTTTTTTAAAATTTGACCGCTTTTTTGGCATTATTGTCACAGACGACATCCACTGATGGGGACGGAGAGAAATCGGCTCGTGTGCTGGTGCACTGGAATATTTAATCGCAGGATAACGAGAGACGGAAATGGGTTTGCAAGGTCTTCATCTAGCAGTGGATTGACCATGGCTAATAAGGATTGTGAGCACTTGCTTAATGTGAAATGTACCATCGCAATTATTTGTTCATTGTTTGCACTTGTGTTCAACCAATGTCATGCGCACTTAATAGTGTAATACATTTTGCGTGAATACATAATGGTATGTATCATATACATGCTCTATCAGAAACAAAGATTTGCTTGCTGGCTGGATTCCTGCCTAGATTCCTGGATGGCTGGAAGGCTGGGCGAAAGTGAGTGTGCCCGCTAGGGACATCACCGTGCACGTCTGCGCAATGACATCTGCCGCATCCCGCCACGTTGAGCCGGGTTTGTGCGTGCTCGTGTCGTGTTGCCTGCCCTCCACCCTGGCTGCGTGGGTCCTGCGCAAATGCACGGGCTATATGCTCTCTTCCTCTATTAAACATAAGTCTTGCCAGCTGGCTGGAGGAGGGACGGGCAGTCGCATCGAAATAAACAACCCGCCTACACATTGCAATGCCACGCATATCGCACGATTTTCACAATGTTGCATAACTTTTCCGAGTTGCGAGGTGTCAAGATTTTAAATGGAAGTTCCATTTCCGTTAGTTTTTTTCGTTTATTTTGAAATTGTGGCTTTGCACCGGGTGTGTGGTTGTGTACTAATATTAGCACCATGCATGTGGCTGAATCATCACTCTTCGCTCTCTTCTTCCATGGTCTCGTCGGCAGTAATGGACTGCATCCGGTTCGGCATGCTCTGGGTGAGGTACGTCTTGGTGTATACAGGGCAGCCCTGGCTCATCAGGATGGCCTACAACAAGATCACATCACACCATTAGTTCATAGTTGACTTGTTCAAAAAGGGTTGCACAAGCAAGTGTATAAATAAGAGCTTGCCATATTAGCGTTGGCCACGTACGGTGCAAAAGAAGTTTGACATAGGAACCAGTTCTCAATTGTTATCAAAGATAAATGTCACGCTTGTTTTACCGTAGGGCAATGCAGATCAGTATTGAGATCACATTGTTCGTATGTTGCGTATATTGTCACTAATATCCTTCCCTAATTCTAGAGCTTATTTTGACAATGTTATGGCTCTGAAATGTATATTTTAATGTAGGGTAACTGCAGGTTTCAATTTGCTTTCCTTCATTTAGCTGATGCCTTTGTAGTCAAGAACATGTCGTCAAAAGCAATATAACGTTGAGTCCCTCCCGGAGCATTTGGCATCCTAACCCCTTCCTATTTCTGTAAACTTGTTCATCCACTGCTAACACTCGTCCCTGATATAAGTCGAGCTGAACATAAACCCTAGCTAAACTTTATAATAATTGAGCTATTATTAAACCACAATTGTGGACAGTGAAGCAAAATCACTTGGTGTCCTATGCACCCAACTTGTTTGATCCTCCTTTACCAACCCACACTGACTGGTGTGGTTAAGTATAGTTAACCCATTCCAATGATGTACGTGTATGTATATGTACGTCATCAGTTTTTCTTCTTGTTTCGTTCCAATGACGTGCACGTAAAGTAAAATAACTATCGGTAACGAGACTCCCACAAGGCCATGTGGGAGGGCGAGTGGCACAGTTTAGCGCCAGCTATAGAGTGCGGTCATGTCGCTACAGTTCTCTGCGGTGAGTACAATGCGTTTGAAAACAATGACGCTCTGCCTCTTGAAATAAAATTTAAGCTAACCGCTTGCGCGTTCCGATGATTAGCGGTGAACGGGACCCACCCTGCAACTTGCAGATGTCTCGGAAAGGGTTACGTTTCGTTAAGTAACCCCCACAAACCGCATGGTGTGCAGTGGTGCTCATGCAACGCTGGATTAACAACAGTGCAATAGCAAACCACAGCTCTCTGCTGCAGTGTCTTCATCTTGGAATTAACTAAGTACAGTGTTGCCGTCTTAGCAAACAATTTCCTCAATAACTTTGTTTTGAGAATGTATGATTTTTGTTGCCGATAGAACAAGTATTTAAGTGTTTTTTTTCCAAAATGTAGATCAAAAAACAAACCAGGGTTTGTTTAAATCATCCTGTATGATGCTAATATCTGTGAGGTCGTGTAAATAGCCTCACCGTTTTCTCCTCCTTGCCCGGTGGATTGCGTAGGAAGAAGCAGAGCGGAGCAAAGAGGATGTTGATGATGCCGATGATGACCATTAGCCAGGGGAAGCCCAACTCTTTGGCTATGGCTCCTCCAGCCGAGGGACCTGCAGCAAGACCACATGACTCGTTTACGAGACCTCATCGCCCCAATAGTCCGTGCGCCTCACCAGCTCCCCAATCTCGGACCAACTTCAAGATCACACCGTTTGTTAATATTCTCCATGGGCTCGGCCCTGCCTACCGCACACCCCCCCTCTCATCTCCCTCTACTCTGGTCCATGGACTCTCCTGTCTTTCCCCTCTCATCTCACTCTACTCTCCTCCATGCACTCTCCTACCTCTCCCCTCTCATCTCACTCCACTCCCCTCTACACACTCTCCCCTCTCATCTCGCTCCCCTCCACGCACTCTCCTACCTCCCCCCTCTCATCTCACTCTACTCCCCTCCATGCACTCCCCTACCTCTCCCCTCTCATCTCACTCCACTCCCCTCCACGCACTCTCCTGCCTCTCCCCTCTCATCTCACTCTACTCTCCTCCACGCACTCTCCTACCTCTCCCCTCTCATCTCACTCTACTCTCGTCCATGCACTCCCCTACCTCTCCCCTCTCATCTCACTCTACTCCCCTCCACGCACTCCCCTACCTCTCCCCTCTCATCTCACTCTACTCTCGTCCATGCACTCCCCTACCTCTCCCCTCTCATCTCACTCCCCTCCACGCACTCTCCTGCCTCTCCCCTCTCATCTCACTCTACTCTCCTCCACGCACTCCCCTACCTCTCCCCTCTCATCTCACTCTACTCTCGTCCATGCACTCTCCTGCCTCTCCCCTCTCATCTCACTCCACTCCCCTCCAGGCACTCTCCCCTCTCATCTCACTCTACTCTCCTCCACGCACTCTCCTACCTCTCCCCTCTCATCTCACTCCCCTCCACGCACTCTCCTGCCTCTCCCCTCTCATCTCACTCTACTCTCCTCCATGCACTCTCCTGCCTCTCCCCTCTCATCTCACTCTACTCTCCTCCACGCACTCTCCTGCCTCTCCCCTCTCATCTCACTCTACTCTCGTCCATGCACTCTCCTGGCTCTCCCTCAGCACTCCAATCCTCTTCACACTCTGCTCAAGCAACCTTCATTTGGTTGGAGATCTCTCATTCCCCACACTCCCGATCGTGTGGAACTCCCCCTCGCCATGCGTGGTGGTGACTCCATGAGCCTGTTCAATTCCAGGATCAAGACCTTCCTTTTTGTCCCTTTGAAATGACTGACTGTACGAAAAAATGTGCAGACTCTTTCTGTACAGCGGCTCGAGATGCGGTCACATTTCGACGCTATACAAATCCAACAAAACCTTTTATTTTGCCAGGTCAGGCTCGCTGAACTATATGGCTCTTTTTTCAGACGTGACCTGGCTGCAAATGGTATCTCAACGAAGTGGCTTATCACGCGTAAACTTTTCACAGCCCAACACTCTTATTAAACGCATGCAAAGGAGCAGAAGGCGAGGACGGGCGCCGGAACGTCGAGCTACGATTGGCCTGTGACGGCGTGGCTTGTGCTGCCGCGGGACCCGCCTAGCGCGAAGCCGAGGCAGAAGGCAACGTCCGCGATGGCGTAGACGCTGCCGTAGACGGAGACGTGGCGCAGGTCAACCAGGTAGCCCATGATGGGCATCATGGAACAGTCCACCATGCCTGCATGCGCCCGCAAAAACACGCACCGCCCGCGATGTTGTGGTGGCATGGCCGAGCGGTCGCGTATCTTTAGCACACATGAATGTATGGTATGTTGAACTTTTGTCGCACCGTACATAGCTAATCGTGCTAATCGAAGGTGCCGGGGAACGACAACAAACTAAACCAAAACAAACCCGTGCACTTGTTGCAGAGGTTGGCACTTCGAACTGTGCGGCAGCCACCCTGCTCAATGATGTGCAGGTGTGTTAACCATGAATACGCGTCGGCTGCTTTGGCAGTGCAGTTAAAGATCCGGCAGCGTTATTCAGAAATAGGCCGTGTTTGCCGGTGTCATTTCATAAAAAGAGTCCTATGACTCGGTGGCATTCCTGGATTTTAAAAAAATGGCTAATATACATTGTCATGAAATGCGATTTAGTATAAGCATGCTGGAGTAAAAGAGATAGGGTAAGAAACACGGAAATAAGGTTCGATCACATGAGGTGGTTGGAGGAAAACCGATTTGGCAATATGGTTATTTGCATGGCAGATGGACAATAAGAAGTGATAGACCAAGGGAGAGATGCAAAGATGGTATCCTTGAGAAAAGAAGAGCACGGGGAGAGTGATAATGGCAAAATATGGTAAGATCAGAAAACATGAAGGAAATATGTCTGCCAATCTGTGCCAGGAAGACCGATGACTGATAGATACTCGTATTTGTACAAGGAAACTTACCCAGCGCAAAACCAATTGCAAAATTCGGAGCAATCAAGGCATAAATGTTATTAGCCAGTGGTACCTGCAAAACAGTTTTGAAAACAAAGATCATGTGACATGTCTCGAACCCACAATCTAATGGGTGTTGTGAATACTCGTCCTGAGAAGAGGCACATTTAAGAGACAAACAGCATGAACCTTAAGGCGGTACCCCGGCTCTCGCATAATGTCCGTGATGCAGTCATTTTTAGTCTGTTGATAGTCGGCGATGCGGCAATCGACTCATCTCGACGAGCTGTACACGATGCACCGCTACGGTGCGTACGAGCGTTCAGGGTTCCGGCGCAATCGTCCTCGCTGCGTTTCGACATCGCGGAGTGTGGCACTGATTTCGGATTGATTGGTACCCCAGCCGCGGAGTTAAGTACACCCCTGGAAAAATAGTGTCCCAGAAATAAAATATTTAATTGCCTCGGCCATTTTGTATTATTTGGTACCCCGGGGTACCGCCATAAGGATGATATATATATGTACTATAAAAATTATTAAAATAAAACATTTACATATTATCAGTGGTCCTCATACCATCCAGGACACGGCTGAATTCAACATCGACTCACGACGCCGTTTCTCCTAAACTGCTCCGAGCGTCATGAAGTAATGAACTAGAAAAACTGTGACATGAATGTCTCTGCAGCTTTGCTTTTATACAAAATACCAAGCGGCCTCTCTCGTGCTTTCGTGGTATGAAATATCGGGATTTTTTTTTTAATCTTCATATTAAGTTCGCTTGCGTGCTTGCTTGCTTGCTTACGACCGTGCAAACCTTTCGGTCGTTTTTTAACCCACTTCCCGTGATCCAATCGAGCTGACATTTTGCACACAGACTCGTTGTGCGAGACAATTAATGTTCGTGAAAATTTTTTTCCAAAATTTTACACTGTTTAGGGAAAACAAATTAAATATTTAATTACCAATTGTTTAATACTGGCAGACAATCATCTGACCCATAGGTGGCAGCCATCTCAAGCCAGAGGACGAGAGGACTCTAGCCGCCACGCATATTAAGGATTTATAGTGAAAAACTTTGTTTTTACGGGTTATACTTGTTACTTCTTCTGAAAACCCGTGATTGTGTCAAAGTTCAATGAAGAACGCAATATTCAGTCGCAGCTGGTGGTGCGATGATGACTCACACAGCTCATGCTCACGCCAACCAACACCATCCCCAGGACTGAGCACAGCCACCTGTGAACAGTTTACGGTAAGAAGAAGAAAAAACACACTTACATTTTAAAAAGATGTAATGTTTCGCTTCATTTAAAATTGACTTTGTAAAAAAGCAGTTTCGCGATCGTCTAATTGTATGCTGTTAAGAACGTTCGAGCCTTGAGGGGTCATGGGTCTATCCCCCGCAGTCAGTTTACCGAGTGACAATGATGGGTATTGAACCGTCTTTGGCGAAAAAGACAATGTGAGCGGTAATTTCAGTCGCCAATATTTTCACGTGTGTGTGTGTGTGTGACCTGCTGGATTACACGATTCGGTTTCGAAGCCGGCTCGAAGTGTCTTCAGCATCTACCACATTTTTAAGCCGTTACGGAGAAATGTCACGGAAAATTAAAATTCATGTTATTACAGACTTCAGCCTACCCGAACTGTCTGCAAACCCTTCATCAGTCGAGGCTTCTCGGACAAATAGACACTGGAGCGCATGGACACCACTCCCCAAACACCGGTGGCTATTACTCCATCAGCGGTTGTGCCACCACTGCATCTAGACGACAGAATAAGCTTATGCAAGTTCAACTCGTGTCCTTCGTATGATTTAGACCGTGGTGCACATCAGAGGGCAGTGCAGAATAATTTTTTTTTACTGTGCATCTACGCTCCAAATTGTGTGCTCCTCACCTTCACCGACGCGCACTGACCAGCACCGTGATGTGTGGTGAAATAACCCACAATACCCGCGCGGTGACAAGGCGAGGCCCTCGTCCAGCAGTGGATTGACCAAAGCGCTGCAAATTGTACGTAGGCATTAAGATATCCACCTATAGACGGCAGTGTGCCGCGCCGTGATCGTTAGAGGTCGCGTGCGTGAGTGGGAGGAAAACGTCACCTTCCTATGCGATGAGCGAGTGGCCCAAAGATGTTTGTTGCGATCAGATATGAAATGCTGGCTGGGAGGAAAGCCATGCCTGGGAGGAAAGAACATAAATGTCCTACAATTTCCACATCATTCTGTCGTATGGCGAGGGGTTGATCAGCAATGCTTATTTGCTGCTTTCCAGGTTGGGCAGCGAGGCGGTGGACGGCTTCAGGAATAGCCTGGCGAATCTCTGAAATGCCAAATAGCCCCACTGCTTGAACCATGACCATTGCCATGTTCCCAAAAATAAATGGTGAAACTTTACCACCACCTTTTTATTTTGTTCAGGCCAAACTCTGGCCTGCGGTTTGCAAAAAATGCGAACTCTGGCATAGAGTTGTGGGGAAACCGTTGCGCTAAACAATCTGACAACCATAAATGTCGATTTACAGCTTTCGTGACTGCAGGGATTCATCTTCTTGGTTCTTTCGGTAAAGTCACGTAGAATGGAAATCATAAAATAATGAAAATAAAACATAATAAAATAATTCTCAAGACGTTTCGGCCACAACGCAAGCAGCCGCCGTCAGGTGGAGAGCAGGTCTGTCGAGTAGACAGAGTCTACTCGACAGACCTGCTCTCCGAAACGTCGTGAGAATTATTTTATTATGTTTTATTTTTATTATTTTTTTATTTCCAATCTGACAGCCGTAGACCCAGCAACCTGTGATGCACGTGCACGTGCCCACGCACGCACACATTGGCGAGTAAATCTCGGAGGGTTGTTTCGTGATCGGCTCGGTGGACTCGTTGAGAACGTGACCGTGCGCACACTCACCGATCTGCCACTTGGAGGGACACATGGTTTCCATCATCCAGATGGGCAGCAGCGGCTCCATCATGCCTATTCCCATGTTCCCAAAACAGATGGCGCCTGCAGCGAACAAATTCAATGAGCGCAACGGTGATTATAAATAAATAACCAGCGCCGTTTGCACAGCCGACAAGGGCGGTGTGCGAAGCATGAATGTTCCTGTGCCTAATATACGCCCCTTAAGCAAACACCGGTTAGCATAATTTACTTCTGAAGAACAGATACCAGTGCACATTATAGACGAGCTTAGCTCTGGTGTATATGACATTGCAGTTGGCTTATGAGTGGACACAAAAGTATGATTCGGCTGCAAATTCTGCAAGCTTCTGGTTTAGGCCCTGGACTGTATAGACGCTGTTAAGTGAGCACTTGAAAGGGGTCTGTTGCATAAACGTTGGGTTGGGTTGCTGGCACACCCACATCCCTCTTTATCCGATCTACGCACCACAGCTTCCTCAACACCCTTTCTCTTTTGAAGAAGGACCTGAAACAGGGTTTGAAAACCATAATAACAAGAAGAGACATTTTTTTTTATTCTGCAAGCCCCAGTGCCGTGTGAATACAAGGTGGTGGTCTTTAATAAATAACTGTCACGAAGCAGTCCCGAAAGAGCTGCACCCGGCTTCAGAGCCACAGGGTGCCAACTCCTGGTCTCAAACATATTTACTTCACGCAATCGTTATCAAAGTACGTGTGCGCACGTACTGTTCCTTCGTTAGTCTCTCCTTGCCGTGTTGGTCATATGGGAGCGGTTTTACCATATTTAAAACAAAACTACACTATTTTTTTTATTTTACCAGGTAAGGCCCACTGAGCTATACGGCTCTTTTATCAGAAGCAACCTGGCCACAAATGAAAACTCAACAAAGTGGCTTATCACGTGGAAATATACAGCAGCCCAATGCTGGAAACGCATGTTTCTAAATGTGGAGGGAAAACAGGAGGACACGGAGAAAAATCCACGCGACCAAGGGGGAGAAAATGCAAACTACAAATTATACAGGAATCAGGGTCAGAATCAAACCCACGACCTCCTGTATACCAGGCAAGGTAGTTTCCATCTCGCCACCGTAGCGCCACGCTGGTCAGCGAATGCTTGTGAGGGCCCAGGTGTGGCCGAGGTCCCGGTTCAGATATCACTCGCCACAGCCACAGGTGTGAGCCATGGCCAGGAGTCAAATTCGGGTGGCCAGGTTCATAGGCTCAGTATGTGAGCCACTGCGAAGGCTCCCTCATCATCATCATCACCATCGTGTTACCACTGATGTATTGAAAGGTGGTTGTTTTCATGATTGTCGTCGTTATCGGTTGCTTATGACGTAATGCAACCATTAACCCCCCTCCCCCCAACTACGCGCAAGGGCACACAAGTGACGTCATCATATCTCCCTATATTTAAGGAACGAAACAGCAGGATTTATCCACAAATCTGGCTGTTGCCTGATGAAGCTCGTTGTAATTACTGGCGAAACGTCGTACTCAGATTGGAAATGTTGTGGCTTTGCTCTCCAACACATCGGTTTGCTGTACTCGTAACGAATTGGCATGTTCTGTTTACGTGACAAAGCGTGTTGGGTGGTTGCAGGTTTAACGACAAATTAATATATTTACGCGATCTAACCCAAAAAAAAACTGTTATGGATACTAATAACGTATTTAAATAAATGTATCCATCATTACAAAAGTCGCACACAAACGAGGCCCTGTATGCCTATTGTAATTGAAACAAGGTGTTATTCTGCAGCCAATTCTGCCAGGTTAGGGTTTAGCCCCTGGACTGTACAGATGCTGTCAGTGAGCACTTAATAGGGGTCTCTGTTGTGTAAACGTAGGGTTGGGTTACTGGCACGCCCACACTCCACAGCTTCCTTAACCCGTCCGCTTCTTGTGTGCACAGGGGTGATGGTGAGGCCGCAGTATGCCAGCGCTGTCTTGCAAAAAAATACTCATAATATGCGTGCGGTATCTTAGCGTGCAGCTTTTTGTTCAACAAAGTAGTTGGTGTTGCTGCTGCTGCGATGACAGTGGTGCACACGCACAACATTTATATAACTAAACACATTCATCAAAAACCCAGTGGTCTTAAAAGGAATATATTTATATTAGGTGATGTTTTGGGCAATGGTCCTTCTTTACAGCACATAAATAGAGAGGCCAGAGAGCTAGAGTGGATAATACGGGTTGGAGACGGCACTTAACACACTGGTGCCTGATGAAAATTACATTACAAACAATGTTTTCAGATTTTTAGTTTCACCTTGGTAAGTTAACGATTAATTAACAGTTGCGATTACATAACAGGTGTTTGTTCAGGCATGCTGCAAACAGCATTATCTTGCATACCGGTACATATTTTTTGCATAATATTAATTAAAAATACGCAACGAGATGACTCCTGCTCTGTCGCAAAAATGGGCGTAATTTATTTCATGCAAATAAATCAGATTTATACATATTGAAACACAATAAAAAAATATTCGATAAATATTCAATGCAATATATGAGTTGCACTTCATGGGCACAATCGTAAGCGCAACAAATTGCCAGCGTTGGACGAAGGCCTCCCCCACGAGACTCGCTGACAGAGTGGCAGCCAAAGGGGGGCAAGCGTGCCCCTGCGAGCTACGTCCCCGCCGAAGAGATGGAGCAACGAAATTGGCTCGTGCGGCAGAGGTCGCAAACGGGTTTTGATTCCTTACCCGTACCCGGCCGCACCAGGGTCGCAAACGGGTACCCGTACCCGTACCCGGCTGTACCCGTACCCTATCCCCGTACCCGGCCGGGTACGGGTATCGGGTACCTGATTGCGACCTCTGGGATGAAGCCATGTTGCAGGCGCGGGTGGGTTGATTCTAGGAACTTGAATTGTGAGAAGAGACAAGACGATGGGAAATGAGTGACAAACAGTTACTCACCAGTGACTCACGGTCTACCCATACCCGGCCGCACCAGGGTCGCAAACGGGTACCCGTACCCATACCTGGCCGGGTATCAGGTAGGGTACGGGTATCGGGTACCCGGTTGCGACCTCTGTTGTGCGGGGGGGGGGCTCAGAAGGAGTGTTGCGTCGCGTAACCGTGAGACGTGGTGACGGCTTACCGGAGGCCTTCGTCCAACAGTGGATTGATCGGCGGCTGGCTGATAATGAGGATGAAGAACCACTGCGTGATATTTTTCAGAGCGATGTTCTTACCTGCGGCGATCAGGATGTAAGGGTCTTGCAGCAGAGTGAGAAGAGAGGATCCCTTCTGGCTCTGCCGGGGGTGAGATTAAAACGGTCATCGACGCAGAGAGAGAAAGTGAGCGCGTGTCCCGCTGCCCTACCGTCCGCGACTCCGGAGGAGTGAGCCTGCCAGAGAAGACATTCCCCAGCGGAGGGCAGCGACGAAATCAGCTCGTGTGCGGAATCAGCGAGATAATGTTGTTGCATCGCGAGAGCACGAAAGATGGCGGTAAACGGCCGTCATCCAGCAGTGGATTGTTCGCGGCTGTCGAACTGCGCAGACAGCAGCGGTAATCTAGGTGGATGAACGCAGATAATAGGATTCGCAATATAGCACCCCCCCCCCCTCCACATCATCACGGATACGAGGAGTTTCACTGAACTGTACTTTTACCCTGGCGAACAGCTGAGCAATACATCGAACGGAGCCGTGTCACTGTTTTTGACTGTTTTCTACATCGCCCAAGAGATCTCATTCAACCAGAAGTCTACGGTTATGAATAAATAACACGATATCACTGCTTGTGATCATAACAATGTTTTCGATGAATATCGTGCCATTTGCATCTCTCAATCGCCGATGGACCACATGCACGTTGGGAGGCAGCCGAGTGCTGCCAGCTGGTGCAAATAATTGCCCAAGCTCTGCAATCCTATATATGTAAGATGTACTCGGCCAATGAATGACACGTGGGAGGAAACTGAAGCACCTGGATAAGATGCATGCGTGAATTTGAATGTTGAATGAATCCCCTAAAACCAATTCACCTGAACATATTCAATATATCTAGATATCGGGTTGGGCCTAGTTGTCCTGCACTTTGAAGGGAGAGAATACATGGGGTTGGTAAGGCAGGCGATGACAGTGCAGCAAATGATTGTTGACTCCATCAGTGGGGAAGTTAGAATGTTGCCTCTTTGTACGCGTGGTATTTCTCTGGTTTTCTCCGGCACGAAACCAAACAATCGTAAACGTGGTTGGCCAAACATCTCTCCTTAAAAAGAGCCCTGAGACTGGGCAAGTCTTTCCTGGGTAAATGTAGTGCATCATCGTTGCCATGCCGTTTTTAGTTTTTCCTCTCGGCAAACCAGGTGTGCATTGATGCACCGATATAAGTATCTAGAAGGAAATAAGGTCTGCGACTCAACGAGTCGGTAACGCCAGCGACCGAGAGAAGATCCAAGGGCGGGACATTGATTTGGCCTCATCGTCGCTAAAGAACTGACGTGCAACGCAGACGGCGACGCGAGATGAAGTTGCTCGAAATTATTCGCAGCAAAGAAGCTTCTCTGAGCGCAGTACCGATAGGTAACGTGACCTTTCCAGTTGACGTTACAGCTGCCCCAGGGCTACTGGGGGGGGGGGGGGGTAAAGAGGGGTGGGAAGGCTGCCACCCTGAACTCACAGCTACCCCCCCCCCATGCCCCCCGATTCGTGTGAACTGCTCCAGACAATCGCGGCTGCGGGGCAGCCCGCTACCAAAGGGTACCCGCCTCAACAAAATGTCAGCGGGGTGCCCCGGGCGAGAGCAGTAGCTCCCCATTGTGGGTGAGCGAGTGAGATCGTCGGGAGAGATGCAAAGCAGTTTGCTGGCTGACCTTCTACTGCTGTGCGCTCGCTGGTCCGAGGCTGGATAAAGTAAAGGCAATGCATCGGCGATGCGCACCCAAGCACCCACCCACCCCATCCACTCATGCCACCCACAATCTGTTATTTTTTAAAATATACTCAGCCACCAATCCACCCACCTACCCACCCGCCCGCCCGCCCGTGCCAGTGATGGTCTCTTTTGACAATCATCCTTGGGATCTAAAGAGAACGAGAGAAAGATACCAACGATGCTCATTGGATAAATTACACGTGCCCAAAGTGGTCAAGGTGAATATGAACTCGGTGCCGTCTCATCCTGCCTGCCCTTCACCGCGTGTTTTTTGTTTACTCTCTGGCGTATGTCTCGAGGAAGCCGCTGTGGAAAAGGGCAATGGTTTTGTAGTCCGTGCATGATTTCCACATCTCTGTTGGAGCTGCACACCAGCTGTAAAGATCTGTTGTCGGTAATCAGCATAGTGCGCAAGTTCGACCGAAGCGTTCGTATTAACTGTGCAAATGTCATGGAGAACATTGAAACGACACGTGTGCTCGCCATTCCATTCGGTGTCACAATAAATCACCGCGGCCCCAATCCACTGCTCAGCAACTGTGCAAAGGCCAAATCTAATACTCTGACCGTCGAGACTGATGTTAAATATAATTCATTTTCCCATTCTTTGTCAACACCCATTGTATTATTATTGTTGTTGTTCTGTATTCTCCACAATGTGAGCCGTATACATTATTTGGTGAAGCTGCTTCTCTGTTAGCACAAATAACAACGAAAACCTCAGCTTCCCTCAATAACACTGTGGCCTTAAAAACATATTTATATATATAAAGATAATAGGTTGTCTTTCGTTCAATCACCTTTCTTCGTAGCACATTCAATTGAAATGCTGCAGAGAGCGAGAATGGACAATAAGAGTTGGAGAATGCACTTCACACACAGGGGCCTGATGACAATTACAGTAACAATGTTTTCTCAATATTAGGCTTACATTGGCATATTAATAGTTACCGAATAGCGATTACATAAACGGGTTTTTTTTTGTTCAGTCTTGCTAAAGTGTGTGCAATGGAGTGTCACTCCGCGTAATAATAAAGCAGACAGCGTCGTTGAGCAAGATGGAACATGTTGTTTGAATAATGAATGTTTTAAATTTCACAAAGAGATGGTCGCTTCTTCATCGTACATTATGTGCTATGAAGAAAGACAATCGCTTGAAACGTCACCTTATTATATCCATTTTTTCCCCAGTGTTATTGACCGATTTGTTGAGTTGTTGATATAAGTATGTGTTCAATTCCACATTCGTGGGATTACTGCATCACACAGAGAACTTGATAAAATCACAAAACGAAGTGTCACCAGGGCTGTTATAGTTGCTGATTGTGCGTACAAAACATGTCGATAACGAGTGGTAAAATGCTGCACTGGTTCATCGATTAATATTAACTCTCTCTGCTCATGATACAAGAATAATATCGCTCGTGCAAACATCAATATTTATGTTGTTCTGTCTATGTTGAATGTCATGGGTTCACGTGATTCCTGCAGCTGCTACGTTTACAGCAATGTAAAAATAACATCGATTCCTCGAGGTGGCCGGGTAGCTCAGAGGTCAGAGGTCAGAGCGCTGCATCTGGATATGATCATGTGGTTCAGCTCTGAGAATAAACGATCCATCAGTTTGAATGATAATGGGACGAACGTTATTGTGTGGCGGGTCGGGTGGGAAAGTGCTGCCGCCTAATGTGAGGGGATCTCAAACGTAGTTCTGTTGTCACCGCTTCCCGTGGGCTGTTCTCGAACACGGTGGGGTGGGGCAGGGGGGGGTGTTGCACTTCTCTGTGAACGGTCGGAGTGAAATGTCTGTCTCATGACTTTACACCGAGTGCACAATCAGGATACAATTGGGGGGGGGAAGACCAGAACATGATAGAAAGCCATCGACTCTTGAATCGACATGCTACCCTGAATCTCGACAGTTCATTGAACAGCACTGCGGGTACACCTATATTGGTGCGCAAAAATTAAAAGGAGTTGCATCGTTCTTGGTGATCTGTGAGAGCGGAATCGCCACGGTAAGCCACTCGCTCTCGTTGGCCACACGTGGCACACACCGCTGTATCAGCGGCGGCTTGGAGGCATGTGGGTTTCAATGTGATTGTGCATGTCAGGCATGGGTGTGGAGGGCAGCCGAGGGTTCACTCACCTCGGCTATTGCTTTGGGCTTTTGCAGAACGCACAGCTGTAAGGCTGGGGATGAACCAATTCAGAGTGCACGTTAATACACAGAGCTGCGTTCATTACAATTTTGTGATGCTGCATTGGCAGCAGCGGTACAAGACTACAAAACTCACAAAAAACTCGACACGTTAGTCAATAACACTGCCCGTAAGGGAACATTTTAAAGTTGTATGTAATAGGCAACGTTTCCATCAATTGCTCTTCCTCATGGCGGAGAGAGATCAATGTCTCTGCTTACGAAAGTTTTTTGACGAATGCGTCGAGCTTGTTGCAATGAAATGTGGTACGATGCGCTACCCACATATTCCGCTTTGGTCGTGCAAACCCACAGGACCCATTGCGAAGTGCACATTGGCGATTGGCAACATTCGCTATCGCTCGTCATCATTGCTAGTGGCCTTCGCCTGCGTTAGATCAGTCACATTCCACGGGAGGTGAAGTGCTCTGGTCGCCGACGACGAGCAGGGTCACAGATGGTGCACGCCGCCCGCCGTGGTTCTCGCGTGGAACCTTTCGCCTCGCCGTGCCCTCCGAGTGAAAGCGATCGACCTACGGGGGCCGTCGTGTTTTTTTTTTATGGCCCCAGATTCAACGACTTCATCATTTACATCATTCTGCTCATAAGCGTAGGCTTGACAATGTTTACAAAAAAAACTTGCAACTCACTAGGCCTAGTGCAGGGGTTGGCAAAATCAAAATAACAAGAAGAGACTTCTTTTTTTCTCTCGAATTCGGTACAAAACTCAATATTTCAAGAGCCGCAATGCACGTGAATGCATGCACACGTGACGTGATGAAGCAGTAACGTAAAGAGGCACATGCGGGCTCCGCAGCCGCAGGTTGCCCACTCCTGCCCTAATGGAACATCGTCAGGTATCCCGTAGCTCGGCTACGATCGTCCGCACGTACGAGACGTGCAGGTTTCAATGCGAGATCCGAGGCTCGGTCGAGAAGCGACGATTCACGTCCCATCCCATCGTGCTGCCGCGTTCATTGCCTTCTCCTGGTTGCCGATCGTCAGCGATTGAGCTGAACATCCTTGCGCTGTTGACCCTGTGTTTGTATTTTTTTCCCGAATTCCATGCTCAGGGCTTAATTTCTCACTCGATCTTTTCCACGTCGCTGGTAGACTGCTGTAGGCACGCGACTCGCAGATATCGACATCGCGAGAGGGAAACTGGACGTGGTGCACTGGGTCCCAAAAATGTCAGAATTGATTCTAGATTTGAAGCTTTCGTGACTGCAAGGATTCATATTCTTAGGTTTTTTCGGTAAAGTCACGTAGGTGACTTTACCGAACTTTACGGAAAAAACCTAAAAACCTAAGAATATGTCAGAATTGGCTTAAATGAAGTCACGACTATGATACACTGGGATCGGACAGTTGCTGCACAGTTATCTCCTTCGAGGGATATAGATTCCATTTTCTGCATAAATATGACCACTGCTCCCCCGATTGAGCAACTTCTGTGAAGTTTACGGATAGTGGTCACATGACTACCTGAGGTTGTGGTGGGGGGCGGGGGGGGGGCAATCTTCGTTGCGTGTGCGATGCGCCGGGGCGCTTTACCTCCATCGAACAGCGCCAGCACCGCGAGCACCAGGAATGGCGCCGTCTTGCTGACGAAGGCGTACATCACACTGCCGAAGGGCGGCCCCACTGCAAACGCACAAAGGTAGCTGTCGTCATTGGCGAAATGCGAGCGCTACGCAGTCCGTCTGTCGTCTGGTCGTGGAACGACGACTAAGGGTGCGCATCGATTTATCGACGGCAATAATTTTCAAAAGGCTCACAATGCGACACTTTGCAATATTTTGCATCACGACTGATGTCTTATTGTTTGTATCATCAACATGCAGCGGCCATGGTCTATCCACTGCTGGATTAATGTCTCCGCATGCCTGTGGCCACCGCTCTCGGTGAGCTGATCTCACTGTGCCATCTCTGCGGTGGTCGTCCTCTCATTTTCTCCTTTGGCTGTCATTCCATCACCAGTCTTGGCCATCAATCATCATCATCATCTTCCCTTCTAAGCCCAGAAACTTTTCTCGGCATTCGGTACGATGTCTCCGAGCGAGCTTGCGTCCCCCATTATCCATGCGCTCATCTTTCTTTCTCTCGGCCCTGTGCTTCCAATCGATGTTTCGTTTTCTAGCAGCACGTGATGTATGTACCGTGTGTTGAACTCCGTTCGCTCCATACGTGGCCAACCGTGCTAACCGTGTGCACTGTGTTACTCCAGGCTGTGTGCGTGCGACTCCTTACCCAGCACCCCCAAGGCCAGACCGCTCAGAGCGATGCCCATAGCATTGCCTCTCTCCTCGTCATCCGGGTACACACTTGCCAGCAGACCCATGCCTGCAAAGACAAAGATACCCTGTGAAGCCTACATCGACTGTCGTGGCAAGTGCTGTGAGTGAGCGCCGATGATGGCCAGCACGGGGCAACGGCGGGGAGTTGTGACCAGCAGTGCACCCGGTCGGCTTTATTTCCTCGGTGCAGATGTTCACACACCACACCAGGAAATCATTTAAGGCCGAGTCTCACCTAGGGGAGACCCAGGACCGGTTTGAATATCACTCGCCGGTGATGTTAGCCGTGGCCGGGAATGGAGTTCGGTTTGTCAGGTTCACTGAACAGTGTACTAACCGCTGCACCGCCACTCCTCATACCATCCACCAAGGCTGAATGCCATCAGGATTTGTCCAGACTGGTGATCCGGAAAATATCTCCACAACAGGCACACCACATCCAGTATACTTCCGCTCACTATGGCCGTGGCGACTAGTCACAGGCCGCCTCCAATCTCTTCGCGACAACAAGTTGCAAAGCTGCACACGGAGCAAAGTGGTCACCATTGTTATTTTGCTACTGACAATTTGTAGACTTAACACCGGCCAATAATCGGCTTTACACTTGCCATTTTGCTTGTCACGATGCAATTAAATGGTACCTTGCTCCACAGCCACTGTCTGCCAGGAAGCCAGAACTACAATTTTACCACGGTACGATTGCTGGTATAGGTTTTTTTCAATTGCGCCTACCGTGTTCTAAACTTAAATTGTCATTATTCCGGGTTTAAAATTTGACATCGATGGCTCATATTGTAACAATGCTAATGGTGAAATATTTTTTTAAAATATTAACGTGTTTCCCATTGGATTACAGCAACATTCTAGTTTATATAATGTTAATTTGTAATATATATTTTTAAAAAATCAGATCTGACCAATGTACTCATAGCACATTCAGTCATGTCCTGCGATGCATTTCTATTCGTTGTAAGAACGACGATGCCGTCAGAAAAACAAATCGCAGGAAATTGTCTTAACAACTTAACAAAGAAGGCCCCAAAGTTTGCCCCAAGCTAGGTGTGAGAGAGAGAAAAAATAAAACAAATATTACGTGCAGCAAGTTCTGTAAATAAATGAATATATATGTTGCTTGGACACAACTGGAAAAGCCATCAGAGGATATGTACCACCTAAGGCAATTAGTTATTGAAGGCTGGCTGGGATCATAAATTAAAAGTGGAAGAAAGCATGCCACTGGGAAAATGTTGGCATGTGGTTGGAATCATTGGACCAGCGTTATATAGACACACAAAGACAAAGATCCCCCGTATAGCCTTAACAGACTGGTGGGGAAAGTGCCGTTAGTGAGCACCTATGAAGGCCGGCACGGCACATGAGTGGGTGGGTGGCCAAAACCACGTACGGCCGCCTTTGTTTCCCAAGTGGCGATGTTTACACATCGCACGAGGTACCAATTTTAGGCTGAGTCGACCTAGGGGAAGACCAGGACCGGTTCAGATAATCTTCACCGGTGTTGGCCTTGAGCGGAAATCGAACACACAGACGCGAGCCGGACCGTTGATTCATTTTTCTTACACACCGGCCACGGAGGAGCACGAAGAGCCAATGCCTTGCAGAGACCTGGCAAACACCAGCAGCCCATAGCTCTCGGCGAACGCAAACACTGGGGGAGCGACAGAGAAGGCAGGTGACGGCGGCGGCGACCGCCAAGTTAACGTGACGAGCCAACGACGCGCGGCGCTTGCCCAGAGGCGTTCGCCGAATGCACAAAGGGGTCTTCGTCACGCAGCGGCTGCTGACTCGAGATGCGTTTAAAACGCGTCTTGAGATTCGCTCACGCGTCTCGACGACGTCGCGCAGATCCTCACCGTCGCTTTGGTGAATTGCCTCGTGTGACCCACCCCCACCCCCCATGCCTGTTTTTCCAATTGTGATGTCACAAGGGTGGGCCACGGGCTGCCACGCTGCCGCCAGCGAGCTGAGCGAGGCGTCGCAAAGACAAACACAGCTGTTTACACCGGATAGGCCGCACACGTGGACAAGGGGGGTTGGGGAGGGGGGGCAACAAATAAAAGCCCCCTAAGTACTGGGTTTCAGCCGATGGTTAAGTGCCTTAATTGAACACAATTTAATTACTGCGCCCTCCTCAACAATAATTATAATGCAGGCCAATTACGACCGTGCATTTTAAGAAATTAAATTGTATCCTACCGGCTGCACACTGCTATGAGACTTATCCAATTGCAAAAAAAATTAAGATCATAATCTACGCAGAATGTATTTATCGAGCTAAGATTTAAATGTAATTATTATTTCTAATGACATTTGTAGTGCTTTTCGGCATGACCCAGTTTATATGAGATGAATACATATCATTGCATTATTTCCTGCATTTAACGCCAATTGAATTCCCTCTGAGTTTTGATTTCAAAGGCGCTTAATATTTATTGGTCCTCTTCCAAGTCGCGTGGCTAGCATGGACGAGTAGAACATGTACCCTCCACAGTCGAGGGCCTCTCTGGAGTTCCCTCTATGGCGCTACGGAGGCGACATGTTAACGACCTCGCGCCCGGTATCAATGAGGTAGTGGGTTTGATCGACATCCTGATGCCAGCTGTATATTTGGAGTTTGCGTGTCTCTCTCTCCCCGTCGTCGTGTGGATTTTTCTCCGAGTCCTCCGGTTTTTCCCTCCACATTTAGAATCAACATCACGCGTTTAGAGTATTATTTGGCTGCTGTAGATTCCCACGTGATAAGCCACTTCGTTGAGCTATCATTTGTGGCCAGGTCACTTCTGCAAAATAGCTAAATAGCTCAGTGGGCCTTACCTGGTAAAATATAAACAGTTAAATAGCTCTTCCACCAACAGTGTTGTTAACAACTCATTGCAGGGCTGCACCTTTGTTTATTATCGGTTATATTTATTTCAAATAGCACTTGTATTGTGAATATTTAATATCTATTTCCTCTCTCACATAGGCAGCGCTTATCAATGGCCCTACTTCCAGATTCGCTGTCTTGCCCTAAGCTCTTGTAAACAAAAAAAAATCAAGGCTCAAAGGAAAATAGTTCCCTTAAAATGTTTATCCGTGGCCATTTACATTGTTATAAAATGTATGCGTCGTGCATTTAACACAGGGGAATCGTCAACCTACAGACACACGCCACGTGCAACACGTTCTACTCTTTTTGGACTCCTCTGCAATTGGGATACGTTGGAGAGCTGACGAGTAGAATACCCGGTGGATAGAGCGTGGCGGGATCAATCCAAAGCATTGCATTAATTCTAGATTTAAAGCTTTCGTGACTGCAAGGATTCATATTCTTAGGTTTTTTGCCTCCGAAACGTCGTAATTTATTATTTTATTATTATTGCTATTATTTTTATTTATTATTATACATTTTTTACCTACGTGACTTTACCGAAAAAACCTAAGAGTACAAATCATTGCAACTGTGCGAATGTAGAGGCGCAACCCTGCAAGTGCTCGCTCGCGCCACCGCTGGCGGATGGGTCTCCACTCGAGAGAAGCTCTAGCGAGCCCCTCTCGGGGGAGTTCTTTGTTCTAAATTTCCACGTTGGCCGGCCGTCTTGGAATACATGTCGCACTGAGCTTGCCCTTAAAAGACGAAGCTTATTAATGTTGCAATCTCTGCTGTTGCCGCAAACACATGGTACAGTGCCGCATTGTACTGTACTACCAAACGTTTGCTGTCGCACAGTTGGCAAAAATGTCAGCAGTGATATGAAGGATTACGTTATCGTACCGACAGACGCGATGTCCGAAGATGTGATGATCTTATCCGTGCAATGGAAAACAGGAGGAGAAACGATAACTTACTTATCGTAGATATGAACATGATGATGAACCCAGCAAAGAGAGGTATCTGGTAGCCAACCCTGCAACAAGACAAAAACCATCATCATCATCATCCACAGCAGCAGCAGCCATCATCAGTCCACTGCTGGACGAATGCTTTTTCAAGCTGTCGTCATCTTTCACGATCCCACGATGTAACAAAAAAAACGCATTGTGACCAAGCAACTTAGAATCTTCTGGAATGATGACCCTATATGAATGCATTGCTCTCATTTGTATTCATGTTTGCAACGCAGCCGAGGACAGTTGCACAAATTGGGCAACCTCAGAACGAGCGATGACACGTTTTTAGCGATGCCGTGTGTTTAGCGATGTTGCATGTTTAGCGATGTTGCATGTTTAGCGATGTTGCATGTTTAGCGATGTTGTATGTTTAGCGATGTTGTATGTTTAGCGATGTTGTATGTTTAGCGATGTTGTATGTTTAGCGATGTTGCATGTTTAGCGATGTTGCATGTTTAGCGATGTTGCATGTTTAGCGATGCTGCATGTTTAGCGATGTTGTATGTTTAGCGATGTTGCATGTTTAGTGATGTTGCATGTTTAGCGATGTTGCATGTTTAGCGATGTATGTTTAGCGATGTTGTATGTTTAGCGATGTTGTATGTTTAGCGATGCTGCATGTTTAGCGATGTTGCATGTTTAGCGATGTTGCATGTTTAGCGATGTTGCATGTTTAGCGATGTTGTATGTTTAGCGATGTTGCATGTTTAGCGATGTTGTATGTTTAGCGATGTTGCATGTTTAGCGATGTTGTATGTTTAGCGATGTTGTATGTTTAGCGATGTTGCATGTTTAGCGATGTTGTATGTTTAGCGATGTTGTATGTTTAGCGATGTTGTATGTTTAGCGATGTTGTATGTTTAGCGATGCTGTATGTTTAGCGATGCTGCATGTTTAGCGATGTTGTATGTTTAGCGATGTTGTATGTTTAGCGATGTTGCATGTTTAGCGATGTTGCATGTTTAGCGATGTTGCATGTTTAGCGATGTTGCATGTTTAGCGATGTTGCATGTTTAGCGATGTTGCATGTTTAGCGATGTTGTATGTTTAGCGATGTTGCATGTTTAGCGATGTTGCATGTTTAGCGATGTTGTATGTTTAGCGATGTTGCATGTTTAGCGATGTTGTATGTTTAGCGATGTTGTATGTTTAGCGATGTTGTATGTTTAGCGATGTTGTATGTTTAGCGATGCTGCATGGAATGAAACGTGGGAGCCCGACTGTCCGCCTATCTCCCACCACCGTCTCCCCCTTTACATCCCGGTGCCTGGACCCAGGCGCAGTCGCACCACCTGCACACTCGATAGCGACGCCACGATTCACGGCCACCAATTCATCTCATCCTCATAATACGTACGGGCGGTCACTTTATTGTTTAAACACAAATTATCTGGCCCGTCTATGGACTAAGCCGCTGGTTTGGCGCGTACGCAAAACCGAATGCGCCGCCATCGTCCCAGCCTGGGTGAAGAAGTCGGTTCGCCAGAGGAAGTCCGGCACCGCGGCACCGCGTTTCGCTTTTCCCCCTCATCGACAAGGGCGGCCAAATAATAGTTTTACGTCCGGATTAAAGTCATAACTAGTCGAGATACTATACCCAGGGCCTCGCAGTGAACGGCTTGACGACGTAAGAGATTGGAGCCACAAAGATGTGGCACTTCTTCAGCATATTGGCACCAGACGGAAGTGGAAACAAATCACGAAATGTGCAGTGGACACCTACGGGCTCTCTGCCCGTGGATGTTGATAATGACCATGCCCAGGTAATATGCCACTTTGTGACGATGCTAAGGACTAGCCATAGATTTAAAGTGTCTGAAATGTACGCCTGAAATCGTGCAACTGCACCCTCACCCCCCCCCCTCCACTAAACTTAACTTGAAAGAGAAAGACAACAAAGCGTTGGTTATAACCTCCGATTAGCACGGTTGGCTACGTACGCTACGAAAGAAGTTCAACGTACGTACATAAACATTTATGTTGTCTGCAAACGCTGAAACAAATGTTTGCTGCACTAATTGCTCCATAAAGTGTCTGCAAGCGCCAGAGCGGGTTCACTGAGAGAGAAGTCCAATGAGCGATGGAATAAGTATAACCCGTAAAAACAAAGTTTTTCACTATAAATCCTTTATATGCGTGGCAGCGAACTTAATATAAAGGATTTAAAAATATATTCGCCTGTGGAGGACGCGGGGATCGATTCCGCGACCTTTGGCATGGGAAGCGAGGGCGCTACCAACTGCGCTACTCCGCCACGGCCTGTGGAGGAGTTACGCTCTGGGCTCTTACACTCTGACGTTCAGCCAAAGCCATGAATGCGTTCTATTTGAATATATGTAAAATATTTTTTTTTTGCCTGGCACAACGAGTTTGTGTGGAAAATGTCAGCTCGATTGGATCACGGGAAGTGGGTTAAAAAACGACCGAAAGATTTGCACGGTCCTAAGCAAGCAAGCAAGCACGCAAGCACGCGAACTTAATATAAAGGATTTAAAAAATACCTTGATTTTGACGTCCATTTATTGTCATATCAAGTTGCAAGTTTATTGCGTTTAACCGGGTGAGAACTCAAAGAGACCAGGACGAGTCTCATTGCCAAGAGTGCCCTGGGGTGCGTTAGACTGCCAGGAAGGGGACAATGATTTCTGGCGAGTGTAACATCTCCAATTGAGTGATCGGCGGTGTAATCTTCAAACACGGCAAGTTTTTGTTCGCCCTGGCGAATGTCGTCAGGAGTTCTTCAGCGGACGGCGAGCGGTAATAACCGGGGCGGCCGCTGGATTCCAACCGTGAACCTCTGCAACTGGCGTCGATCGCGCCGCCTCAGGGCGACACCACCCGCCCTGTCACCAGACGACGAAAGTGGAAATCTTTCTGGAGCCACGCCCAGGTGCTTTTTGTTTTCAGCTGGGAAACCAATTGATCGCCGGTGGCGCGGTATGAGGCCCGCCTTTCCGAAAATCTCTACCTAGATGCTTAACGTTGCAGATCCAGCAAAAGAACGGCATGGCCTCTCCATGTCTCACAGACGTCGGACTGAACTTAACCACTGCAGTGTACAAACAGAATCCGTCTAGCGACCTCAGACACCATCAAATGGGTTTTCAAACTCAAAATACACGGTTATGATAATCTGCATTCAAATTGCACCATTATTCCAAAGACTCCAAGTGGCTTGCTGCTCACGAGTTTTGCTGAACTCCACTTCCAAAACACATCGTTTAGCATCACGAGAGAAAATAAGGAGGCTGATTGCCTTACACTATTTTATCGCTATATGAAAAGATGAATAAAAATGATTCGCTTCCAATATCTGACAACATTCTGGGTGACTTGTTCACAGACCTATGGATACAATGGTACACTTACCACCTCAAAACGAATTTCTAGGAGCAATTAGAGACTTGCATTTATCTCGTTTGAGGTCTTTCAATGCAATAAATGAGAGTGACAAAAGATGGCGACGATGACGTAGACGATAACGCCGATGGGCTGTCGAGTCCACCGGTGAACCAGACGAGTGACCCCACCGGTTGGTGAGCGGGCCGATGAATGGGTTGGCCACGAGCTGCACGGTGGCCTTGGACGCGAAGAGCAGGCCCACGCGCACGTTCTCATTCGACAGGTCCACGTTGGAGCCCTCCTCGCATTTGCTCGGCCCCTCAGTCCCGTTCGCGACCTCCGACCTCGTCCCGCCGGGGGTCGGGAGGTCGTGATCCCCCGACGCTGGGAGCGAAGCCGCCTGCGTGCGATGACTTTGGACGGGATGGGTGGGTCGCGACGCGAGCCCTGGAGTCGGAGACAGCGGGGCCTGCGTGGCGTTGTGATTATCGATGGAGTAGAGGTAGCTGGGGATGATTGGCACTGCGGGTGCAAAGGGGCGGTTGCGGTGTAGGGCACAGAGAGGTTTCCAACGTCAATACTAGCACTTTAACAAGGGCACCTAATGAATTATAGGAACGTAGAGTTATTTTTTTGTCAAGTCGCTGCTGGATGAAGGCTTCCCCGTGGCATATTTTTTGCGTTTGTTTGACCATACTTCACCACCCTGGTCAGTGAAGGTTGGGTGAATGAGATATCCCAAGATCGGTTCCAGATATTGCTCCCCACTGATGTTAGCTGTGGCCGGGAATCAAACTCATGTGGCATGATTTGTAGCACAGCGCGCTGACAACAGCACCACCGCTTCATCATGACCTGCACTGATCTAAATCTTGATTTCAAGCTTTCGTGACTGCAGGAATTCATACTCTTTGGGTTTTTTGGTAAAGTACTGATCTAGGCCAGAGGAGATATTATAATTAGACCTCGAGTCAGCTCATGAGTTAAACGTTAGTTCGATCCGACCCTGACGCCTGCTGTATATTTGGAATTGACATGTTCTCCTCGTGCATGCGTGGATTTTTCTTCGGGTCCTCCCATTTTTCCCTCCACATTTAGAATCAACACGCGTTTACAGTATTTGGCTGCTGTAAATTTGCACGCGATAAGCTACTTCGTTGGGCTATCATTTGTGGCCAGGTCGCTTCTGAAAAAGAGCTGTATAGCCGGTAAAATATATTTGTATAGTTCAAGTTGCCCTGAATTAATTTGGTGGTGGTGAAAGAGTTTGAGCCCCCACTCCTTCCGCCCGTGCTGGGCCAATGAGGGAGGACAGATGAAATGTTCTCCACAGGGACGAGATTCTTATCCTGCACTGATGGTGGTAGTGGCAGTAGTGGTGGCGGTCGTGGTAGGGGTGGTGGCAGTAGTGGTAGCAGTATTGGTGGTGGTGGCGGCAGTAGTAGGGGCAGTGGTGGTGGTAATGGGAGTAGTGGTGAAGGTAGTCGTGGTGGTGGCAGTGGTGGTAGTGGCAGTAGTGATGATGGTAGTGGTGGTGATGGTAGTCGTGGTGGTGGTAGTGGTGGTAGTGGTGGTGGTGGCAGTAGTAGTGGTGGGAGTATTAGTGATGGTAGTGGTGGTGATGGTAGTGGTGATGATGGTAGTGGAGGTGATGGTAGTCGTGGTGGTGGTAGTGGTGGTAGTGGTGGTGGTAGTGGTGGTGGTGGCAGTAGTAGTGGTGGGAGTAGTAGTGGTGGGAGTAGTGCTGATGGTAGTGGTGGTGATGGTGGCAGTAGTAGTGGTGGGAGTAGTGGTGATGGTAGTGGTACTGTTGGCAGTAGTGGTGAAGGTAGTCGTGGTGGCGGTAGTGGTGGTAGTGGTGGTAGTGGCAGTAGTGGTGGTAATGGGAGTAGTGGTTAAGGTAGTGGCGGTAGTGGCGGTAGTGGCAATAGTGGTGATGGTAGTGGTGGTGGTGGTGGCAGTAGTAGTGGTGGGAGTAGTAGTGGTGGGAGTAGTAGTGGTGGAAGTAGTGGTGATGGTAGTGGCGGTGATGGTAGTGGTACTGTTGGCAGTAGTGGTGAAGGTAGTCGTGGTGGCGGTAGTGGTGGTAGTGGTGGTAGTGGCAGTAGTGGTGGTAATGGGAGTAGTGGTTAAGGTAGTGGCAAGTAGTGGCAATAGTGATGGTGGCGTTGGCAATCGCGGCGCTGGCACCCACCCACCACCGTGAGCAGCATGTTGTCCAGGAGGAGCGCCAGGGACACAATGACGAGGATGAGCTTCCTCGAGCGATGGCTTTCGCGCATCTCGCTGAACCAGCCGCTGATTGCGCCCATGGCCACGGCACGAGCGGGGTTCCCGCTGCGCCCTCCTGCACGCCCCCCACGTGCGCTAGCGGTGCGCCAGCGGTGCGCTAGCGGTGCACGGCGATGCCGGCAGGAGTCGCGCAGAGCGGCGGGCTGGATCCTCGCGGGCGCTCGTGAGCCTGACGAGAGGAATGTGCTGGGGATTGAAAAAAACAATTATTGATAGCCCACTTTTGTTTTAATTGTCAATTAGTTCACGAAGGCTGTCTTTGCCACGCAAAAGTTTTCAATGAATATAACAATGAAGCTGAGATGATTTTTTACAAAAATGATTTTATCTACAATCAGACACAAACAACTACTCCATACACCATGGGACCTCCTTTGCCATTACCAAAATATGATGATAGGTTTTCCCCTTTTTTCTGGCAACAAAACAGGTGTTGAGATGTTAAAACACCAAACTGAAACCTTTTGCAATGAATCATGTCCGCATTAACCACAATGCTTGTGGTCAGAATGCAAAAAAAAACACACTGATAATTTTTGCATTGTCCTTGAAGCTGATTGGTCCATACCAGAGACAGCTTTCTATTGAGCCTCGTCTCAAACGGTGTAATACCAGAGGACGCCAAAAGGCATATTTTACATATTATTATTATTTTATTATATTTATTGTATCCTGTGGAGATGGGGCAACGGAATCAGGTTCGTGCTATTGTATATGTTGCGTTTATTAAAATTAATGAAATATGAATAAAATAAAGCAAGTTATTTTATTGATTAAAACTATGTTCAAAATATGTTAATGTTAACGTTCTTTCAGTGTAAATGGTATTATACGTGTTTAAGTGCAATTAAAGATGATTATGATTTTTTAAATATATTAATATTTCCGTCGCTTGTGATTATGATGCAATTAGAAAGTGATTTGTATTAGTCTCTCTCGTTGTCTAGGAGTATTGATTATAATTATAATTTATTATAATTATTATAATTGATTCTAATTATCAATCGCAATACTCCATTGGAACCTCCTTTGCCAGTAGCAAAATATGATAATTGTTTTTTTACCCTTTTATCTGGCAACAAAACTGACACCTTTTTTTTACAAGGAGTCATGTTTGCATTGACCACAATACCTGCAGGTCGGAATGCAAACAAAAGAAACACAACTCTGATCATGTAAAGCTGTGTCGGGTGTGGACCAATCAATTTCAAGGACATGATCAGAGTTGTGTTTTTTGTTTGCATTCCGACTGCAGGTATTGTGGTCAATGCAAACATGACTCCTTGTAAAAAAAAAAGGTGTCAGTTTTGTTGCCAGATAAAAGGGTAAAAAAAACAATTATCAATCGTGATACTTTCAATGATTCTTGCTTTAACAATTACCGATTCTCGCTTTAACAATTACGCGTGTAATCACGTCAAGCCGCCGGATTCAGATCTCACTGCAAGATGCAGTTCTCGTATTTAAGACAACAATGCACGAGTTGGGAAAGAAGCACTCGGACCCTTCTTTAATCCCAGCAACTTTAATATCAACTTGCTCCAACATCCAGAACACTTATCATCAGAGACAACGACAGTACCCATGCAAATATACGTACTCATCAATCCGTACTGGATGATCATAAAAGCATCAATGGTCAAATCTCACGATCCCGTGATTAGGCTAATGCATCACAGTAACGCGACGATGCACAATTCATTTGTCACGGTGTAATTTTCGATTTAAAGCTTTCGTGACTGCAGGGATTCATCTTCTTGGTTCTTTCGGTAAAGTCACGTAGAATGGAAATAATAAAATAATAAAAATAAAACATAAGAAAATACAATTCTCACGACGTTTCGGCCACAACGCAAGCAGCCGTCCTCAGGTGAAGAACAGGTCTGTCGGAAAGACAGCGTCTGACAGACCTATCTTGACCTGAGGACGGCTGCTTGCGTGGTGGCCGAAACGTCGTGAGAATTGTATTTTATTATGTTTTATTTTTATTATTTTATTATTTCCCTTCTACGTGACTTTACCAAAAGAACCAAGAAGATTGTCACGGTGTGTGATGCGTGCAAGCTGAGACTCTCCAGTACAGTTACAAATGATGAGCGGGTGTGAAGTTAACATTCCATCTTCTATCTTCTTTCTTCCCGAAAAATACCTCCACGCCCACAACCATGTTCTGGAACGACAGGCTCGACCTGCAGCTGGAGCATGCTGGCTGCGGCCACTGCTGGTCCAACACGCTGCCTGTCAGCCGTCGCATGTCCCCCGCTGTGCAAGCAGCCTGGACGACCACGCTCACTCTGCAGGCCTCTCCACAACTCATGTAATGCCGGTCACTTGCTCGACCATCAACTTTTCCGAGCCTACAGCTTGGACAATATTCCTGTGCACACTCAATGTAAATGTTAAGCACGCCCCTCGGGCATTCGTCCGGTCAATCTTAGTTCACCTTTTGTCTTGGCTGCCTGGATACCTCGTCGCCCATCAGTCATCCAAAGACTTATGTGGACAGATTTTTGTCCCGTATAAGCTGACCCCCGGGTGTGTTGTGTGTGGGTGTGTCTACGGGGAGTGGTGGTGTAGCGGTCAGCGCACTCCGCTCCGAACCTGGCGACCCGGGTTCGATTCCCGCTCACGGCCAACACCGGTGACGATTATCTGAACCGGTTCCTGGGCCTCCCCTAGGTCGACTCAGCCTCAAATGAGTACCTTGTGTAATGTGGGGAGACAAAGGCGGCCGGGCGTGGTGTTAGCCACATACCCCCTAGTGTGCCGTGCCGGCCTTTATAGGTGCTCGCTAACAGTACTTGCCCCTACAGTCTGTTAAGGCTACACGGGGCCCATTCTATGTTGGTCAAACGGCCTCCCTCCGTCCCTCTCGGGGTTGTCTCTTGTTGTCCCCTCTCCCACTGAGGCTGGTCAGCCGAATTCCATTCCCCCTTCAATGCAGCGGCGGTTGTCTGCTCTGGCTATGAAGCAGCAGCAGCAGCGGTGCGCTCCTTTGGCCTCCCTATCGCCTTTGTCGTCTTAAGGGAGGGGTGTCACAGACCCGCGTCACTGGATATAATCAGTCCAAGCCATCAGGCCTGTTGTTCAACTTCTTCATTTGAATTCTAGATTTGAAGCTTTCGTGACTGCAAGGATTCACACTCGTAGTTCTTTCGGTAAAGTCACGTAGGTAAAAAATTAAATAAAAATTTATAAAAAATAAAATAATAAAAATCACGACGTTTTGGAGGCAACACAAGTCTCCGTCATCAGGTGGGACCGTCACAGCCAGATTTGCTGCATCAAGCAAATCATTTTTTACCTACGTGACTTTACCGAAAGAACTAAGAGTATTATTCATTTGAATGCTAATTAGTTTGGCCTTTGTTTACACCGAGAATAGGCAATTTCTCACTTAATATAAAAACACATTTTGAAAAAGGCAGATATACAAGAGTGCGCAGATTTTCGATGGTTCGATACGTCACGAGGATGCGAGAGCTGGTGACAGCTTGGGGGATGACTTCACTCAGCAGTAGATAGATGTTGGCTGATGATTATCATGATCCTGACTTCACTGTACCCACTGGGCATGACGCCCTTTCGAAGGTTGCTATTATAGTTTCACGACAAGTGGTTGCACGGTCAACGAAACGATCCACCGACTTCACACAATCGTGCTGCTTTCCACACGCCACACGCGTGTGTCTGTCGAACTTCGTTCGCACCGTACGTAGCCAACCACGCTCATCGGAGGTGCGTGGGAAGGACTACGAACTAAACAAAAAAATAAGTTCTAAAGAAATTAGTTTTCAATCTAGATTTTAAAACGCACAACTCCACCCGCCCGAACCCACACCACTGCCCAAGTTGTACCCCAGACGCAATACAAACCCAACATGCCAGGAACATCGCAATATTTTTTTTACCAGAAGACATCGGCCCTCTTTAATTAAACCTGCGGCACCAACCTCTCTCCATCAATTAAAACTACCCCCGTGTGGGCTTGAAAGCGGTACACCCCTTTCAAAACACCAGCACGCCCTATACTCAGAACTTTCAACATCATAGCCGGGGGGGGGGGGGGAAAGTCCATCTTGCCTAACTGGAGAAAGACCATGGGGATACCGGCGTAGCACCGTGCTAGCCCACGCGGGCATCCAACACCTGTGCCAGGCACTCCATGGGGAAAGAAAAGGATTCTAGATTTGAAGCTTTCGTGACTGCAAGGATTCATATTCTTAGGTTTTTTCGGTAAAGTCACGTAGGTAAAAAATGAAAATTAATAAAAGTAAAATAAAATAAAAAATCACGACGTTTCGGAGGCAACACAAGCTTCTGTCTTAAGGTGGAACCAGCTATCGTGCTGTGACGGTTCCACCTGAAGACGGAAGCTTGTGTTGCCTCCGAAAACGTTGTGATTTTTTATATTGTTTCATTTTAATTTTATTAATTTTAATTTTTTACCTACGTGACTTTACCGAAAAAACCTAAGAATATGAAAGAAAGGGAGTTAGAGGCCAGGTCGTGGGTTCCTACCAAGTCCTTGCCAAGCCTACAACGAGAGGAACAGTGGAGAGGTCCCTGGGACGGGAGATGGGAACGGGCAGGGGGTGGGGGTAGTGGGGGGGGGGGGCTCCCCCCTATCCTCCACTTCTTACTTTTACTTTAGTCAGTTGAGAGAAGATTGATGCGTCGCCAACTAACACATCAAGCCTCGTGTGTGGTGTTACCTGCTATAATCACCCAGAAATGTCTGTCCGTCCCGCGCGTGACGTCACTCCACATGAGGCCCACCCTCCTCATTAATATTCATGAAGGGGTGTATTTTAAACTAAACGGAGAGGAAAGTTCGAGGTGAATTAAATAATGTATTACGCAAAGTCGCTTCAAATATGACGACGTTTCTTTACAGAAAGTGATGGTAAAAAAATAAATCTACGCAGCACGGTGCTACATCCGTGCGTGACGTCACAGCAAAAGAGCCCCCCCCCCCCCCCTCATTAATATTCAAGCCCGCTTGGAAATTTACGCTAACGCACAAGATGGTCGAGCACTCCACATGCCGCACCCCTCCCCTCGTTAATAATCATGAGCAGGTGACGTCACTCCACATGCCGCACCCCTCCCCTCGTTAATAATCATGAGCAGGTGACGTCACTCCACATGCCGCACCCCTCCCCAATAACCATGAGCGGGTGACGTCACTCCACATGCCGCACCCCTCCACAATAACCATGAGGGGGTGACGTCACTTTACATTACTTCATGGACAATAAGCGGATGTGGAGTTACCACGATGTGGACTGGCCTATATTACTTTGAGTGACTCTTTGCCATTTTTCGTGCGCTATTTTGTATATATTTGTTTACATTTCCCAACAAACGATGAAAGCGCTTGTGCGTTAGTTATGAACACGGAAACGTGAACACAAACGAAACTGCAGGATGAAGCTATCGTATTATGGATGAAGGAAGGTATAGTGGTGTTGCTCATAAGGGAGTTTTCGGCTTAAAAACTGGTCAAATTCATCAAACAATTTCACCCAACTTGGAGATCACAACCGACAGTCAGTAAGGCTACAGTTTTTAAAATAATATATATTATGCATACGCGTCTGGCCCTGGGAGATGCCCATCCCTTTGGCCGGCTTTTGTTTGGTTTGCATGCGTCTGCTGCAAACGAAACACTTGTGGATTCAAACACGTGCTTGGAACGCGTCACAGAATCCACACGTGTGCGTGGGTTTGCGTGTCACTTGTATAACCGTTTGCTTGCAGACACAGCCCGAGGGAGAAACTTCCCTAAAAGGGGATGGGAGTAAGAGGGGTAGCAAATCCCCCCCCCCCCCACCCCTTAGAACCGTCACTACTTGCTTGTAAGAGGCAGATGTTTTTGTACCGAAGGACATAAGTGAATGTTCGCACATGCTGCGTACTTGCTAGAGGGCCAGTAAAATCAGTCTGTGTCTTTGTGTAGTAGAGTTACCCACTCGATATTCACAAACAGGCCGCATTTGACTCCTTACGGAATGCTCTTGTAGCAGCAACGAGCTGGTTGCTCTCGACATTTTGGGGCCTTTCCCTACAACGCCTCGTGGTAACAAGTACCTTCTGGTTGGGGTGGAGTATTTTACACGGTGGCCTATGGCCTGGGCCCTCCCCAACCAGTCGGCAGCAGCCGTGGTGGACGCCTTTGTTCAAGGCTATGTGCTGGACAAGGGCGCTCCAGAACGGTTGCTGACCGATCAGGGAAGAAATTTTTCAAGTACCCTGCTGAGTGAGGTATGCCGCCTGTTGGGCACTAAGAAGGTGCGCACTTCGCCCTATCACCCCCAAACAGATGGCATGGTGGAGCGGTTGCATAGAACCCTCACCTCTATGCTATGCCATCAGGTTGACGAATCCCACTTAGACTGGGACCTGCAGATCCCAGGGGTCCTCGCTGCTTACCGCATGGCGCCACATGCAGCGACAGGGTTCTCCCCATTTTTCCTAATGTATGGCAGGGAGGCCATTCCCCCCGCTGATGTGCGGCTTGGGATAGAGCAGCTTCCACAGTCATCGAAGCTCACTGACCATTTGCGGTTCAACCTGCAAAAGCTGTCTGAGGCTCGTGATGCGGCGATCGAAAATTCCGCTTCCCGCCAGCGGGCAAATTCGAGGTTGCAGGCCCCTCGCACGTCCGTGCATCGGTGGGCTCCAGGTGATATGGCGTGGCTTCATTGCCCCCAGGTGCCGGTGTCCACATCGGCTAAACTCCTAAAACCATGATAATTGGTTCTTTACCCTTCTATCTGGCAACAAAACTGACACCTTTTTGCAAGGAGTCATGTTTGCATAGACCGCAATACCTGCAGTCATAATACAAACAAAAGAACATAACTCTGATAATGTGCACTGTCCTTGAAGTTGATTGGTTCACACCCGAGACAGCTTTCCTTCGAGCCATGTTTGCATAGACCGCAAAGTTTTGTTGCCAGATAGAAGGGTAAAGAACCAATTATCATATTTTTACTGGCAAATGAGGTTCCCATAGTGTAGATGCTTGCCCCGAGCTCTCATACTCTGATGGTGCATTGTCCTTGAGTTGTGCGCCTTTTGGCGTCATCTGGTCCAACCCATATGAGACTAGGCTCAAAGGAAAGCTGTCTCGGGTGTGGACCAATCAACTTCAAGGACAGTGCACATTATCAGAGTTATGTTCTTTTGTTTGTAATATGACTGCAGGTATTGCGGTCTATGCAAACAGGACTCCTTGTAAAAAGGTGTCAGTTTTGTTGCCAGATAGAAGGGTAAAGAACCAATTATCATATTTTTACTGGCAAATGAGGTTCCC